>NW_011494522.1:1322957-1347392 GCF_000754665.1 Bison bison bison
GGGCGATAAGGCACATCTGGTGGGGGAGGGCAGGATAGTGGGGGCTGGGGCCCAGCCCGTGGCTTCCATTTTCATCTCCAGCATTTTTTAACCCTCTTTCATTAAGTAAGGTCATCAAGACTTCTTTAAACCTTTAGCAAGTCTGTCTGATCTTTCCTGACCTGCCTGGTTTTCTTGTCAGTTCTCTTCAGTACTCCACCTTGAATCCCAGAGGAGTTTCCCCTGTGGTCATGCCGTCTGTTTCTGACCTGGTTGCTCCTGAGTGGCCTGCTTTTTTGTCAGCAGCCCCAGCTTTTCCTTGGCCCTCCGTCCTCTCCTTTCAGGCCTTTTCTGCATCAGTGTGAGGCCACTGGGACCTCAGGCCTGTGCTCCCAGCTTTACACTGAGTGCCCCCTTGCAGTTGTTTGGTTTCTGTGTGGACTGGTCACTCTTACACCTAAGATGTTGCTGCAGGTATGTCTGTATGTCATGCTTTTGGAAAATTTACCCTCAGGTGCTCACTGTTTATATCTTTGCTTAGCAATTAAAGTGGACCTATGAAGGTGGAAGGACTTCCCTGGTGGCTCAGAAGGTAAAGCGTCTGTCTACAATGTGGGAGACCTGGGTTCGATCCCTGGGTCGGGAATTCTCTGGAGAAGAAAATGGCAATCCACTCCAGTACTATTGCCTGGAAAATCCCATGGACAGAGGAGCCTGGTAGGCTACAGTCCATGGGGCCGCAAAGAGTCAGACACGACTGAGCGACTTCACTTACTTACTTACTTACTTATGAAGGTGAGGGGGAGGAGTAGGAGTTCTTTTAAATCATTTACCTATTTGGAAGTTACTAATCCCTTGCATCTCTCTCATTCAGTTGTGATAAGTAGCTGCTAACATTTTCTGAATGTGTAGTATAACATTCAGGTTGACTTGGGTTATCTCATTTCATCCCCACAATGGCCATAGGAAGTAGGTACTATTACTGTCTTCATTTTACACGGAAGCCGACTGAGAGTGAGACAGTTAAGTGGCTTGTCCAGAGTCACCCAGGTACTTGTTCAAGATCACATGGTCTAACGCACATAGGGCTCTGGATGGTTTGATCCAGAGCCGGCACTATTGATCACTCCTGCATAATTGAAAACGTTTCCTTCAGACACTGTCATAGACATTTTGAACTTACACTGGAAGAGGGCAAATGTCACTGAAGGATGATGACATTTGGCTAGTTTCCAAATCAGATATACTAGTATTCTAAGACTTTGCCCTTAGCCACATGAGTGTTATCTTCATCACACTGTATGTGTGGCATTCATTTAGAATATTTCAGTGCTGTGTTAATAAGTGTCAGCTAACTTTTTAATCCACACTGTATTATTAGTCTTTTGTTCTCCTTAGCTAAATTTGCCTTGTGGTAGCCCAGATGGGGAGAAGAGAAATGTGATCCTTACCCTGTTTCAGGTTATAGAATCCTTCCTATATACTGGGGTGAGAGAAGGGAGATGTTGTGCGATCTGCCTATGAGAAATGTGCTCAAGTATGAAACCTGAAAAGTTCATGACTGTAAATAAATCAACTTTTTAGTTCTGTTGCTGTAGAGCTTAGTCACTCAGTCATGTTCGACTCTTTGCAACTCATGGACTGTAGCCCACCAGGCTCCTCTGCCCGTAGGAGTTCTCCAGGCAAGAATACTGGAGTGGGTTGCCATGCCCTCCTCCAGGGGATCTTCCTCACCCAGAGATCGAACCCTTGTCTCCTGCATTGGCAGGCGGATTCTTTACTGTCTAAGCCACCAGGAAAGGTGTGTCTGTAAGCAAAATACTGAAGGTGAAAACGGAAAGCGAGGAAGCTTTAGCGCCATCTCGTGGAAAGACCGCCTCCGTCAGGCTCTGCCGTTTCTGCGACCATGCTTCTGCCGGTGGCACTTGGTGATGCTGGCACTCGGATGAGGGTGTTGCGACGTGTTTGCAGCTAAGCATTTCTAACCAATGTTTCACCTCTAACAGTTAGGGAAGGATAAAATTGGATACCTGTGTCATAGGTAACATTGACTGTTTACAGTGCCCTTCCGTATGTGTTATTTTATTTATTGCATTTTTGTAAGGTAGACAGGGAAGCTATTATTCTCATTTAATAGGAGAGGAAATGGGCATTCTGGGAGGGTTAATTTACTTGCCCAGGGTCACAACCAGTAAGTGATAAAGCTGTGCCTTGAAATAACAGCCTTGTGTGTCTTAATCCAGGGGATTTTCTTGCTTTCCTGTGTTCTTCATAATGTATGAGACGGTTTCATGTGCAGGAGGCAGCTGTTTCATCAGACAACTGCTTCTGCAGCTTCTTTTATTATTTTATAGTATTTTAATGCCTCTCGTCATTTTCTTTGTGACTGGCAGTCTGGGATCTGAGGACTTCATATACTTAAGGAAGCCATAAGCCTAGTTTTTTCTAGAGCTGGATGGATAGAAAGTGGCAAGTCCATATGTATGTGGGCTTCCCTGGTGGCTCAGGCAGTAAAGAATCTGCCTGCAGTGCGGGAGATCCAGGTTCAATCTGTGTTGGGAAGATCCCCTGGAGAAGGAAATGGCAACCCACTCCAGTATTCTTGCCTGGAGAATCCCATGGACAGAGGAGCCTGGTGAGCTACAGTCCTGGAGCCTGGTGAGCTACATTTGTTGGACAAATTATATATACAAATTATTTATATGTATATAATTTATGCATATGTATAATTATTATATACACATTATAATATGTATAAATACATGTATGTATTAATATATTAATACATAATTATATGTGTTAATTATGCATATATAATATGTATAATTATATACACATAAATAAATTATATTTATTATATATTATATAATATACAAATTATGTATATAATATATGTGTATATATACACACATATATGTGTATATATGTGTGTGTGTGTGTGTGTATATATATATATATATATAGTTTGGAATTTGGCATCAAATGGTCTTTGATGGGGAGAAAGAGCTCTATTTGTATGGGAAGCAAAGTTTAATTTTGGGTTTTAAGGGAGGAGAGGCCTCCGTACATGATTAGGCTGTGCTTTGCCCTGGGCCTAGTTAAAGGGAGTCAGAGTTTCTTGAACAAATAGAAAGCTGCTTCTGCTTTGTCCTTACAGACTTTATCATCAAAGACTCCAGCTAACCCCCAGAGTTTCATTCTGGAGATTTCTATCCCTGCTGCTCTGTTAGTTGTCTGAGATCAAGGCATCTGTCTGTCCTCTTCATTGTAGTATTCTTAGTTCCTAGGAGGCACTCAGATAATTGAAGGATAAATGAAGGAACGTTGTTTTTTGCCTCTTTCTTTTGGATCCGTACTCTCATTCATTAGGAAGTTGGTATGGTACAGTGGTGAAAGCTAGACTCTGGAGTCAGGAATATCTAGGTTTGATTCCTACATTTTTCTAATTATTACCTTATCTCTCAAAGCCTAAGTTTTCCAAAATGTAAAATAAAGTTTATAATAGCCACACGATATTGTGTCTGTAAAGAATCCAGCGTGTATTTGGCATGCAGGGAGTTTTGAACTGATGCTAGTTGCTGTTTTCATCATGATCGTTATCTGGATTCATTTAAACTTCCATATGTTTCGTAGGATGAACTGAAAATCCCAAGGGTATAATGTCTACTTTTGTTTCATCTCTAAATACAGATGCAGTGCTTAAGATTTTGGTATCTCTCCAACCCCAAACTCTTCATCTCACCGAATCACTTTGCATATTTGGGTGCCAGCTAGACTCACGCTCATATTCTTTGGTCAGTTGGATAGCAGCTAGACACTTTCACATTACTATCAACATTTGTGTTAAAGTCTTGTAGAAAACAGTGGCCTGCCTCTGGGCTATGCAGATCAGCACAAGCAAAGTGAAATCTTTCCTGGTGAACCTTTTGTACCTGGTAAAAAGACTCGTGTTTAATTGTCCCTGCAATTGTTTTTCATGTTTTACAGGGGTTTAGACCAGGGTTTTTCAACCTCAGCACGAGTGGTGTTCTAGGCTAGGATGGATAATCCTTTTTTTTTTTTTTAATTAAAAAAATTTTAAATTGAAGTATAGTTGATTTACAATATAGAGTTTATTTCTGGTGTGTAGCAAAGTTATTCAGTTTATGTATATATATGTATATATATATTGTTCATTTTGTTTTATATGTGTGTATATATGGCTTACCTGTTTTATGTATAGTAGTATGTATTTGTTAATCCTAAACTCCTAATTTAACCCTCCCCCTCCCGTTTCCTCTTTGGGGAACATAGGTTTTTTTTTTTTCTATGTCTGTTTCTGTTTTAGAAATCATTTCATTTGTACCATTTGTTAAGATTCTACATATAAATGATATCACATGAAATTTGTTTTTCTCTGTCTCACTTCTCTCACTCACTGTGATAATCTCCAGGTCGGTCCATGGGCTGAATGGTTCCTTATTGTGGGGGCTGTCCTATGTATTGTAAGATGTTGAGCATCACCCCTGACCCCATCCGCTAGACGCCGGGGTGTTCTTTCCCTCCCAGTTGTGACAACTAAAAACGTCTCCAGGTGGGCCTAGTGTCTTCTGGGGGCCAGGATCACCGCTGGTTGAGAACCGCTGCTGCAGGCCTGTGAAGTGCTAGAAAAGCCTCCTTTTAACAAATAACTGGCTTTTCGCATGTCTTGCTTTCTCAGTGTCCTTCATTCTCTCAGCTCCCTCCTTTTCTCTCTGAAGATACCCGTGTGCTTAGGTTGAGGGAATAACTAAAGTGCCGTTCTGCCATTTCAAAAGCATCCAATGATTATAAAAGTCTCAAGGGCCAAAACAATCTGCAGAATGTAAAAGTAGTGTTCTTGTTCTCATTTATTAAGGAAATTCAACTTTTGAAGGAAGGATGGGCTTTTGTCAACATTCTGAGACAGTGACATTTGTCATGCTTCCTACTTTCTTTTATCTCCATATGTTTCCTTTCCCAAATTTCAAACTTATTCCTTAATTATGCTCTATAATGCAAAACATTTTACTGTCAGTCCTCACTTTATAAGGAGTTCCATAGGTATTGGATCTCAGCTAATTATTAGAGGAGCCAGATGATCCATCTGATTTATGTGAAATCAGAAATACAATTGACCCTTGACCAGCATAGGTTCGAACTCTGTGGGTCCACTTAAATGCAGAGTTTTAAAAAAATACATATTACAGTACTACATGTGATCAGTTGAATCCATAAATGCAGAACCTGATTGTAAAATTACATATGGATTTTCAAGGATCTGTACCCCTAACCCTTAGGTAGATCAAGGGTCAAGTATAATTCGTGGGAAGCAGTATATTGCTCTTCTTAGCATTTGCATTTTGTTGACAGTAAAGCTTTCTATTAATAATTTAAATAAATTTCATGAATTGTTCTGTTGATACAATGAAATGAAGCATTTTCAGCAGATGGGTGAGATACTTTTAAACAGAGGAGTCTGCCTTGCACTTATTAAGTCATGTCTCCCAGCCAGCTACTCTTTCTATATAGTGACAACCAAAATCCATTTCAAGAATTTTAAAATAGAGTCTGTCTCATTTTTTTTTGCCATTTTGTAGCTTGAGTCTTCCCCTATTAAGTATAATCATTTCTTCTAATTAAACTAATTTTGTTGTTATTGGTATTGATGGGACTTCCCGTATTTATGGTCTGCCAGCAGATAAGGACATTGAGCAGTGGGACAGTTGATTGGGCATTGATCCAAGCTGATGGAGGCTGGAAGTGAAATTTCAAAATTGTATGAGTTATCTGGGAGGCTTTGGAGAGAAGTGGTGTTGAAGATCTGGTTATGGGAAAGAGTTAATTTATTCTGAAGATTTAAATAACTTTAGAAGAGAAGAGACAACTGGAGAAAAATGTTCTATGTGGCAGAGATGAGGATACTCTAATGAGGAAGATTGGGGGAAGATTAGAGAGACTGTCGGAGAACTTTTGAAAGCTTGCATAGAAGAGCTCTGTAAGGATTTATTTATTGTCTGTAAAATGAGACTATTGGCTTGCTGTCCTCTGAGTCTAATACTCTGTTATTACTAGATGACATTCTTGAGAAGCTGAGAAAGTGGGAATGCTTGCTCTTTATACCAAAAATGCAATAGGAGGACCTTCTTCTCTGTACTTCATTATAGGGAATGTCAGTAACAGGGAAATAACCACAGGCTGTGACGGTTGTTTAGGCAAAAACCTTGGGCGTATTTCCTCTCCTTTTATGCTTGAGTGTATTTGTGTTCACAGGCTTAGGATTTACAGGTATCTGAGTTTGATTCAAAATAAATTTTTCACTTAACATATTTTCATGGGAAGGGATAAATTAGGAGGTTGGGATTTATATGTATACCCACTACTGTAATATAAAATAAATAACAACAAGGACCTATTCTGTGTGTGTGTATAACTGAGTTGCTGTGCTATCCACCTGAAACTTACGTGGTACCGTAAATAAACTATATTCTAATAAGAACAAATGAAAAAATAAGATGCTCTCATGGGACTAATTAGCTTTCATAGGTCTTGCTTTCTTTCTGGATGTTGTGAAGTATCATAGAATAATTTAGTGGAATCACTTTCTTCTTTCATAATTTCCAAAATTTGTCTGAGACGATCTTTAAAAACATGTCATCAGAGCAAGTACAGAGGCAGTCAAAGCAATGCCTCTCAGTAGAACATGACATTAGAAAAGTCATTCTTCAACAAGCCATTCTTAAGTGCCTACAATATGCGAGCCATTGTGCTGTATGCTGGGGCTATTAAAGAGGAAACAAACAAACGCAACAGCAACCATTTTCAAATTGTAGTTTGCCCTTCTCAGTTCACAGAGGCGCGGTGATTAGCATGGAGTCAATACCCAATACTAGGGACCCACGGGCTTGGAGTACAGATGGCCAGGGCCCTTTGCTCTGGACATGTCTAAACATCTGGGGTCAGCTGCAGAGGAAGTTTCTGAAGGCAGGGGGAGAAGTGGAGAAAGGTACCCCAGTGTGGGAGTGGCTGTGGTTCTTGTGGAGTCATTTTCTGGTGTTCTGGATGGATTCTTGGTACACCCTGCCCCATTTAAGTTTTTCTGAAAGATTGATTCTGGGTTCAGGTTTCAGCTAGAGGCCATACAATTCTTGGGTCTTTTCCAGGCTATGGGAAAAGGCCAAAAACAGGTTAAAATTCTGGTGCAGGCTCTACTTTCATGGAGGGTCTTCCTACCTACAAGTGGGTCACCTGTGTGCTTTTGTGGGACCTTCAGGCTGAACCTCTGTCTCCTTCAAAGAAGTTCTGGGTTGCTAAATGGCCCAGATTCGAAAGAGAGAAGCCTCGGACAGGAAGGTTAGAAGTGGGTTGTTAATGACGGTTTAATGTAACCAGTTGTTATCCTTGTGGTAAAATGTCTAACTGGTAAAGAGATTGAATTCCACCTCTGGCTTTCAGCTCCCTTTGTGACTGTCAAGTCATGTTTATTCATTCGGACTCTGCTTCACATCTGTCACATGAAGAAACTAGACTCCATAATTTCTAAAATTGATCAAAGCAGAAATTGTCTCTAATTGTGTGTCTTCTTGCTATTTCTAGTGTTTTTTTTTAAGAATAGGATTTATTCTGAAGCAATTTATCTAGTTAACAAAATTGTGCTTGTAAAACTCTTCTTGCATTAAAGAGGGAGCTGTTTTAGGGTAGGAGTAAGCACCCATGCTTCCTCTTCCAAATAAGATGCCCCATTTAGTCCTACTGCCAAGATCAAGATGGGTTCTTCGGGTGACCTGCAGCATCAGAGGAGAATAGCGATGATGAAATGGGAGAGAATGGATTGGTTGTTGTTGCTGCCTGAGCGGACACAGGCATGGGGCCTCAGGCTTCTGGCTGCCAGTATCATTCTTGCCATATATCTAGAGAAAACGGGCATGGCTTCTGAGTTGGGAGATTCAGGGGGTAACTTACAACAGAGAGTATTTCTGTGTAGAAGGAAAAGGGTAGCAATGGGCAGTGGTAGCCAGCTTCAGAAAACGCAGGACTGGTTTGAGATTAAAACCTCATGATGTCCAGAAAAATGATTATGTATGAATGGTACATTCTGACTGAATTTGTCATCAGCCATAGTGTTTGATTCATACTGACCTCTTTTGTAGGAAAAATAAAATAAAATTAGGTACACATGGCTGTTAACATCAAAGAAGCAATCCAGATCTAAAGAAAGAGCTGGACGCTTTCCTCGCATTATCTCCAAAGCTGTCAGTGATGTAAAATGTGATCGTGAGCTTCTGCTAT
Source organism: Bison bison bison (assembly GCF_000754665.1). Taxonomy (NCBI): domain Eukaryota; kingdom Metazoa; phylum Chordata; class Mammalia; order Artiodactyla; family Bovidae; genus Bison; species Bison bison. The sequence goes on from NW_011494522.1 coordinate 1,331,223, forward strand.
TGTGGCAGTGTTATAAGTAGGAGGGGTCCCAGATGAAATGTGTGTGACTGGCACTTACATCCTTGATTTTGATTTATAAAAACAAGAACAGAATCATGAAGGGAGTGTAAGATTTACCCTACCTAATCTGTCATGTTGTTGGGTTACATCCAATTTTATAACTTCTTTCAGTACAGTTTTTCCCCCCTTCCGTCTTACTAGAAAAATAAATGCAATGCTATCATTTTTAGAAGGAAAATTCCAGTGTTTATTGTATTTAGAGGGAATCATGAATGATTTATTTATATTAAGTATGAGAGTTTCCAGAACAGTGATTAAAAATGCTTACAAATTCTAGATTAGAAGTGTGGGAATTTCCTTTTGGGATAATAACCCTTTAGAAAGTTAATATTATAATATAACTCACAGGAACCAATTAAAATCAGGTCATTTGCATTTATTCCCTTCAGAGCAGTGTATACCTGTTGCGATTTTTAATTCTAAAAAATTTTTAACTTGCCATCAAAATTTTGAACATTTATTGATATTTGGAAATCATAGTTCTCCCTGATTTAATGTGATCGAAACCATTCCTGAGACACACATCTCGTATCCTCTGATTAAACTCAGTTTTACTTCTACTGAGTTGGAAATAGGGAATGTTTAAACTGCATACAGTAATTCTTCTCCAGTATTCTTTGTTGGAAACATCTGGAACATGACTAATGTTTTGGGAAATAGGACCTATGAGTAAAAGTGAACAAGAATTGGAAATTATTTCATATGTAGATAAATATATGGTGATTTAAATACAAGTTGCAAGTTCATGAAGAGTTGGAAGGACAGTAAATGTCATCCATTCTTCTCAAAACTAAAGAAAATCCTATAAAACAGCAGGAGAAATTTGTGTTGGGAAAGAACTTGAAGATTTGTAGGCGTGGCCCAGGGAGATAGCAGATTCTATAATATGTTAGAGAAAGGACAAATAGTTAACTATCTATGAGGATTTTGGAGCCGGACACAATTATTTCTGAAGTCTGTAGTAATTTTTTTCACTTATCAGTGGAGTGATAAATATGAACTCATATTCTTGAAGTTCATAACATTCATATCTGTTTTTCTGCAGAAGTGTGATTTGATCGGATTCTTCTGGAAGCAAACTGATGTCTGTGGAATTGGTTGTTTCAGAAAACAAAGTCCAGGAGTTAGAGACTCTGCTGGATTCTGAGTAGATTAGAGGTGCTCTGGTAAGAGACAAACCATGATAAGCTGTGTTTACCTGAAGGAGTCTCTAATGTCCTGAGACATGAAAGAGTGTGACTAGGGATTCATAATTTCTTGGAGAGGAGTTGTGGGCAAAGCGAACACATTGGTTTAAAAATCACTATTGGAAAATGTACATTTTTTTTTGTAGTCAGACTTCCAGTGCTGAAACTATGGCCCAAATGAGGGGCTTCAGTTAAAATGTAGTGAGAGCAATCTGTTAGATCAGATTTTCATATATTTTTGAGAAAGTGCTAAATATGTTGAGGGCATTTCTCGACTCACTGGCATTCCCTTTTCTTTGTTTCTTTACTTCTTAGAATGATATTTTATGATGCATTCTTTTAGTCCACAAGCACCTCTTTTCTTCCTCTGTGCTTTTTCCTGGGATTGAAATAAAATAAAAAATGTAGGGCTACACAGTGCTGTCAAGCCCATAATGAAATCTAGCTTTATTTATGTGTGCTTAGAGGGTTTAGGGCAGTCTAAGCTGCTAACTGTGGTGTTAAACATTGTTTGACACTCCCCTCCCTTAAATCCTTTGAAAGGAGCTGATTTTTTATGTTCAATGAAAGAGCCCTTAGAGGATTGTGAGGGAGGCATGTGATTTGCTCATACATGGGATTATCTTATTAGATATAACCTATGCAGCTGTTAGAAGCAGCAGCAGACTTAACGTAGGACTGAGCTGTTTCCTATAGGGTGATGTGTGATGTCCAAGTGCTCTATAGCTTGGAAACTTACAGGAAAACCTTGGGCAATTTAATATTTTCCTGAGTATAGATGATGATTATTAGGGTGCTTTTTTTAAAAAAAAAAATAGGATTTCATGACCTCAAATATCTGAGCTGACTTTTCCCATGAATAGCTGCCTAGATATTGCATAATCATGGCCTTCTGTTTGTATTAGAATATTCTTGATGATTTTGTGAGAAGGGACAGGGTACCTCACGTTTAGCAAGAGGAATATGCATACTGGAAGAACAAGTGATAACTAGCAATTAGGAATGGAAGGTCCAGGAAAGTAAGGGGGATGAAGAGAAATGTGTTATTCAAATTAGCAAGAACTGCAGCCTAGGCGTGACCTGGGAGCCTGTTAGAAATGCAGAATCTGAGTTACTGCCCTGAACCAGCTGATTCCAGATCTACATTTTTCACAATCCTCTGAGGTGGCTCGTATGAGCTGTAAACTGACTGCTGTGTTCTTAAAATTCATGTGTTGAAACCTAACCCTCAGTGTGATCGTATTTGGAGATGGAGGCTCTGAGGGATGATTGGATCATGGGGAGAGAGCTTTCAGGATTAGGATTAATGCCCTTATAAAGGAGACCCCAGAGAGCTCCCTGCCCCTTCTGCCAGGTGAGGACACACCTGGGAGACTGCCTTCTAGGAAGCAGGGTCTCGCCAAATGCTGAACCTGCAGCTTCCTGGATGCCGGGCTCCCCAGCCTTCAGAACCATGAGAAATACATTTCTGTTTATCTGCCTTCCAGCCTATGGTATTTGTTTCAGCAGCCTAAACTAAATAGGGTGCATATTCAAGTTGGAGGAAGACTTGATCTACAGAGTCCCCAAGATGGAATGGGCCAGAAATTGAAATGTAATTTAGAATACACAGAGTTGAAGGAACTGGAGCCTGGGAAGCTCAAGTAAATCAAGGGAATCAGGATCAAAGGGAAATATATGAGTTTGGGTTTGCTTTTTAGTGATGGGAGGGTAGGAGTGAGGGAAAAGATGGTTGGTATCGAGTGTTTTCCACAGTTAAAGCCACAGTTGTAGCTTGGCATTTGGTTTTATGGAGTGTGCATGGGATGAATTTGTTTACAGTTGAGGATAGAACACACACTGGATGACTGTGGAATTTTGCAGCTTTTAAACATTGGAACAGATCAGAAACTTGGATATCTGGGGAGAATGGAAGACCCCCACCGAGTCAAGTCTGGGGAAATGAATGTTGTTGGCTGAAGGTGGTTCAGCCTTATGGAATTGGAAATCCAATCAGATCTTGCCCTCAGGAGAAAAGACATTTTATTGGTGGGATGTTTCCTGAGTCTGGCTTAGCTGTGTCTGTCTTCCAGGTCATATGAGTAACTATCGCATGCATGGATTTTCTCCAGATGCTGGTGAGGTGGGTTTTTATGGGCAGGCCCAAAGTTTAGTGGAAAAAAAAAAGAAAAAAAAGGCATGAGGTTTTGCAAAGTTGAGATAAGAGAAGCATTAAGATGTACATTGTCTACTGGAAATAACAAGAAGTCACCCATCTCATAACTGGGGACATGTCAATACTTAATTTAAAATTTTAAAAATTCGCACATAGTAATATAAAAAGTTAAAAGAGTAAAAATTTAAATTAATTCATATTATACTATACTTTCCTGGTGGCTCAGTGGTATAGAATTCACCTGCCAATTCAGGAGATATGGGTTTGATCCCTGGTTCAGGCAGATCCTCTGGAAAAGGGAATGATAACCCACTCCAGTATTCTTGCCTGAGAAATCCCATGGACAGAAGAGCTTGGAGGGCTGCAGTCCATGGGGTTGAAAAAGAGTGGGACACGACTTAGGGACTAAACAACAATTATACTATACTGCAGTACTATTTTTAGGTTGTATCTCTTTATATACACTCCCTCCTAATTTCATTTCTTTTTTCTTTCCTTGGTAACCGTATTATAGCTTGGTTTACACTTCTTATGAGAAGAACTTTACACTTCTTATGAGAAGAAAAGAATCTTACTGTGATTGCATTTGGAATTTTCAGAAGAGAACAAAGCATATTTTAGTAACAAATTTTCTGAGTAAAAGTTGTATAGGGCTTTTAAAGATTGTAGTAAAGACCAAGACAAGATCTTTCTTTGAACTACTAGCACCGTAGGCAGGAAATGAGGGAGATGAGTTGCAGTATATTTGCAGTGTATTTTGGTCTGTGCCATGTATGTAGTTGAGATCAGAGGTATATATAAAATATATTTTTAGTGGTTGTACAGCACTTAAGCTCTGGCGGTCCTTGTCCTGCACTTCTGTGGTTTAGCTTGGCAGATGCGAGATGAGACATAAGCCACAAAGTGCTACGGGTCTTAAGACATAATGAAGTCATGCATTCATTACGGTAAAGGGTAGGGAGAGGAAAACCAGTGGTTTTCAATAGCCAAACTCTGCGCATCGAGATGCTTCAGATATGTTTCACTGTTTCTGTATTTATAGCCTATTCAAACTCACTCTTTCTGTATTTATAGCCTATTCAAACTCAGTAAAGATTGCCTAAATTTCTCCACCTATAAATTTAGAGGACGGAGTGACTTGGCTTTGTTCATGTTTGTGGGGTTACTCAGTGCTGTGCAGAGCCGTTGAAAACAATGACCTGGCCCTTCTTGGTGCAGTGAGTGTTATGTAGCCCGTTTTTGTCGTTGTTCATAAGTATTAATATTTTGTTGGGTACCCACGGTAGAACTTCTTGACATTGTAGCTGGAGAGGAAAGAACTACTGAGGTCCTTCACTTGCCTAGAGTGGTGCATCTGGGTGAGAGGTGAATATGGTGGAGTGAGGAGATGGTGTGGGTGCACTCCAGCCAGATACAGGAGGATGACAAACTGTTTATGATCAGGTGGCTGATGGCTCACCTCCTTGGCCCTCATGGTCTCGATGACATGAGTGGCGTACGACTGTAGGAGCTCCTGGACTGTGAGTAACTAGGATGGTTAGGAAGCCTTTGGTCTAAGTTAATACTTCAGTTGGAAATTCCCACCAGAGTGTAATCATGCCTGGTAAAGGATGCTTTATCCAAGTAAGTTAATGTTGTTTGGGCTCCAATTATCTGTAAATGATAGAGTGAGAATATATGCTGAAATACAAAGATGAGTGAAATGTTCATCTTTTTGTTGCTTCTGCTGTGTTTTCTATTCAGAATTATGACTATTCCTTCTTTTTGGCATCCACTTGTATTAGAAAAGTTGTTAGTATGAATCCCTTGCAGAAAAATGACTACTTTTAGCCATTTAAAAAAAATGCAAACGCATATTGGTCTTTTTTAAGAGTTGGTTTGTTGGTATAGGAAAGTCCATTCATTTGAAATATTTCCCTTTTGCATGTTTTTTGTTATTTTAGCCTCATTTGACTCAGTAATCTGTGCTCTGCATTTATGTACATCCCTTCTGATTTGGGGGGATGTATTCCTAGGCTTAAATCCATTTCACCTGTAGGTGTTTATGATGTGTTCAGAAAAGGGGACTGAAAACTATCCTCAGAGTAATCCTGAGAGTTTTCTGTTGCTTCTTTCTTTTTAAAAGACGCTAAAGCATTTTCTGAATTGTTTCCCCTAAGATTGATTTTGTTTCTGAATGGTCATAGATAATTGAAAAGGAACCCAATAATTATTTAAACAGGGGTTGTTAAAATTCACCTGGAGATGTTTTTCTTGGAGAAAAAGAATGTCAGCTTACAGTTTACTGTTCAAGTAACTATCATTCCACTGCACATCAAGCATAGATGTGTATATTGTGTGTTAAAATTTACAGACTAATTCTGAATAAGTGCATAGTATTTGTACCATTGTTTTCTATTAGTGCCTTGATCATTTTTTTATATTCACGTCAAGTCCCTGTTTGCAAATCAGTTAGTTAAATGTATACTTGTTTTTTTAGAGGCAGAAGATTTTTCAAGGGGAAGAGGCAGCCTTTTGTCTTTCATAAGTGGATTCATGGAGTGCATTTCAGAAATGGATTTTCTGTGGCAAGACTTGATCCCACATGTTGTTGGAACTTTTATTAGTCAGGCCTTATCAAATTTCCATTTAGCACATTGCCCCCTCCATTTAAACACCAGGACATGAAGAGAAGTTTAAATAGCCTAGAAAATATACATATAACTATTCATGGAATTAAACTACTTCCTTTTACATTTATAATTTTGTCATTGAAGATTATGTCATAAAGGGTGATCGTCATTTGTGAGACAGCATGGAGCAATAGACAAGAAGGTACTGGTGCCCAGTATGAAGAGTAACAATTTTAATGGGAATTTATTTTATTTTTTTTTGAGGAATAGTATTTAAGGTCTCATTTGTAAAAACCTCCTTGACACTAGCTCTTAATTCAATTTCCATCTAAAAGCCCTCTATGTAATAAGCAATGAGCCATCCAGGTTGGAGGAAACTTCCCTGTGTGTAAGTACAAAGATCTTGTGCCTGTGTGTGTGCTGGATTTGTAAGTGGAGCTGAGGAGCATATGGGTGTGGGGGTGTGGGTGTGTGTGTGTGTTGTGTTTGTGTGTGAGTTGCGGGTGAGCGTAGGATCTTTGCTCCTGAAGGTGCTGTGTAACTGTCTTTTGTTTTCGTGTACTTTTCTCTCCCTTTGTCTGCAGTCAGCTGGATTCTCCTCTGCACCAGTGCCCTGTGTGACAGCCCCTGGCAGTAATGAGGCTGCGCGCTCCACTGTAATTGAACCCTGTCAGGGCTGCCCATTAAGGCCGCACTGTGTATGCCAGCTCATTAATCCGAAGGCTCTTTCTTCTCCTCCGTCATCTCCCTTTTTTATCCTGGCGCTGTTTCAAGTCCTGATCCCCTCATTGTGTGTGTGGAGATTCAGGAATGGAGAGTAATTGGTGTTGTTGCATCCGTCTTGAGGAGTAACCCTTTTAATAAAAGACATGTTCACATCTGCAAACTAAGATCATTGTGTCATGATTGCATATTGTTTGGGTGTCTTGGATAGTCTATTTGCAGTCAGAATTTTTCATCTGGGTTTAGATCTAGCATATCAAATTTGCACAGTTCCATGAGCTAAAGATAGGTCTTTATGATTAAAACACACACATATGTGTATATGTGTATTTCTATATATTTTTTCTTATATAACTGATTATATATTATGAAATCCCAGTTGACTCTAAAACTGCAACTAATTGTTAGTTTTCTCCCATGTGCTGGTATATAAATAACGGGCTTCTTTATTACTATACTCTTTTAGACAAAATTTCAAAGAAAAATCTTCCCTTCTTTCTTCATATATTGTTAAGTGTTAAGATATTAACATCAAAATAATAGCCAGCTAATACTAGCAGGCTTTCATCTTCTTTACTGTTTCTCATACAATGCATTCAGATTTCGTAATTGTTTTCATTTTTTGTGCTTTTTACACATGATCCTTTTGCATGTTCAAATTCTGTGATAGTACAGCAGAAATGACTTAATTATCACTTATATGGCAAAATGTTTCTAACATTATTATGTGAAACTCTGCTTAGAACTCTTCTTTCATCCCATCATGCTAAGTACACCCTCCCTTTTTTTTACACTTGAAAAACGTAATTAAATTCATTTTTGAATCATTTTGAATCTGTAATCTAACTGAGGCTTATCTTTTAATGTGCTTTCTAAGTAGGAATTAAAGAAAATATACTTTGGGCCTTAGTGTAGAGAAGGCAGTTCAACTCAAGGTATCACCTAATTGAAAAGCAGAAATGAGAAAGTGGTCTGGCCTGTAGATCCTGGATGAGGAGATGGGTGTGGGAAATAAATTGGAGGTACTGACAAAAATGGTTTAAACATTCAGGTGAGTCTCCAGAAATGAACAGCTCTAAATGAGTCAAATTTGTCAACATTACCACTTGCTTCTGTTGTAGACAACTTTGAAGTTTATCATAATGAGATTAGGGAACGCTTTTTAAAAAAACCAATAAATGGAAATGCTTGATACTTGATAATTTATTATCTATTAAGATATTTTTTTAGGCTAACTTGGGCCTAAGTATTCTAGGATGCACTTTCTATAAAAGTAAAAAAAAAAAAAAGAAAAACAGGGAAAATGCAAAAATAAAGTTAGCAGGAATAAAACAAGTAAATTGTGACTTCTTGAGGGCGAGCTTGTGTTTTCGTCACTGTTAATGGATTTGCTGTTTAGTTCAATGTCTGAACACACAGTGAGTTTTCAGTCAAGATTTAGTCAAAGAATGAAAGCTGTGTGTGGACAGAGATTATTTGCCTCTTTTTGTCTATATTTTCCCTAATTCCCAGAATGGTGCCTGGCATAGAGGATGGTGCTCAATAAATAGTTATTGAATTCATTAATTAATTCATTTTATAATAGGGAGAAAAAGATTGCTGTTGAAATGGGGATTTTCAGTCTAGCATCTAAATTGATGATGGAAAGCAAAGAGGAGTGTGTAGCAGAATAGCCAAAGACAATAATCCTTTTATTATCTAGAAGAAGTGAAGTGAAGTCACAGTCGTGTCCGACTCTTTGTGACCCCCATGGACCGTAGCCTGCCAGGCTCCTCCATTCATTGTATTTTCCCAGGCAAGAATACTGGAATGGGTTGCCATTTCCTTCTCCAGAGGATCTTCCTGACCCAGGGATTGAACCAGGGTCTCCCATGTTACAGGCAGACTCCTTAACGCCTGAGCCCCCAGGGACCTAGAAGAATAGTGTGCAATATGAAACTTAGTCTCTAAAGTAAGCCTTGAAACTTTCCTCAACCAGTCATCTTTGTAACTGTTCCTATCCCTGTAACCAGATGTCTAAACTATTAGTTTTAATTTTTACATTTTTCCGATAATTTTTTTCTGTTTCACTAATTGGCAGTTAAAGCATATACTATATAAATTCAAAATTTAATCTCTGTTAAAGGCCATGTAACCTATATTTTGATTTGTTTTTTTAGAAAAGAAAGTTCAGAAAAGGCTCTTTGCGGTTATTCAGTTGTTTTGAGGTAAATGAAATTGGCACGTTTTAGATCAGACCTACCAATTTATATCTAATTTCTGGATCATGAGGTCAGAAGATATTTGAGCTTTTGAGGGTTTGTGTGTGTGTGTGTGTGCGTAAGGGAGTGGAGGTGAAGGAAAATTTGAACACTGAATGTGGAATACGGAGTGCTGTCATGGATTTCTAAATAAATCAACCAAAAGGCCAGATTGCTTGAAGCCTCTCTTTATCCTAAAAAGAAAATGTTAAGGTGGGGGTGGCAGTCAAGTGGGCCCCCCTTCTAATTTCAGTGCTCGCATTGATTTTGATGTCATTAGCAATTTCACCCTTGATTAAAACCACAGGACTGGGAATTTTCACCAAGATGGAGACATGATTCCTTTTTTTTTTTTTTTTAATAACAGCCCAATTATAGTGAAAGGAAAATAAACATATGCTACAGGTCTTGAAAAATACTTGAGGGATTTGACATCATGCAAGTTTTATACACTGTTTAAATGAAAGCTAAGTATTAATTAACCTGTGGTATTGTGAATATTTATGTGAATGAAGACATTAGCAGATTATTTTCCTGATATTTTTTTCCCTGATCTTCATTTTCCTCCCCATTTTCCGCCCAGTTTTTGGAATTGGCCACTATTGTACTTCTTACAGATGTCGCATTACACAAGAGTCCTCACAAAATTGGGTGTGTGACAGAATGAGCCTCTGGGAGCAATAGACAGTGTGGCAGAGGGGTGGGTATATTCTCTCTCATGCAGGAGGTATGGCTCTTGCAGAAAAGACGATCAGGCTTAAAAATGAAAAAATAAACTTACCTATTCCCTGGTGGCTCAGATGGTAAAGAGTCTGCCTGCAATGTGGGAGACCTGGGTTTGATCCCTGGGTTGGGAAGACCCCTTGGAGGAGGAAATGGCAACCCACTCCAGTGTTCTTGCCTGGAAAATCCCATGGATGGAGGAGCCTGGCGAGCTACAGTCCATGGGGTTGCAAAGAGTTGGACACGACTGATTGACTTCACTTCCACCCGCCCCCCCCCGACCCCGGCTTTTTTCTGACTTTCATTGAGGTTCAAGCAAACTAATACCTCCAAAGTTTCATTGAATCCCAGTTCCTAAACTCATCACCTTCCTCTTAGACCCTACCTTTAGACCTTGGTGGCCTCCAAATCAGCTAATGGTTGTATTTTCAATAAGGGTAAAGACCTAGTCTGGTCTGGTAGAGAGATCTTATAAGTCAGATTGTCATGGCTCCCCAGTAACTTTGGCTGGGGTCATCCTGTATGTGGGATGGTTGTGTGTGTGTGTGTCGGTGGGGTCGGGTGGGCAGCTAATGCTGACTCTTCTATAAGCTGACTGATGTTAGGTGCTTGGAGACCAATAAGCAAGACTTGCAAATAGATGGGACTCTGCATGTCATGCGCCAAAGAACTGTTGTGTCCATCAACGTGAATCAGTCAATACCTGTTCGATCAATTCATGCCTTAAATTTTTGATGATCTTCTTTTTACTGAACTTTCTTGTGGCTTGGAACCTTTTGTTTACTGTGATAGAATTAAATGATAGGATATTACTATCTTTTTATTTTCCTGTGTTCTAGTTTATAATTTTTTCCTTAGGTTTATCCTCTTGTGTTCTTTGCTAAGAGCTTTACCCATGTCTAGTTACTTGGACCCCTTTGTCTCAGAAAATCTGGAACTTTTTGCCTTCTCCCGAACACCTCTGCTTTACCTCCTTGAGATGTACATAGAACTTGACTTCCTTTGAGTGAGATAAATGAGTAATTTTTCACTCATTTATTATCTTATTACTCTCATTGGCACAGAATTACACAACTTAGATTTTACTTAATAAAACTCATTCTTCGATTCTCTTACTTCTTTCACACTGTTATTTCTTCTGCATTCAGCTCTGGGATTTTTGGCCTCTTGTGAACCTAGGACGTCATTGTGTCATAGTATTGTTATATGGTTGGTTTCCTGAAGGAGAGGTCAGATTTTAAAAGTCTCTTGATGTGTGCCATTTGTTGATGGTGGAGTTCTTGAGTCATAGCTTCTGACTCTTAAAATTCTGAAGATGAGTCTTCTGTTGTGCTTGCTGTGCTGTGAGAAGTTAGTCTTTCTGAAGGATAGTTTGGACGTGCACAAGGGTGTTACAATGTACATGTCCTTTCCTGAACATGTCCTAAGGAAACTGTTAGGGAGTGCACAGAGAGTTGACTAAAGAGGAGAACAATAACAGCTGCTGCTGCTGCTGCTGCTGCTGCTGCTGCTAAGTCAATTCAGTCGTGTCCAACTCTGTGCGACCCCATAGACGGCAGCCCACCAGGCTCCCCCGTCCATGGGATTTTCCAGGCAAGAGTACTGGAGTGGGGTGCCTTTTCTTTTTCCAGAGTAGTAACAGAGGAGGAATAATTTAGATCTTCAGTAGTAGAGGCATTTCTTAAATTTCATTTTTTCCTAAAATGACTGTGTATGTGGCCTTTCATAATGAAGCTGAATGTTATACCAATGACACTAGTGAGGATTGGCATGGAGTATGATTCCTTGTTTGTTGAAAAAATAAGTGTCTTGAAGTATATTTACTAGGGTACAAATGGATGTTAAATGTAAATTATGAGGATTATGTTTTGCTTTTGTTTCCAAATTTTATCTCTCTACAAATGCATACTAGGTTGGTAATTAACATGTTTTTCCTTTAAGAGCCCTGCATGCTTATTGAAACATATTTGTTGAATGCTTAGTGAAATAACATGTCATGAAATAATAGCCAGTATTCCTCTAGACATCATGTAACCAAAGTGAACTTGGTGCAACTATTAGCAGTCATTCCCTACTGAACAAACAAAAAGTCTGTTACTTTTCTTTGAAAACTGAGCATGAATATTTTACAGAGTTGTGCTTTTCATCACCAAGGGTATTCTCGCTGACAGTGGTGGCTAAAGAAAACTTGTTGAGGACCATTTTTCATAATCAATATTTTTGTAGACTTCAGCCTCATTCCCTTTGTCCTGAATTTCCTTTAGGTGTGAAGGTGAAGTGTGTCAAGAGATTGTACTACATACAGGTTATCTCCTCTAACTTGGGAGCAGTTTATACTTAAGAGTCTCTAATCGCTTACAAAGTCAAAAAGTGTATTTTTGTAAGAAGAGAACTCAGCCTAATTAGTAACTTTGAATACGAAGTGGAGCAGTGATATTTCACTATGGATTTCATTAGTGGTGAGAGGGAGAGACTCTACAATCACAAACCTGTTATCTAAATTAGATTCCAAATTAGCCTTTTAGGAAAATTGTTAACAGGAATGCTGTAAGACTCTAAAATACTGTGGTATTGTGTCACTGTGTTTTTTTAATTTAAATTATGTTTTGTAGTAATGTATTTAACTGCCAAAACAACCATTCTGCTGTTAATAGACCAAGAAAACATAAATAACTTTTTGCAAATTAAAATGGCTTAAACTGTTCAGGATGGTGGTAATGAAGATACCACAGGTTAATTTTAATTAGTACTTAATCAGTACTTTTTTCAAATAGTTGCAAAAGCAAGATACCTCAGTTAGATCGTTTAAGAGAATGACTTCATACACTGGTATTCCACACAGTATTATTTCTTGAGATGTGGTAGTATAGAGTGAGGGGTTTTGATAACAAAAATAGTTGGGTAACATTATATGCTGTGTTCTCTTGGAGATACAAAAGAACATAAGCATGTTAAAGGTTACGAGAAATCAGGCAACAAAGAGGCCAGCTCAGCTTTGTTTAATCTAAAGTTTTTAAAATTTAAAAAATTTAATAGTTGATATACAGTGTTGTATTAATTTGAGGTGTGTGAGTCGCTCAGTTCTGTCCGACTCTTTGTGTCCCCAGAGACTGTAGCCTGCCGGGCTCCTCTGTCCATGGAATGCTCCAGGCAAGAATACTGAAGTGGGGCCATTCCCTTCTTCAGGGGATCTTCCCGACCCAGGGATAAAACCCAGGTCTTTCTCATTACAGGCAGATTCTTTACTGTTTGATCCACTAGAGAAGCCTGATTTCAGGTGTACAGCAAAATAATTCAGTTATACATACATAACCCAATATTGTCACCTTGCTTATTTAAGCAGAGTATGTCATGCAGAATGCCAAACTGGATGAAGCACAAGCTGGACTCAAGATTTCTGGGAGAAATATCAATAACTTCAGATGTGTAGATGACACCACCCTTATGGCAGAAAGCGAAGAGGAACTAAAGAGCCTTTTGAGGAAAGTGAAAGGGGAGAATTAAAAAGCTGGCTTAGAAAAAGCCAGAGAATATTCAATATTCCCCAAACTAACATCACAGCATCCAGTTCCATCACTTCATGGCAAATAGATGGGGAAACAATGGAAACAGAGAATTTATTTTCCTGGGCTCCAAAATCACTGTAGATGGTGACTGCAGCCATGAAATTAAGACACTTGTTCCTTGGAAGAAAACCTATGACCAACCTAGACCACATATTAAAAAGCAGAGACATTACTTTGCTGACAAAGGTCTGTCTAGTCAAAGCTATGGTTTTTCCAGTAGTCATGTATGGCTGTGAGAGTTGGACCATAAGGAAAGCTGAGCACTGAAGAATTGATGCTTTTGAACCGTGGTGTTGGAAAAGACTCTTGCGAGTCCCTTGGACTGCAAGGAGATCAAACTAGTCAATCCTAAAAGAAATCAGTCCTGAATATTCATTGGAAGGACTGACGCTGAAGCTGAAACTCCAATACTTTGGCCACCTGATGTGAAGAACTGACTCATTGCAAAAGACCCTGATGCTGGGAAAGATTGAAGGCAGGAGGAGAAGGGGACGACAGAGGATGAGATGGTTAGATGGCATCACCTATGCAATGGACATGTGTTTGAGTAGGCTCCGGGAGTTGGTGATGGACAGGGAGACCTGGTGTGCTGCAGTCCATGGCGTCGCAAAGAGTCGGATACAACTGAGTGAATGAACTGAACATATACATATACCCATTCTTTTTCAGATTCTTTTCCCATATAGGTTATTACAGAATACTGAGTAGACTTCTCTAAGCTACAATGTCCTTGTTGATGATCTGGTTTATGTATAGTAGTGTGTGTATGTTAATAAAAACTCCTAATTTATCCTCCTTCTCCCTGCACCTTTCCCCTTTGGTGACCATAGGTTTGGGGACTTCCCAGATGACTCAGATGGTAAAGAATCTGCCTGCCAATGTAGGAGATGTGGGTTTGATCCTTGGGTTGGGAAGATCCCCTGGAGGAGGAAATGTCAACCCACTCCAGTACTCTTTGCTGGAAAATTCCATGGACAGAGGATCCTGGTGTGCTACAGTCCATGGGGTCACAGAAGAGTCAGACATGACTTATCGACTGAGTGGACATACAACCATGCATTTGTTTTTGAGTTATGTGAGTCTGTTTTGTAGTTCTTTTCTCTCTTTTTTAAACTAAAGTTTTAAAAATTTGCTTAACCAGGAATGTTTTTGCATTTCCTTCCTGATATTCTGTGAACCCTCCTTGGCCTGGATGGTCTAAGCTCTAGAGCAGTGTTTCTGAAACTATTGTAGTAACAAAGCATCTTGACAATTTCTTCTGTCATAATAGGTCACGAGTGGTGATGAGCACACAGCTGGTATGTAGCACATGAGTCCGCCCACATTCCAGCTGACCTGTATCCAGTTCAATATGATGAGTCCAGTGACCATGTAGTTGGATTTTTGCAACAACAGTAATAGTCTCTCAAAGCTCATTCTCAGTTTTCCCTTCTGTTCCTGCCTCCTTTAGACTGATAGATACTTGTGGAACAGCACTGCTCTGTACGGTACACTTGGGGAGCACAACGTAAAGAGCCTTGATTCCCAAAGTGAGGTCTGCAGACCACGTCCGTTGGGCTCAGATTCCCTGGGAGTTTGTTAGAATGCAGCATGTTAGTCTTCACGCCAGACCAGATGGATCATGAAGCTACATTTTATCAAGATCCCAGGGGAGTTTGATGCACATTGAAAATTGGGAAACATGAATATAGAACCATGCTGTCCAGTAGAAGTAGAATGCAAGCCACATGTGTAACTTCATATTTTTTGATACACTCATAAAAAGCAAGGTGAAATTAACTTTAATAGATCTTGTTTAACTCGTATATCCCAAGCAATGATCATTTCCACGTATCTCTAAGAAGTGTTGGTAAGATATTCTGTATTTTTCTTGTGTTTTTGAAACTTGGTGTGTGTTTACACTTACAGCACATCTCAGTTCATACTGGTCACATTGCAAGTGTTCAGTGGCTACTTGTGGCCAGTGGCTATCATATTGGGCAGTGCAGAATGGGCACACAGTAGGTGTTTAGCAAATATTTATGAAATAGAAGTATTATAGTTGGGGGGAAACACTTATTGAAGGCCGGATATGTAGCAGCTACATTGCCAGCTCATAACTTGAAGGGTGGGTAGTTTTCTTGAAACAGCACTTCCTTGGGCTACCATGTTCTTTTTAATTCCTGACTTTTTTTTTTTTCAATTTCTGGTGATTCTCTTTAAGTAGAATTTTTAGAAATTTAACTCTTAAAGAGCTTACTTTTTCAGTATGTATATGCTTATTTTCAGATTGTTCTGGAAAAAAAAATTAACTGTAAATAGATAAATAATCAAGACTTGAGTTTTTACGGTTTCTTTGTTTCTGTGATACTGTCCTGACCATGTCTCTTTCTCACTTGTTGGAATTTGTAACTTAAAATCCACTTTAAGAAAACTAATCAGATATGTCCTTTATTCCAGAAATTCTTTTTCCAAATTTGCTGAGAAAAGTCTTAGGAAATGGAAAACAATTTGTCAAATAAACAGATTATAAATCATGATACTTTTCTATGTAATGAGACCAATTTGATTAAAAAAAAAATACTATCGATTCCTGGTATCCAGGAGATGTAGAACCTTGTTGTCCTTGGAGAACAAAACAAAACACCCATAGGGTGCTGAGGTAATTATGAACGTACAGAGTTTATTGTCATAGGTAGAGCATGTGTGCCCAGTTGTGCAGTCATGTTTGACTCTTTGTCACCCTGTGGGCTGTAGCCCACCAAGCTCCTCTGTCCCTGGGATTCTCCAGGCAAGAATACTGGAGTGGGTTGCCATTTCCTCCTCCAGGGGATCTTCCTGACCCAGGGACTGAGCCCATGTCTCTTGTGTCTCCTGCATTGGCAGGGGGGTTCTTTACTACTGTGTCACCTGGGAAGCCCATGT
>NW_011494522.1:1347492-1350458 GCF_000754665.1 Bison bison bison
CTGTCCCTGGGATTCTCCAGGCAAGAATACTGGAGTGGGTTTCCATTTCCTCCTCCAGGGGATCTTCCTGACCCAGGGATCAAACCTGTGTCTCCTGCATTGGCAGGTGGGTTTTTTTTTTTTTTTAACCACTGAGTCACCTGGGAAACCCAGAGATTGGGAGAGAGTGGTATTGAAAATTTCTCATGGCACAGGATGGTGAAGGGCAAGTACTTTGAAGCCTTTTTCTCCTAAGGGTCGTGGTTAGTGATTTTGATAGGATGAGAAATATTTTCCTCTTCTGTTTTCGTTCTTTCCCCTGACTTCTCCCAGTTTATTTCTTTGGCTGTGCCGGGTCTGTTGTGGAGCACAGGCTCTTCACTGCAGCCCGTGGGCTTTCTCTCCGGTTGAGGCACGGGGTGCCTTCACAACTTGCAGTACCACCTTCTCTCGCTGCACAGCACGAGCTCTCGAGTACGTCGGCCTAGTAATTGCGTCATGGTCTTCTCTAGTCGGAGCACGTGTGTCTAGTTGCTCCGTAGCATGTGGAATCTTAGTTCCCTGACCAGGGCTCGAACCCCAGACCCCTGCACTGCAAGGAGGATTTTCAACTACTGGATCACCAGGGAAGTCCCTCTACTCCTATGCGTGAGGCAAATAAAATCAGAATATTGACTCTGCACACCTAAATAGCTATTCTGAGGTTATTGTTGCTTCTCAGTCATCTACTGCTTGCTTTGGTGGGTGAAACTTCTCAAGACAGTTGGTGGGGCAAGTTCCTGAATTTTAGTTATGAGCCCACAGTCTGTTGAATCACATGGGAACTTAGTAGATGGGAAAAAGCTTGTCTCTAGGAACTAGGCAGCCTAGGTTTTAATCTTGATTTTGCCTCAACCCAACTTTTCTAAATCTGAGTTTCCCCATCTGTTAAAATGAGGATAATACAAAACTTGCAAGATTGTGTTGAGAGGAATAAATGAAACAACATGTTTTAAGATTCTTCCATAAAGTTGGGCCAACAGAACTCAGTTATCCACCCTTTTTTTTGAGTGAGGGTGTGGAGAAATGGGAGTTTTCACAACTAATAGAGCATTAATAAGGGCAGGCTTTACGGAAGGCAGTTTGACAGTCTCTGTGCATAACTGTACTATCTTTCTTGTGTTTTGGCAGCCTAAGTATACGTTCCTAGGATATATGGACTACGGGGCTCATGATAGCATTGTTTTATAAAATTTAAAACTGCTGACAACTGAACTGCTCATAAGTTAGAAACTGATTAAATTATGGCAAATCCGTGCAGTGAGATCGATAGAGATTACAAAGAATCTCTATCCTAGGTATCCTTGGGAAGATAGCTAAGGCATAGTAAGTGGGAAAAAAAACATTGCAGGATGCTCTTCTTTGTACAGAAAATGTATTAAAGAATATGCAATAAATTATTAAGTGGTTCGCTCCTGAGAAGTAGAAATGGGGTCTGGAGGAAAAGAGGCCTTTGATTTTTTACCTTCTGTGTTGTCTGAAATTTTTGTTATGAGCAGGCATTACTTTTTCAAAGTATTTCTATCAATATTTGTAATAGGGAGTGTATTGCCTTTTAGCTAACTATTTCAAATTTTGGATGCAGAAAACAATTTAGGGGTGGGAGCTCAACTTCTTACAGTGTAGTCATTTTGAAGTTTTGCCAGACTCGTACTACAAAATCAATTCAAACGCCTGCGTATTCTGAATTTGATTATTCAGCGTGTGAAGTTTGGTCTAGAAGTGATTGTTCCGGTGATCTCATTTTAAACAATCTAGTGTTCTGCATTGGGATTTTGGGAACAACTTAATTCAATATCTTACAAGGATTCAAATGCTTAACGTAGATAGGAGAAGTGCTGCCTTAAAGTCCTCGATGGCGTTTCTTCTCAGTTTTGTATAAACTCATTAGGTCTGACTTAATCTTTCTGGGGGAGGTCAGTTTTTAACTCTTTTTTTTTTTTTTTGCACTGCATAAAGATACATGAAAGATGAGATAAATGCAAATTGATTTATTATAGGAGGGGCATATTCTGAATGAGCTTAGCTAAGTAGATATTAAAACAAATGCAGCTTATGAAAAAATGCAATAATGTAAGGATTTTTTCCTAATCCTGATTAGATTTCAAATTGTCCCTTCAGTACTTTGCATAATTATAAGGCACTGCCATAGAATGAGTAACAATAGAAAATAACTCATTAATGTCTGTTTCTCTCTGGCACTGTTCCAGGGCATGTAGCTTGATGTTTGCTGAGGAGACAGTCTGGAGCGTCTCCCTGTCTGATAGGGAACATCAAAGATGACTAAGATTTCTCTGTGCTCAGACATTCCTGATTTTGTCTGAAGTGGTAATATCCTGAGGAGCCAATAGCAGCATGAAATTCCAAGTGTTTTGGCACTTCCTATTTCTTGTATTATTTTCAAATGTAGTGATATTAGAGAAGTGGATTGAGATTTCTTGGCTTTTAAACAAAGAAAACTGTTACAAATCAGGGTTTTGCGCCCAAGGTTAGAAGGTCATTATCATGCCAGTGACTGAGCTGATTTGGTTTCCAGAGCTAGGTTTTAAATACCCGCCACTTTTAAGCCATCATTTCATTAGCCTTAGTGGATTTTCAGAGGATTGCTGTGACAAGATACTAGATATGCATCCCTGATTAATAAATAATGAGATGTTGAATCTGGAGTATTGCAGTTTGTCTTCACTTTATAACAGTTCTGAATATAGACTGTGCCCAACCATAGTGTATTAGGAAATAGCTATATGCAGCTGATGACTTGCAAATACTTATAAAGTAAGAAGTTCCTGTCTTAAAATGGTTCAATCATTGACAGCCTCTTTGGGTTTAGACTGATCACACCTACTTAGAGGAGAACCCTTTGATATACAGACATGAGTCCAAATGGGAAACTTACATGTGTGTGTTCTTGCGTGTGTGTGTGTGTGTGTGTGTGCGCACGCGCGCAT
>NW_011494522.1:1350604-1353079 GCF_000754665.1 Bison bison bison
CAGGGAAGCATGTGTGTGTGTGTGTGTGTGTATGTGTATTCTCCTTGGAACAGACACTGTGGAACAAATTAAGACACACTCTAGTGGTTTAGTGCAAAGATATAGAGTAAATATTAAGACAATCAATTAATCATTTGACATATAATTCTTTACTGTTGTTTCTTACTAATAAATGCTAAGTTTATCGTTTGAAACACTCAAATAATTATTCCTTAGATCTCTGCTTTTTAAAAAACACATTCTTTGGATATTTATTAAAAAATTTTTTTTTACTACTACCACCCAGTGATGTTTGAACATTGAACAAGGATTATATAGTTTGTTGTTAGTTTTTTATGAGATATAATATTCATGACAGTAAGATGTGTATCTGTATATGTTTATATGTCTATATAGTATTTCACACAATAATACATATAATATGTATTGGCAATGGTAATTTGAAAGTGTTAGGATATAGATATTGAAAACTGGTTTTACTGAACTACCTGAAGGAAAAAAATTCATCATTTAACTTCTGACAGTGAACTTCCGTATAATTTATACTTGACAGTGTAAGAGAAACTTGCCCTCTGTGTTCCTCAACCTGATAGACACGTGCTTTACCAGATGTGTGGCCTCTGTCTACTTTCTGGCCATCATGTTCATGGTCCTTAAATAGCCCTAACCAGCAGGACCGTAGTCACTGATGTCTTCCCTAGGATTGGGGGTCGCCACTTCTGAAATAAGACTAGTAAAACATGCTGCCCTTGTTGACCATACCTGAGTGCGTGGAAAGGAAACCAAACTCAGGTAGAACTTTTTTTATGGACCTCTTTAATTCTGAATTGTAGACCCAGTTTTACTACTGAATATGTGGATCCATGGATCTGTCAGCTATAAGGTACCTTTAGTGGCTCTGAACAACTCTTCCTGTGTTCCTCCTGTGAAGAATTTCATGGTGTGCATTAGGAAAGTGAAAAGAGCTCAGTCAACATTATAGAATATCTCTTTAGATACATAAGGACAGTTTTACTTTCAAATACATAATTGTGTTACTCTTACAGTAATACCTGTTTGCTTCAAGCAGGCTGATTGTGACCTAGAATTGAAAAAAAGACAGTTCTACCAGCATTCTGCATAGCTGTATTTTCTGAAATGTCTACTGCAATGTCTAGGAAGACATAGTTCTTGTTTTTATTGACGTATACGTGATTTACACAGTTGTGTTAGTTTCTGCTGTATAGCAAAGTGGTTCAGTTAGGCATATATACAGATTTTTTATGCTTTTTTCCATTATGGTATATCACAGGATATTGAATATAGTTCCTTGTGCTATAAAGTAGGCCCTTGTTGTTTATCCATTCTGTATATACCGGTCTATGTTTGCTAACCCCAAACTCTCACTCCGTTCCTTTTCCACTCCCTCAGCAACCACCAGTCTGTTCTCTGTTCTGCGTCTGTTGCATAGGGAAGTTCATTTGTGTCATAGTTTAGATTCCAATAGAAGTGACGTCATATGGTATTTGTCTTTCTCTTTCTGGCGGACTTCACTTGGTGTGATCCAGCCATGTTGCTCAAATGGCATCGTTTCATTTTTATGCCGGGTAGTACTCCCTGGTATGTGTGAACGTGTGTGCACCACATCTTCTTTATACATTTATCAGTAGATGGACATTTAGGTTGTTTCCAGGTCTTGGCTATTGTGAATAGTGTTGCTATAAACAGGCGGGTATGTGTGTATCTTTTCAAATTATAGTTTTGTCCAGCTATATGCCTAGGAGTGGGATTTCTGAATCATAGGGCAACTCTATTTTTAGTTTTTTGAGGAACCTCCATACTGTTTTTCCTAAAGGCTGCACCAACTTAGCTCCCCACCAACAGTGTAGGAGGGTTCCCTTTTCCCCACACCCTCAGCAGCATTTGTTGTTTGTGGACTTTTTAATGATGGTCATTCTGATCATCTGAGGTGGTATCTCATTGTAGTTTTGATTTGCATTTCTCTAATAATTAGTGATATTGAGCATCTTTTCATAGGCTTGTTGGTCATCTGTATGGAAAGACATAATTCTTGAACATAAATTTTCCAGATGTAGAGTATTATTGAGAATGTTGTGAAATGAGAACTTCTCTGAAGTGTCGTTCTGTTTCAGAGTGATGCTCATATGACCTTGATTTATTTTTGTTTAATATTTTCTTTTTCCCCCTTCATTTTTCTTGGCTTTTAGATTTTCTCCAATAGATATGGATTTGCTGAATGAAAAATAAAATTTAACTTGTAAATACATTACAAGTCCATGAATATATTATGAAAGATGCTGTTAAAGAAAATAGTTTATTACTGACCTACTTAATTATACCAAGTCAATGCATCAGTTCAGTTCAGTTCGGTTCAATCGCTCAGTCGTGTCTGACTCTTTGCGACCCCATCAATCGCAGCACTCCAGGCCTCCCTGTCCATCACCAACTCCCAAAGTTCACCCAGACTCACGTCCA
>NW_011494522.1:1353179-1365620 GCF_000754665.1 Bison bison bison
ACTCAACTCTTCACATGAGGTGGCCAAAGTACTGGAGTTTCAGCTTTAGTATCATTCCTTCCAAAGAAATCCCAGGGCTGATCTCCTTCAGAATGGACTGGTTGGATCTCCTTGCAGTCCCAGGGATTCTCAAGAGTCCTCTCCAACACCGCAGTTCAAAAGCATCAATTCTTCCGCGCTCAGCCTTCTTCACAGTCCAACTCTCGCATCCATACATGACCAAAGGAAAAACCATAGCCTTGACTAGACAAACCTTTGTTGGCAAAGTAATATCTCTGCTTTTGAATATGCTATATAGGTTGGTCATAACTTTCCTTCCAAGGAGTAAGCGTCTTTTACTTTCTCTGATAGATATGGATTGGCTGAATGAAAAATAAAATTTAACTTGTAAATACATTACAAGTCCATGAATATATTATGAAAGATGCTGTTAAAGAAAATAGTTTATTACTGAACTACTTAATTATACTAAGTCAATGTATAAGAACAGATATAAAGTATCTAGGCTTCCCAGTAGGAGACACAGGTTCAGTCCCTGGGTTGGGGAGATCCCCTGGAGAAGGCAATGGAAACCCTCTCCAGTGTTCTTGCCTGGAAAATTCCCTGGACAGAGGAGCCTGTTGGACTACAGTCCATAGGGTCACAAAGGAGTCAGACATGACTTAGTGACTAAACAACATAATTACAATAAAGTATCTATAGATGTGCCATCTGTATTAGTTTTCTAGGACTCCGCCATAACCCAGTACCCAAAACTGATGGTTAAAACAACATAAGTGTATTGTCTCAATTCTGGAGGCTAGAAGTCTGAGAGAAAGTGCTGCAGGGGAAAATCCTTCCTTGCTTCATTTAACTTCTGGGGTCTGCCATGAGACTTGGTGTTACCTGGCTTTGAGAGGTGTCCTTCCAGTCGTGTGTCCATCTTTTCTGTGGGTGTTGTTACATTGTCTTCTCTCTGTGCATGTCTTTCTCTTTGTCCAAACATCTCTTTTTCATAAGCTCAACAGTAATACTGAGTTATGGTGTACACTAGTGACCTCATTTAACTCCATTTCCTGATAAGGTCACGTCCTTAGGTCCTGGAGGTTAAGACTGAAGCATAACTTCTCTGGAGAAAACCAGTCAAGCTGTAATACCATCTCATGCTTGAAATGTGGAGGATGTTTATTCATTCATTTAGAACATGTTTACTGAAGTCATGTTATAGGATACAGACAAATAAGCCAGGTAGCAGCAGACAAATCTCTGAATAATCTCTTATCGTTATTCATTATTTAATTACTTAAATAGTTTAGAGAATCTCATAGATTAAAGCAGCATCAGAGTTAGCACAGTGTTTTAGGGACACTGGCGCTTGAGACTGTAATCATGTGAGAAAAGGTTTCTAGGGCTAAAAAATGTACAAAATGCTAGGTTAAATAGTTGAAAAAGTTGTTCTTTGCAAGACTTGTCAGAGCCTTGAATATGCTGTTGTGATTTGAGAGCAACCAGCAAGAGGTCACAATATTTTCCAGCTTACTCAACCACAGGATTCTTTTTTATAATCATCTCTAAGAATTATGTTCCCTAGGACAACACTGGAAAATAATTTAGCATCAAACCATATGATCTTATTTAAAATGTCATTACAGAGTTACAGTAATCTAATGGTACAAAAATAATTCATGGGCCTTGGGAGTTAGACTAAAGGTTTTCAGAATTTACAAAACTGTCATGTAGATAAAGTTAATCTTTCTCAAGAGTACAAATTTCTTTCATGACAGATGCAAGAGAATTATGATTAGAGGACTGAATTCTATGTTTTACCCAACAAATTTGATTTACTTTTGAATTCATAAAAAGCAAGTGACCTGCTCTTGAAACGAAGCAAAGTAAAAAGCTTTACTTTTTACACACACTATTTATTGCCATATTTGAGACACAGGAAATATTCTTAATGGCTGATATTGAACTCTGCCTGATATCACCTGGGGAATTTTTATATCTCAATATGGGTGTGGTTAGAAAAATGTGATACATAGCTATTATTCTGGACCTTGAAAATGTGTATATCCTGTGTACTTTTGAGACAATGCCCCATTACTTACTGTCTGTGTTAGAATGTGAAGCCATGTGCTAAATTAGGAAAAATATTAGTGACTACATTTGTATTACCAGATTACAGTCGAAACAGTTAATACAAACCCATCTTCAGTATGAGGGAATCTGGAAAATAAGGTTACTGAGCAGTGGTCTTAACAACATTAAGAACCACAGATCAGCTAAGAGATACTTAAATGAGTAACCTGGCTCCCGTTTTCAATGGGATATGGGATTGAGATGGTTCTAGCTCTTGCAGAGAAGACTAGTTTTATTCTGATTATTTGCCGTACCTGTTGGAAACCCATTTCCAGTCATGAAGTCATGGCCAATCTGAGGTGTTATGGAAACTTTTAGATGTATTTACTCTCCCCAGATATGGCAATGGTAGTCAGTTTCCTACAAGTTTCCAATGACAGAAGCTACCGATGTTACTGAACCAAACTTAGGTTCCCTCACCCGTGTGCTTTGTAAAGCCAATCTATTGACACTGGATTGTGGTGAAGGAAAGTGCAACATTGATCGTAAAGCCCCATACAAGTAGTCTTGGACAGTTAGTGCCGAAAACTAGCCCAAACTCCCCATGCGTTTCAGGAAAGCATTTTAAAGCCTAGGGAAGGGATGGTGGTTTTGGGGTCTGTGATAAGCCCCTGAACGGTGCTCTGGTTGGTAGATGGTGAGATAACAGGGTGATGTCACAGAGGTTAACATTTTCAGTCGTTAAGTTCTGGTAGGTCTGGGAGCTATGTGTTCCTGGTCATCAGGTAGTTAATATCTTCTATTTGTTAGGGGTTTTCACATCTGTAAAACAACTGAGGAAATGTGCATCAGATGCTATCATCTGGGTACTTAAGAGAGGAGTTAAAGCAGAGAATATAGGGTAGAGGTCTGTCTCAAGAAGGCCCCATAGATTCCTTCACAGTTACAGCAAGAATCACTGAACTGTTCTGCATGTGGTTTCTTTTCTTCATTCTACAGCCCATCTCCTAATCTTTTTTATCTTCATTATTCCATACCTACAGATAGAGCTAGCTTAGCCATCCATCTCAGTGGTTCCACACACACAAAAAAAGAGATGGCATGCTTTCCTCTAACCACAGGTCAAATAACTGTGCAGAACTAAACATGAATTCTCTGACTTCCAGGTCCCAGACTGATGATTTTCCAAACTTCCAAACTCAAATATCTCATTAAATGTGTCTGTTTTGAGTTTTGTAGATGTTGTTGCTATTAAAAAAAAAAAAAGAGGCTCGGGTCTCACTGGCGTTGGTTTTGCATTTAACATCTTAGTGTCCAGAAAACTCTGTGTGCCTGGTACAGCATTTGTTGAGTTGCTTGAAAATGTCCCTGATGTGTAGACTCATAGGAAAGCTAAGTGGGTACTCTGTACAGCCAGACAGCCGTCAGAAAGGTTACATGTTCTCCAGAAATGGAAAGCCACAGCACTAGACTGTGGCTCCCATTGCCTCTCTGGGGCCTCTGTTGAATCATCCAGCCTGTGGTATTCTTTAATTGCAGAGTAAATCTGGAGGTCTTGATGATATTCTTTACTGCCTCAAGAATGGCTCACTTTCAGAAATGGATGTTGAAACTTCTGTGTTTCTTAAAATTTTTTTCAGTCTTCAGATTAATAGCAAAAGAGAAATGTAACACATGATATTATTCTTCATGGTGATAATCTTCTTTGAGGCTACTCCCTGTAAAGAGAGAAAGCCAAGAACTTTCTATTCATTTAAGCTTACGAGGAGAAAGCAGAGTATTGGACAGCAGAGGAAGCTCTGGGATGGATATAAACTTCTCTTTGCAGTGGCCAACAAATGTTTCCCCTCCATTAAGCTCATACAGCAGATGTTCTTAATATCTGTCTGATAACTGGAAATGCAACTCATCATTTCAGAAATGCACATCAGTGACTGGTGTTCAAGCAATAGTGTCTGGGAGGAATATTTTTACAGATTACAGGCATTTCTCTAATGTTCTGAAGGCAGATTTGAGGGTTGTATTAAATAATACTATTGTGGCATGCATTTAACTCCTGGGAGGAACAACCATGCAGTTTATTCCGTCCTAAGTGTGAATCCACAAGACATGGTTGTTTTTGTTGAGAGCATGTGCAGAAGTTTTTGTTTACTTAAGTTATCCTCATTTAATTGGAGCAGCTGTGGAAATGTATTTGGTTTGCTCATCTAAGCTTAGAGCAAACTTTTCATTAGAAATTCCATTGAGGACTGGAATTGCCCCCTTTCCCTTGCATCGGAACTCCCAATTTTCAGTACCAATACTTAAACTGTTTTCGGAGTATTAGGTCTTACGTTCTGTATGTTTATCTCATTGTTACCCCAGGCAGGTGTCATCAGCTGACTGCATGTTGTTTCTTTGGACTTCCAATTAAGATCCTTATTGTTGGCAACTTGATACATTTGCTGCCCAGTCCAGACCGACTGATCTGATCTGATCTGATCTGATCCAAACTGTCTTGTAGCATTCCAGATTTGCTTTCATGCAGAGGTAGCAATCTAAGTAATATCAAATAGGGATGTAGCACTTTTGTTTGGCAGGACCGGACCATTTACACATATAGAAACTTGTTACCAGAAAAAGCATATATTCTAATGTAATCTATAAATATATTGGGTGGACGGAAAAAAGGAGCTGATTGTATGGCATTGAAATGGTTTGTTTTCACCTTTGGGCTGTAAGTTTCTTGAACATGCCTCTTTTTAACTGGTATCACAAACCTTAACCATCACCTGACTGCTGTAGTTTAGCTTGAACAACATTCTCAATAATTTTGAGTGGCTATTTCTACGACCAGTGAAGCGAAATCTTACATCTGATTTATTACAACTTTCAAATCTTTGTTACAGATTTACAGGGTATGAATGTAATTTGACTTGATGGCTGTCACAACCCCATGAAGGAGAAAAGGCATTTTCCTCTTCATTTTTCATAAAAGAAAAGAAACAGGAACAAAGAGAGTACATAGTATCCTCAGAGCTGCAACTGGGATTTCTCTGTAAGGAAGAATCCAGCATTCTAACTGATACCATATACTTTGTAAAAAAGAATAAACTTTCTAATAGGCTTTAATTGGAATCACCTGTGAGTTATAGGAAGAAATGAATTCTGGTTGGCTTGTCAATTTTAAATGCTAAATCTTTAAATTTTAAATACTAAATCTTGGAAAAGTGGAAAGATTCCAAATTAAAATTAAAAATTATCTTAATTTTGATTAGTTGACTAACTATATATGGATTTAGTTACTTCTCTTTATTTTTGCCTGCTTTTACTTCTGAAATATTTGGATGATAGCAGTTCTACTTTAAAGCATGTCAATAGGCTTTATTTTTGGGTAACTGACATAAGATATGTCTCATATTAACTTTTGTGTTTCTCTATATTTAAACTTTATTTTCCAATGGGATAATTAAAAAAAGAAATATATTCATGTAAGGCATTATTATTTTAAAAACTTTTTATGGTATACTACACATATCCTAAAATTCACTCATTGCAGTGTATAATTCAGTAATTATTAATCAGTTTATGGAGTTGCGCCACAATACAGTACAGTTCAGTGTTGCAGGATTTCTATCAAACCCCAAATTCCTTTGAGCATTTTTGCAGTCACAGTCTAGGTTCACTAATATTTTTTCCCATAGATTTACACTCTCTGGATATTTCATATAAATGTTACCATAGAATACACAGTTTTTCTGTGTCTGACTTACTTCACTTGGCATAAATATTTGAGGTTTATCCGTGTTGTTTCAGTAGTTCATTCCTATTTTATTGCTAAATGGTGGTCAATTGTATGGATATGTTACTCTCATTTATGTATGGATATTTGAATTGTTTCCATTCTTTTGGCTAATATGAATAATAATATTGTTGTTAGCGTTTGTGTACAAGTCTTTGTGTGAACATGTTTTCATCCCTTTAATTTAGATTCCCAGAAGTGGAATTGCTGGGTTGTATGATGTGTGTTCTTCCCTGGAGAATCCCAGGGATGGAGGGGCCTGGTGGGCTGCCATCTGTGGCGTCACACAGAGTCGGATATGACTGAAGCAACTTAGCAGCAGCAGCAGCAGCATGGTGTGTTTTATGTTTAATTTTAAAGAAACTGCCAATATCTTTTTCAAACTGCCTGAGCCAGTTCTCTCCAGAAGTGTATAAATGATCCAGTTTCTCTGTGTCCTCACCAATTTGGTCTTATCTTTGATTTCAGGTATCTCATTTTAGATTTAGTTTGCACCCGCTAATGAATAATGGGCTTCCCAGGTGGCACAGTAGTAAAGAATCCACCTGCCAACGCAGGAGATGCAAGAGACACAGGTTCGATCCCTGGGTCAGGAAGATCCCCTGGAGTAGGAAATGGAACCCCACTCCAATATTCTTGCCTGGAGAATCCCAGGGACAGAGGAGCCTGGCAGTCCATGGTGTCACAAGGAGTCAGACATGACTGATCGTGCACACACCTTTAAAGAATAGTGATGTTGATCATATGCTTACTAGCCATTCTTCTTCTTTGATAAAATGTCTATTGAATTGTTTTGCCAATTTTTAAGTTGATTTGTCTACATATTGTTGAGTCGTAAGAGTTCTTTTAGTCGTAAGAGTTCTATAGACAGAGGAGCCTGGTAGGCTACAGTCCATGGGGTCGCAAAGAGTCGGACACGACTGAGCGACTTCACTATATTACTATACTACTTCACTAAGAGTTCTTTATGTATTTCACAGACAAGTCCTGTATCAGATATATGATTTACAGGTAATTTCTGCTAGTCTTTGATTCATCTTAGAAATTTCTTATTGGTGTCTTTTGATGTGGAAAAGTTTTAGCTTTAAGTCCAGTTCATCAATTTTTTAATTTTATGGTTTGTGATTTTGATGTCAAGATGTTAAGTGGTAGGATTGCTATAGTTTTTGACTTCAGCATCCTTACTGACTTCTATTTAGACAACTGAAAAATGAAAATATAATAGAGTGTGAAAGCTGTTGTGGGAAGGATTTTCTTTTTAGGAAATATTAAGGGAAAGGAGCCTGTCTGAGAGTTGGGATGTATGCTTGTGAACTCCATGTTGGCACCTGGGATTAGTGAGCACCTGTGATCAGTGGTCGGAGAAGGCAATGGCACCCCACTCCAGTACTCTTGCCTGGAAAATCCCATGGACGGAGGAGCCTGGTAGGCTGCAGTCCATGGGGTCGCTAAGAGTCGGACACGACTGGGCGACTTCCCTTTCACTTTTCACTTTCCTGCATTGGAGAAGGAAATGGCAACCCACTCCAGTGTTCTTGCCTGGAGAATCCCAGGGACAGAGGAGCCTAGTGGGCTGCCGTCTATGGGGTTGCACAGAGTCAGACACGACTGAAGTGACTTAGCAGCAGAGAACAGTGGTGGTGTCCAGGGACCATCCTGACTTCTTGTAACACCTGGGTCTTTGTATTAACATTGGTTTTTGTGAAGAAAAAAACCATATGCCGTCACTTATCCTCTTAGCGCTCTTATATTTTAACTCTTATACATATATGCTTGCTTTTATAAAGAAAAAATGTTGATTTTAACACATCACTAGATTATTCTGGTAAACATGTATTTCCAAGAATTCTGTGTTATAAAAAAAGTCTTTAGGCTTTTTATTGTTTGTCCAGTTATTTAAGAGATACTAATGATCATTGAGCTCCTTTTTCAAAAGCAGGGTCTCATATGATTTAACGTCACTTCTTGATGGCATTGTGAAAAGTTGGACACAACTGAGCAACTGAATTGAACTGAACTTGAATTTCTTACACAAAGTGACACCATAGTGTAGATTTGTTTTGTTGTTGTTGTCAGCAAGCTCCCTGGTATTAATACCAAGATTGACTGTGCCTGTGAAAGTAAAGTTGTTCAGTCATAGCCGACTCTTTGCGACCCCATGGACTGTAGTCTGCCAGGCTCCTCTGTCCATGGAATTCTCCAGGCAAGAATACTAGAGCGGGTTGCCATTTCCTACTCCAGGGCATCTTCCCGACTCAGGGATTGAACCTGGGTCTCCCGAATTACAGGCAGATTCTTTATGATCTGGGCCACCAGGGAAGCCCCTGACTGATGCCTGTAGCAGGCACCTTAGAGAGGTGTGGTGTTACAGTATGCTGTAGAGAATGCTTTTGTGGGAGAAGAATTAGCATCAGGACAGAGGTGTTGCCAGGAAGAAAAAATACCTGTCCTCTGTGTCATCATCCCCTTATTCATTTCATTATACCAATATCACAGCCTGGCTGACCCCTTGGTCTTTGGGTGAGAGCTTTTTGCCAACTTTGATTTGATTTCTAGCTCTCCTGGTTACCAGTTGAATGACTGTGGACAGGCTCTTTGACCTTGTAAACCCTGCAGTTCCATTGCCCATAAAATGGAATAGCTATACGTGCCTGTGCTGGGTTGTTTTAAGAGAAAATATACACAAGTCATCTAACATTGTGCTTAGCATATGGTGGGTGCTTTATTGGAGATGGTTATTATTGTTAATTTTTTTATTATTGTTAATTTTTTTATCCTCTTGATTGTTTATGATTTAAAGGACTCTTACATACAGAAATATGAAGAATGAAAAATTGAAGGTGGAACAAATAACCTGAGTACCATAATGAAACTTCAACTTGAAAAATGTATAATTGTTCAGATGTGAATTCATGCCTTTCTCTTATCAGTTTTTTTCTTTCTTTTACATTCTCAAAAATAGAATCTCTTAAGAAGTTTGTGTGTCTGTGTTAGTCGCTCAGTAGCGTCTGACTCTTTGTGACCCCGTGGACGGTAACCCTCCAGGCTCCTCTGTCCATAGGATTCTCCAGTCAAGAATACTGGAATGGGTTGCCATTCCATTCTTCAAGGGATCTTCCTGACCCAGGGATTGGACCCAGGTCTCCCTCCTTGCAGGCGGATTCTTTACCGTCTGAGCCACAGGGGAAGCCTAAGAAGTTTAGAGACAAAAAGACCCTAGAATGAATGTAGTCTGTAGCTTGGAGAGATTTGAGCCTTCTGTAAAAACTGTGGGATGCTCTGAGATCTATGGAATTCCTATATGTGAATCATTTTTTTTCTACCTCACAACCCTCAATACTTTCATGGTCTAAAAAGCTGAGACTCTTGCCTTTGCTTTCTTTGAAGTATCACTTTTGATAATGAGTAATTAACATTTTTAAGCCTAAACATGAAGCATGCTCTCTCAATTCATTATGAAAAAGTGAAGATATCTTGCAGCTTTAACATAAAATCAAATTAAAATTGTTATATTGTAATAGTCAAAGATCAAACATTGTCAGATACTCTAGACATGAAGTGAATAGTTTGTCTCTTGATACGTATCACTCATTATTAATGTGAATTATTTAATTATTTGCAGCTGCTCAAAAGATTTGTTTTCCTGTTTCTTTCAGGTAAATGTTAGTAAAAGTATGGAAAAGGAAAAGAGAAAATGACTCTCCTCTGTGTGTTCTCATGGTTTAAGTTCTTCATTTCCCTCTAACGTACACTTTCCCCTCATAATTATACATCTGAATTTCAGAGCTCAATTACAGATTTATCCACACTAATATTAATAAGAATCTCTCCTGAATATATTGACTTATGAAATATTATAAGGCATTTAATTCTCATATCTACCATTTAAAATGCTGCTGAATATCTTAACCATTAAGCCATATTATGTGTTAAAAATATCCCCAAATTTATGAGTTTAATCTATGTACAAGTTTTAAGTATTCAAATTAATTAATGTATTATGTGACCCATAGAAACAGGAGCACATGGGTATCTATAAATACGATAGAAGTGTTACTTACCTAGTCTGCATAGAATCCTAATTGTAATTTTCAATTGGCTTCATCTCAGGTAGCTTTCTTTAACAATATCTAAAAGAGTGATTCTAATACTGAAAAAGGAGTCAACATTTATCAACTGCCTACAATATATAAGAGATGTGCTACATGTTGTATTCTGTCATATTTTATTCATGAGTGTTTGTGTGTATGCGTGCGTGCTCAGTCATGTCCAACTCTTTGCCAGCCTATGGGCAGAGTGGCACCACAGTGTAGATTTGTCTTCTTGTTGTTGTCAACAAGCTCCCTGGTATTAATATCAGGATTGACTGATGCCTGTGGAAGTGAAAGTTGCTCAGTTGTTGACTCTTTGCTACCCCATGGACTGTAGCCTGCCATGCTCCTCTGTCTGTGACATTTTCCAGGCAAGAATACTGGAGTGGGTTGCCAATTCACTGTCCACTGATCTCCCCGACCTAGGAATTGAGCCCGTGTCTGTTGCATTCCTGCACTGGTAGGTGGATTCTTTACCACTGTGCCACCTGGTTAGCTCCCATTTTATTCACACATGTGGCTAAAATATTTAAGCTCCCATTTGGTATGGAATGGTAAGCAAGCAAGCAAGTGAAGTTGCTCAGTCGTGTCCAACTCTTTTCGACCGCATGGACTGTAGCCTACCAGGCTCCTCTGTCCATGGGATTTTCCAGGCAATAGTACTGGAGTGGATTGCTATTTCCTTCTCCAGCAGATCTTCCCGACCCAGGGATTGAACCCGGGTCTCCTGCATTGTAGAGAGACGCTTTACTGTCTGAGCCACCAGGGAAGTCCATGGAATGGTAAAGAAGTAGCTAAATAGCTCAAATGTGAAAACATATGCAGAAAATGAAAATGAAAATATTACTCTGATTTTGACATAGTTAGCTCCTTCCTCTGCTTAAGTACTGGAGCCCCTTTCCTACTCCTTGGCCTCACTTAGGTTCCTCTGGTCTTGATGCTTTTCTTTCCTTATTTACCTGCTTTGTGTTTCTCAGTCATTCTCTGTACCATTTTATCCTACATTCCATGAGAAGGCTTCCTAGACTTGGCAATGTCTGACATGCTAGCCACTAGCCCCCTGTGGCTATTTGAGTTAAAATACAATTAAAAATAATTTAAAAAATTAAAGGTTCACTTACTGTATTTCAAGTTCAGTAGCCACATGGACATACTGGATAGAAAAGAACAGAATCTTTCCATCATCACAGAAAGTTGAATTGGACAGCACTGCATCAAGCAAGTTGTGTCTTTATTAGAACTAATAGGCTAATTGCAGAATATCTTTGCTTCCTCTTCCTGAAAGTTCAAACTCTGGTCTTCATTAACTCTCATTTTATTGTCTTACCTGCTTTTCTACATACTTCACTACTTTACTGCACTGTGGAATGCTGGAAGTTAGGGCTCTTCATTCTTCTCTATGAAACACAGTCACTGCTCTGTAACTTGCTTTGCTCCTTTAGCAGAACAAGTCTGAAGGATTATCTTTCCATTGAAGGATGCTTTTTTTGAAATACACTTTGGTATTTGATCTTTTAAAATGTTTTCAATACTCAGTACTCCAGGAAAAAGAACTAGCGGGTCATGTCATGTATTTCTTCTTGTAATTGAAATAAGACAAAGATGGGAGAGGTGCTTACTACTACAAGTGGGGTGATGGACATTGTTCTTTCTTAGCACTCATCAGCAGCAATTATAATTTAATTAGCGCACTCATCAGTTCAGTTTATTTCAGGTCAGTCACTCAGTCATGTCTGATTCTTTGTGACACCATGAACTGCAGCATGCCAGCGTCCCTGTCCATCACCAACTCCCAGAGTTTACTCAGATTCATGTCCATTGAGTCGGTGATGCCATCCAACCATTTCATACTCTGTCGTCCCCTTCTCCTCCCGGCTTCAATCTTTCCAGCATCAGGGTCTTTTCCAGTGAGTCAGTTCTTCACATCAGGTGGCCAAAATATTGGAGTTTCAGCTTCAACATCAGTCCTTCTAATGAACACCCAGGACTGATCTCATTTAGGATGGACTGATTGGATCTCCTTGTAATCCAAGGGACTCTCAAGAGTCTTCTCCAACACCACAGTTCAAAAGCATCAATTCTTCAGTGCTCAGCTTTCTTTATAGTCCAACTCTCACATCCATACATGACCACTGGAAAAACCATAGCCTTGACTAGATGGACCTTTGTTGACAAAGTAATGTCTCTGCTTTTTAATATGCTGTCTGCTGCTGCTGCTGCTAAGTTACCTCAGTCATGTCCAACTCTGTGCGACCACATAGACGGCAGCCCACCAGGCTCCCCCATTGCTGGGATTCTCCAGGCAAGAACACTGGAGTGGGCTGCCATTTCCTTTTCCAACTATGCTATCTAGGTTGGTCATAATTTTTCTTCTAAGGAGAAAGCATCTTTTAATTTCATGGCTGCAGTCACCATCTGCAGTGATTTTGGAGCCCAGAAAAATAAAGTCAGCCACTGTTTCCCCAACTATTTGCCATGAAGTTATGGGACCGGATGCCATGATCTTCGTTT
>NW_011494522.1:1365720-1423569 GCF_000754665.1 Bison bison bison
GTCTCATCAAGAGGCTCTTTGGTTCTTCACTTTTTGCCAGAAGGGTGATGTCATCTGCATATCTGAGGTTATTGATACTTCTCCTGGAAAAGGTCAGTTTTCATTCTAATCTCAAAGAAAGGCAATGCCAAAGAATGCTCAGACTACTGCACAATTGCACTCATCTCACACGCTATCAAAGTAATGCTCAAAAAATTCTCCAAGCCAGGCTTCAGCAGTACATGAAGCGTGAACTCCCAGGTGGTCAAGCTGGATTTAGAAAAGGCAGAGGAATCAGAGATCAAATTGACAGCATCCATTGGATCATCAAAAAAGCAAGACAGTTCCAGAAAAATGTCTACTTCTGCTTTATTGACTATGCCAAAGCCTTTGACTGTGTGGATCACCATAAACTGTGGAAAATTCGGAAAGAGATGGGAGTACCAGACCACTTGACCTGCCTCTTGAGAAACCTGTATGCAGGTCAGGAAGCAACAGTTAGAACTGGACATGGAACAACAGACTGGTTCCAAATAGGAAAAGGTACTGGGGTCCAGCCCCAGTGGATCCAGGGAATTTGAAGGGGAGACGGCATCCGTGATCAGGATACGATAGAATTAAAGATATAAAGAGTGGTTAAATAGGGATAGCTCAGCGAAGAAATTCAGTGAAGAAAAGAGGCTGAATAACTTGGTTTACGTGGAAAACCAATAAAATTCCAATAAAATTCCAAAACAAGGAATTTGCGCCACCTACGTAGGCCGCAGGCGTCCTCCCATTCTCCCGAAGGAGAGGAGACACTAAGGCCTCCACGGTCAGATCTTAGAAGCCCAGGCAAAATTCGTAGGCTTGGCGAGCCTCCACCCTCCAGATGGGAATTCAGCCAGAAGGTGAGAGAAAGAACGACATGGGGAGACCAAGCTTCTGTGAGCAAGGCCCACACTTTGTTTTCCAAAGTAGTTTTTATACCTTAAGTTGTGCATAGAGGATAATGGGGGAAGGGGTAGAGCCATGCAGGGTCAGCAGTCCTTGATCCTTATCGAAGCCAGGCTTTCTTCCTGCAAACTTATCATATGCAAAAGTTTAGGTGATTTACATCATCTTCTGGCCAGGAGGCCTATTAACATTTTATGACCCTTTCTTCAGAAAACTTATTTTTCTCTAAAGGTGATTATTCTAAAGTTAGGCGCCACCCTCTGAAAGCATTAGATAAAGTTGCATTCCTATAGGGCAGAGATGTGGTGGGCTATAACAAGAGAAGAATTAACTCAAGGGTCCAAGGTTACAAACATTAAAGCTACTACTTACATTCCTATACACCAATTATATTAATCAATATACTCCCAGGGACACAGTAGGTAAGGGATATGGAAACTTAGCAGCAGATATTGGCCCAATAAATGAAAACCCTTCACCAATATAATTTCTAATCAACCCACTATACTATACTAATAATCTTCTAACTGCTCAAAGGAATCTGTATTTAGAAAGTTTAGAACATCTCGTGCCTCTCACGGTTGGGAGGCTGTGAACAATCACATGTGGCCAGAAGAACCTGTTCAGGCAGGCTAGAGAACTTCCAAAGGAGTTTGTGAACTAAAACACTCTTGTCATACCCAGGAACTTTATTAACTGGAGCTTTAAGTTAACTCCTTCTCTGAGAGAGGTGGTGGGGGACAGCCCCCCGTAAAGTCAGAGATGTAGGTGAGAGCACAAAGCAGTAAAGTAGGCAGACTCTGGTTTTGGGGGTAGATGCTCGAGAATTTCCAGGGGAACTCCTGAGGCTCGATCCCGCCTTTGCGTATGCTGAGCCTCCTTCCTCATGACCTTTGCCACGGGCGGAGTTCCTCATGCTGGCTCCTGGCAAAAAGGAGTACGTCAAGGCTGTATATTGTCACCCTGCTTATTTAACTCATATGCAAAGTACATCATGAGAAACGCTGGGCTGGAAGAAGCACAAGCTGAAATCAAGATTGCTGGGAGAAACATCAGTAACCTCAGATATGCAGCATACTCATTAATATACTCAAAACATGAATAGTTTAACATGTCTAATTTATAAACCTGATATCCACTTGGTGGATATCAATAGACCATCAGTGATTCATTGACCCTATTATGATAATCAGTGCTTTAGAACTTCAGATGCCTTGAAAATGACACAAATAATTTTATTTTGATTTAAAAATATTCTAATGAGCTTTATAACTGCCTGCTATATTTGCAAGTAGAATAACTTTCTGGGGTGTCTAAAGGAAATAGGAAGCAATTTATATTGATTATTTAATGCAGAATTTTGTCTTCATGATATATTAAAACTTTTGGAATATGAGCCCAAGATTTCTGTTTCTTCTGAATGACCTCGTATATTTGTTCCATTTGATCAGTACTGTATCAGTTTCAATTATCGTAAGTTGACTCCTGGGAAAGTTCCAGTGACCTCAGCATTTTAATGTGAAAAGGAAACTGAGAAAACTATGTGTTAAATAACTTTTAAGACATAGCAAATGGCACGAAGAATGGCTGTAAATGCTTTCTATCTATTTGTCCCTATGAGCCTGAGATTGAAATATATCAAGCTAGGCTAGAATTGCCACCACTTTAGTCATTAAACTTCACCATGCTGATGCTGCTATATTAAATGTCCTTTCAGGAGGAGACATCCAAGCAGTTTTCACATTCTCGAGCAATTTTCAGGTACACAGAAGAAAGAGATAACTTGAAGATATTTGTAAGATTAAAGTATTTCATTAAAAATGGCCTCTATGGAGCCACCCATAACTCTACAGATTTGGATCCACAAAAAGCTGGTATGAGACAGTAAAATAATGTCCTGTATTGAAAACTATCTCTTGCAAAGCAATTCAAAACATGGTAGACAATTGGTACAGCATTTTGGGTCCTGAAAAAAAGGGTTTTGGGGAACAAGATTGTATGTAACGTGAAGTGAAAGTGTTAGTCGCTCAGACTTTTTGCAGCCTCATGGACTGTAGCCTGCCAGGCTCCTCTGTCTTTGGAATTCTCCAGGCAAGAATGCTGGAGTGGGTTGCCAGTCCTTTCTCCAGGGGATCTTCACAACCCAAATATGGAACCTGGATCACCTGCATTGCAGGCAGATTCTTTACTGTCTGAGCCATCAGGGAAGCCCCGTGTAAAGTGAAGTTCCTGTTCAGTGAGCAGTTAGTATTCCTGTTTTGCTTTAGAAAGCAGAGCCATGAAGTACTTAGAATTTATCTAGTATATTAAAATAGATTTTTATGAATATATCCTCTAAATTTCTTCATTTGGGGAGAAATGTCAGTGTTTTCCTTCAAAGAAAATACCACTTGCACAGGAATGGTACATAGTAAGCATAATGTTTGTGGGGTTAAAGAAATCATAATGATGATCATTTGGTAAGCTTTGTTCTCTAGACTGTGTACAGAAAAAGAAAAATAAAAATTCCATCAGCACCTAAAAGGTATTCTTAAGCTCAATGTACTTCTTCCTCTTTTCCTAAATGTAGGTTCCTATCAGTTCTAGATTTTTGCTTTAAGCAACTACAGGAAACTTAAAGCTCATTATACTTTTCCAAAGAAATAGTGCTTTCAAAGGATGTTGAGTTTCTTAACAAGGACCAAGTAGCTGTAACAAAATAGTAAAGGTAACAAGATTAACAATTTCAGCTAAAATTCACTGTGGTCTCAAATACTTAAAAGATTGTATTTCTGTTAAATATTTAAGGAGTTTTAATACATTTTATTTTAAATACACTCATAAAATTTGACATAGTTCAAATAAACATGCCAGTTAGAGTTGTTACAATGAATATTTGATTACCAGTAATTTCCTTTACCTGAGAGTTGAGCAGAATGTTTACTTTAGGAAGGATTTGAATTGTTCCTCTGAAATTTCTTTTCGGATTGATTATTCCCACAGAGTTGCATTTATTCACATTATTTGAATTTCCCAACAGCCGAGCAAGAATGTTTTAATCAATTCTGTAGCTCAGTAGACTCAGTCTCGGCGAGTAATTCACTAACAGCACACATGTTTAATCAAAAATTTTATTGCAACTTTCTTTTAAATGTACTCTCAGTCTAACATAAGAGATGTTATAATGTAATCTCATACATGTTGAAGACCTGGATATAAAATTCATTTGGACCTGACCTTGTAGACTGGGGGCTGTCTGAAGTCACTTGGTGTAAAGATAAATCTTTAACTTTGACAAAGATGACTGTACTATCACAGGGTGGTAAGTTTGGGTCATTTCCAAATAAAGGGTGTGGGTAGGATATTTTTGTATCTCAAAATGTTGCTGCTACAGAGCAGGACCCAATTTCGTACTCAGGTCTTCTGATTCCATGTTAAGGCCTGCTTCTAGTGTACATGTGATAAAAGTTAAGTGATTGCTTATTTTAAGTACTTAGAATAATTTAATGAATCCTGTCATTTTAAGTTGTGATTATCCTTTTAAAATAGGAGACTTAAATGTTTGGAGACTTTCATTATTTTAGGTGTGAAAATTTGAGTGATTTGTTTTTTCTTTGTTGCTCTTCCCAGTAAAAAACATTAATATAAACTAGGAAGGGTAAATTAAAAAAAAAAAAAATCCTAAGGGCAGAGAATGAGTCAGAGAGCCATACTTCTTTGCTACAGTATTCTGGCCTTAGAGCATGTATGTAAGTTGGGGAACACGTGACAGGATTATGGAAAAGATGTATATTTATTAACCTCCAAACTTTAAGCTCTGATGGCAGGCCTGTATCAGCATATACTAGGGTATGCTGCACAACAATCCCCAAATCTTAGCACTTTACAAAAATAAAAGTTTGTTTCTCACTCGTAAAACATTTCTATTGTGATTCAGCTGCAACACTGCTTCACATTTTCTCCAGTCAATTCCATGCCTGTAAGGCAATAGAATATTTCTGGTCTTGTGGCAGAGAGGGAGTTAACATCCAGTGCACTGATTCTCAAAGCCAGAGGTGGCATATATCACTTCTGCCTACATTGCATTGGCTGAATTGCAGGGAAGGGCATCATGGAGGTTGCCACAGAATGAATATGGGGTGAACAGGAATCCAGTCCACCAAAACCCCCTTCTAACATCTTCAGTTTTTTCTCAGAATCATCAGAGGCAAAGGGACCTTTATTAATCTATTTTGTTATGTTAGTCGAACAGAATATATATGAATATAGAAAATGTGTGTGTATGCACATACATGAATGCATGTTAATGTAACGGCTACCTTTTATTTATTTATTTTTAAATTATTATTATTATTATTTTTACTTTACAATATTGTATTGGTTTTTCCATACATCAACATGCATCTGCCATGGGTGTACACATGTTGCCCATCCTGAACCCCCCTCCCACCTGCCTCCCCACACCATCCCTCTGGGTCATCCCAGTGCACCAGCCCCAAGCTTCCTGTATCCTGCATCGAACCTGGACTGGCAATTCGTTTCTTATATGATATTATACATGTTTTAATGCCATTCTCCCAAATCAGACCCCGCTTCCCTCTCCCACAGAGTCCAAAAGACTGTTCTATACATCTGTGTCTCTTTTGCTGTCTTGCATACAGCTACCTTTTTTAAAAAAATAATTTTTGACTGTACTGGGTCTTTTTTGCTGCATGTGGGCCGCTCTCTAGCCGTGGTGCACAGGCTTCTTATTGAGGTGGCTTCTCTGTGGAACACTGGTTCGAGGTGTGTGGGCTTTAGTCGTTTTGGCACTCAGGCCCAGCAGTTGTGGGGCATGGGCTTAGCTGTTCCACAGCATGTGGAATCTTTCTGGATCAAGGATGGACCCCGTGTCTTCTGCACTGGCAGGTGGCTTCTTTACCACTGAGCCACCAGGAAAACCCACAGTTACCTTTTTTGTTTTGATATTTACATTTCTCATTCTTATCGAGTCTCACTGCCTTTCATCACCAGTATTTCCTGAGCATTTACAGTGCACGAGGCACAGTAGAACTACAGTAGAAAAATGTATCTGTGCTCTTGAGGACTGTGCATTCAAAAAAAAAAAACAATCTATATGTACCTCTTTTAAAAATAAGGGAGTTTTATGTTCAAAGCAACATTGAGGTGAAGGGACATAGTTTTCCTATGTAGCTCCTGAGCCCGCACACCCATAGTCTCTCCCATTGCCAGTATTGCCTGCCAGACTGGTAAATTTATTTCAGTTGATGAACCTGCATTGACAAATCATTATCACTTAGTCTGTAGTTTACATTAGGATTCACTCTTGGTGGTGCACATTGTGTGGGTCTGGACAGATTTATAATGACATGTATTCATTGTTATGGTATCAGAGAGAGCAGTTTCACTGCCCTGAAAACCTTTTGTGCTTCACTTCGTCATCCTTCCCTCTGTTCCTCCAGTCCCTTGCAACCACTGATCTTTTTTAGTGTCTTTATCATTTTGCCTTTTCCAGTAAGTCTTATAGTTTAAATCACACAATGTATAGCTTATTCAGACTGGATTCTTTCACGTAGTATTATGATTTTTGTTTCCTCCATGTCTTTTCATGGCTTAATAGTTTATTTCTTTATAGCACTGTCGAAAAAGCATTGTCTGGATGTGCCAGAGTTTATCCGTTCACATATTGAAGGACATCTTAGATGCTTTCAGTTTTTGGCAATTATGAGTAAGGCTGATGTAAACATTTGTGTGCTGTTCTTTGTGTGGACATAAATTTTCAACTCGTTTTGGTAAATACTAAAGAGCCTGATTGTTGGATCTTGTGGTTGGGGCATGTTTAATTTTGTTAAAAACAAAACAAACAAATAAAAAAACCCATAAAACTGTCTTCCAAAGAAGTGTTACCATTTTACCTTCCCTCCAGTGAGTGAGAGTTTCTGTTACTCCACGACTTCACCAGCGTTCGGTATCAGCAGGGTCTGGATTTTGGCTGCTCTGATAGGTGTGTAATCTTCACTCATGATTGTTTTATTTTGCATTTCCTGGATGACATGTAACGTGGAGCATTTTGTCACGTTTATTTGCTATTTT
This sequence comes from Bison bison bison, assembly GCF_000754665.1. Classification (NCBI taxonomy): domain Eukaryota; kingdom Metazoa; phylum Chordata; class Mammalia; order Artiodactyla; family Bovidae; genus Bison; species Bison bison. Next base: position 1,372,708 of record NW_011494522.1, read on the forward strand.
TATATCTTCTTCGGTGTGGTGTCCTTTAAGACCTTTGGTCAGTTTTTAAATTTTAGGTTGTTTCACTGTTGTTGAACTGATATGGATACAGAAGTGAAATTTTAGTGAAGCTGTGCATGTTACATCACAGGAGAATGATACTCAAGGCACTTCCACATGGAAGCATAAAGTAATAAAAATGGTTTAAGATGTAGTATAACACTTTGAAAACAGGTTGTCATGATGAAATAATAAAGAAGCAGCAGTGAAAATTGCCAATGGAGAATTAAAGCTGAGGGTCAACAGGAGACACATCTGTCAGATTGCATCAAAACCCTGATTAGCCTAGGTATCATAAATTAAAATGAACTTTTATCACAAGAGTTTTTCAGTTGTTAATACACTATTCCACTGAAGTACTTTGTTTTATAATAAACCAGTAGAAGATGTCTTAATCCAATTTCTTGTTAAGGAACTTGTTTTGAAAGAAGATAACAAGGTAGTGTTTTGTCTGTGGTCAGTCTAGAAACTTTTAGCAATCAGTTGTGTTCAAATGGTTTTGTGGATGTCCGTCCTTGTGGAAATCACCAGGTGTTGGATTTGAAAGTGTTAGTCGCTCAGTTATGTCCATCTCTTTGCAACCCCTCTGTCCAGATTACTGGAGTGGCTAGCCATTCCCTTCTCCAGGGGACCTTCCTGACCCAGGGATTGAACCTGGGTCTCCTGCAATGCAGGCAGATTGTTTACTGTCTGAGAAGCTATCTGGGAAGCCCAGGTGTTGGGTGTACCAAGTACTTACATTTGATCCAACTAGCAGTTCTGTGAGGAGGCTGCTGCTATCACCCCCTTCTCCTTTTTACAAATAAAGAAACTGAGATACGTAGTAGTTACACAAGCAGCTCAAGATTGTCTGACTAGTACATGACTGTGGCTGAAATGTGATTCATATCAATATTGTTCTGGTCCCAGATCCTGCGTTTAACCACTCTCTAATGACTGTGGGCTTCCTGGGTGGCAGAAGTGGTAAAGAACCTTCCTGCCAATGCGGGAGACGTAAGAGACGCAGGTTTATTCCCTGGGTTGGGAAGATTCCCTGGAGGAGGGTGTGGCGACCCACTCGAGTCTTCTTGCCTAGAGAATCCCATGGACAGAGGAGCCTGGCAGGCTACAGTCCATAGAGTCTCACAGAGTTGGACACGACTGATGTGACTTAGCGTGGAGCATGCACAGTGGAGTCTGTAAATTATCTTTAATCTTCCAAAAGCTCTATGAGAAACACCTTAATAATTAGCATTATTATTGCGTATGCTATTTAAATTGTCCTTTAATTTGGGTTGAAGTTGCCACAGATTCTTTTGAAATACAGGGTCTGAGGGGAAAAGGAATAAATATGAGGTCCTTGGTGGGGAGCTGTGAGATGGGACTAATATTTAGAGCAGGAATTAGGAATTGAGGCATGCCTGGACTGAACTCAGTCTACAGAGATGTTAGTTTCTGTCAAATATGGGTTTAAAAAAAAATTCAAGTTTGGATACGTTGGATCAAGGTGTGCACAGCCCACCTGAGTTCCTTTCCATCCTCAGATCTTTCGTCGAGTGTGTGGTTCCAGGTCTGAAGAGAGGTTTTAGGAAAACTAGAGAGTCTTTAGGAAAATAATCTCAGTTGTCCTTGAGAAGGAGCTTGCATTTAGCAAAACCCCAATTCTTCATGATGAAGTTCGAGTGTCTTCTCAGAGGTCAAGGTTTTTGACTAAGAAAGTGTTCCTATCCATCATGTTCAAGGAGTGCTCACCTATACAGGTCCTCTGAATACAAACTATAGAAATGGATTGAGTCTTATTTTTTTTCCTCGCATTCCTAGCTTTTGAGAAGTAACATTTGATGGCAAAATATTCTACAGTTGTTTTGGTAAATAAATGAAGAGCGAATGTAAAAGTTTCTACATGGCACACATTCCGAAGGAGACATTGGTGTCATCACTAAGAGCTAAGAGTAGGTCTAAAAAGAAAGAGTGAAAACATAAAATTTTGTAGGTGTTCACTTTTTATGGTATTCATGGCCTAAAGGTTGCAATAGGTCTGCTACTTCACTCAGTACATATGCAGTTGGTGGCTGCATTTTCTTTAAAATTTTGAATTTTTGATGTTAAGATACTGAGAAGGTTTCAAATGAACTCTGCCCTCTGAGGACTGATAGTATTCATTACACGTTTATGCAGCTCCCTGGCTTCCTGTATCCCCGTCTCTGCTCTTGGGCCACAGCAATGCACTGTAGTTTGCTGCTTAGGAACTCTAAATTTAACATTGATTTTGGATGGGAGGAATCCATGGGTCTGTTTTTTCTGGGCCCAGGAAGACAAGAGATGGGGTGCTGTTAAATAAGATAGAAATAGAGATGGAGTGGGAGTTTTCTGGCTTGTGTATTCAATGAGGGAAGTAAAATGCTTTCAGGCAGAAGATAATTTTTCTCTGGTTCCTCTATAGCAAAAATCTAAGTTCTCTGCATAATGGAAGAAAAAAAATAGGAGTTCTATTTTCAACACCTCCTCCAGCTCCTTGTAGACAGACTCCTTATAGAAGCAAGGAGCTCATTAAAACTACACTTACTATCCCTTGCACTGCCCATCTGCACTCTACGGGTGGAGAAGGTGAGAAAAAGCCAAGAAAGCCATGAAAATAACCACTATTAAATTTGCTCAAATCCTACATTAATACATATTTAAAATAAACTTAGAATGTTCTTTTCCTATTTATTCTTACAGTTGTAATTCTCTTCGATGGACAAATATTTGTTCAGGTAGATTTTTTGGTATCTTAGTGCAGCTGTGTGAGAACTTGTTAATTGCAGATAGGTGAAGGGAAACATTGACAGTTTTGAAGTGCTCTCCCAAAGTATACTAGATTTTTTTAAGGGGTATTTACTGTTTATGCTGTAATTTTTTGCACGTCATTAGCTATGAATTTATTCCTTAATTGTTTCTGGCCTTGTTTCTTCTTGCATGTAGTAAGATATTTGGAATAAACCTTGTTAATGTCCCATGGTGCACATAACATGCCTTTGACTTTGTTTTCATTCCCTACAACCCTAGTGGTACTGGGCACTTAGTAGGCATTCACTAAATACTTGAATAATCAGTTATACTTTCCGCCCATTCCACAGAAGAATAGGGATAACTATTACCGTAGATTTAGTCCCCGGAGAATGGACTGCTTCCTAAGTCCCCACGAGTTCCCTTCTGCATCTGTTGTTTGTGTGTAAACCTCTTGATGGCTGGTCTTCTCTAGTTTAGGAAGGATTAGACCCTGTTCTTTCCTTATGGTTGTATAGTTGCTTGTTTTAGCAGAGGTGTTATCGGTAGTGGCTAAGAGCATGGGTCAGTCCTGTTTCTTCTGTTTATAAGCCATGTGACCTTGAAGTTGTAATCATACCTACCTGTTGTTGAGAGAGTAAAATAGAAGTAAATTACAAGGTCGAGAAGAACCTGATACATGGTAACAGCCATATTAGTGTTAGCTTTTTAAAGTGATAGTCCTTTATTCCCTGAACTATGACAATACTGGATATTCAAAAAGCTCTGTGGAAATGCAACTGCTTATTTTATTTAGACTAATTCGGGCTTTTTGTATTGGGTTTATTTCCCTTGACCTTGGATTCCTTTCTTCAACAGAAACCTTTTTCTTTAGAGTTGCCTCCTGGAAAAGACAATGATCTTTATGTTTAGAGGAGATAGGCTGAATTACAGACAGAATATTCCTTATTTTCACCAGGTTTCCTTGGCATATTGAATACAGGTAGTCTCTAATGGGCTGATGAGACCCTTGATAATACTAGTGTATGGCCAATTTAGACTTTAAGATTATATATCTTTGGATGTAAAGGGAGTTTGAGGTTTTTTTAAAAATTATTTTCTCAAACAATTTTGTTTTGAAAGAGTGCAGTAACTTGTTCTTTTCTTTGGTAAGTGCTTGTAGATGATCAGATCTTCTTAATTTTTGATATTGAGGTATTATAAAAGTATTCTTCTGGCTTTAGTAAATTTGATACCATTGAAGCAATAAATAGTACCTTCTTGGAATCCATAGACCATTAGTTGAATATTTTAAAAACTGATTTCATAGGCTGTATAAGTACCTTCCCTCATTAGATCTACACAGACTTAAATGACTTGGTTCTCATAGCCTGATAGTTTTGAAATGTATTTATGCTGACCCATTATGAGGACTGGAGTTTGTAAGGGCATCTCTCTTTAAATCCAGGGAAATTGGCCTAACTTTACAATTCATCTAGAATTCCAAGTTATCAATTAGCTGTCAAGTTTGCTGCTTTAGAAATCAAATAGCCTCTAAAATCCAACTCTAAATCTCAGTAGACTTCTTTCTAACCACATCTGAATCATGGTCCACAGTTGTAAAGTGCTGAATAAAATCAACCAGATATTATTTCTGACTCTACCCCTCCCCATCAAATTGAAACTTCTAGTGGATCAATTAGGAAACATATTAAATTTTTTATAAGAGGCTCTTATCCTAGATAGAACTTATAAACCACAAGAGCATCTCTGTATATTTATGTACAGTTTTGATCAGTAACTCAGATGGCTCTCCATCCTTTGCCAATATGATACTGAAGTACAATTTGCTGTGAATTATGGTCTTTTTTTAAATGGGTCACCAATGAGGATTCATTGTTAAATGCCAGCAGGAAATAGAGGCACCATATTTAGAGTGTGTGTTTCATTTTAGAAAAATGTATTTCAACATTAGAGATGCTAAAGATTCAAAAATAAATCTTCCCATTTACAATAATCTGCATTGGTTATTGTCTGTTTCTAGTGAATTAACTCATGGAGGTTTAGGTTTTTAATAGTCCAATTTAGAAAAAAAAAAGATTCTGTGTTCTGTGATAGTATTTACTAAAAAATCCTTCAAAAGCATTAATAATCATATTTATAAACATTTAAAGTAAAATATAGCTTATTCAGGATCAAACTTATACATATAATGCAGCATACAATTAGATTGATTCCATGGCAGCTTATTTCTCTTTCAAAGATGATGCATATAACCTGTTGCTTTTCCCTCTGTGAGCTCTAGCTTTATGTAATATGTCTGTTTTTATAATGAACTATTAAAAATAAAATATACAAAAGTATCCCCTGGGAGGTCAAACAATAAATGTTGCTGTGAACCTAAGTATTTTTGTCACTTCTGTTTTGGAATTACAGAGGTTGAATCATGTAAGTTAACTTTATAGAGTTAAGTTTTTCTTCTTAAAGTGAAAGTCGCTCAGTCATGGCTGACTCTTTGTGGCTCCATGGACTGTATAGTCCATGTAATTCTCCAGGCCAGAATACTGGAGTGAGTAGCCTTTCCCTTCTCCAGGGGATTTTCCCAACCCAGGGATCAAATCCAGATCTTTCACATTGCGGGTGGATTCTTTACCAATTGAGCTATCAGGGAAGCCCCTCTCCAAGCACAGTGTTGCCCAAAATCACCAACCTCATTCGTGAACTTCTGTCTGAATGACTTGGCTATAACCAAAAATTGAAACCCTCTTCAAATAATGAAGATATTCGTGTGACAGTGATGCAGATTCTACAGATAGTTCAGCTTTGGAGTCATTCTTATCGATGACTTTGGGGGTTGTTATTAAATGTAATAGCTTTGCCAAAGGAGGCAAACATTTACAAAGAAGAGTGGAAATTTGCTGTTTGTTGAGTAGGGGAGAAAGGGGAGATTGAATCAGCATTCACTGCCTAACTCCAGTCCTGAATATTTTCCCTTTTCTTCCTTCAAGTATATATCAATGGTATTTTCTAAATTCTCAGAATGTGTCCCAAGTTTCCTAACAAAATACCAGCTTGTTTTGTTGAACAGTGGGCCAAAGGGGCATGATGGAGGAGTGGAAACAGTCCTGTGTACTATGTGGAACTGTTTTTGATGTGGAGAATTGCTCACTGTAGGAAGTTATAGAATCTAAAGATAAATTACCTTTTCTTGAAATAGCCCTGATTAAAGAGTTGAACTTATGAAACAGCTTAAACATATTTATTACATTGTCCTGATCATTGTTGAAAACACTCAGTCTGGGAATCTTCTTTGCCTTCATATACTGAAGACTTGATGGGGATGTGAAGATATAAATCCCATTGTAGGAACTAAATAACCACTGTGAAAGGAGAGAGAGCAGAAGGCATTTCATGGTTTATTGATAGTATTTTACATGTGTTTTACAATTGTCAAAGTACTCCATGTACCACATCATGTTAGCTTTGCACAATGACCAGGTCCACAGGCTAGATACTGTTATCCTTATATGTTGTTGTTCAGTTGCTCAGTCGTGTCCGACTCTGCAACCCCATGGACAGCAGCACACAAGGGTTCCCTGTCCTTCACCATCTCCTGGAGCTTGCTCAAACTCATGTTCATTGAGTCCAACTATCTTGTCCTCTTCTTCTCCTGCCTTCAATTTTTCCCAGCATCAGGGTCTTTTCTAATGATCAGTTCTGAAGTATAGAAGCTTCATCATCAGTCCTTCCAATGAATATTCAGGATTGATTTCCTTTAGGGTTGACTGGTTTGGTCTCCTTGCAATCCAAGGGACTCTCAAGAGTCTTCTCCAGCACCACAATTCAAAAACATCAGTTCTTCGGTGCTCAGCCTTCTTTCTGGTCCAACTCTCACATCCATACATGACCACTGGAAAAAGTATAGCTTATGGACCTTTGCTGGCAAAGTAATGCTTCTGCTTTTTAATGTGCTGTCTAGGTTTGTCATAGCTTTTCTTCCAAGGAGCAAGCGTCTTTTGATTTCATGGCTGTGATTATCATCTGATGATAAAGAAACCTTTCAAAAATTAGCATTCGAACTGACACAGCCAGAAAAAAATTTTGGCAATTGAAAATAAAGGTGGATCTTGAAGAAGATACAGATGGTGTATTCTGGAAAAATATGAAAATGAGAAAGTCTAACAATTTTCTAAACTAGAACTGAAATTTTGTTTTAGAAACATTCTGTGGGGGCCTCTTGGTTATAAAAACTGCTGGAAATGTGGCTTGTGTTATTTTCACAGTGATTTTCAATAGGACCTAACAATATTCCAGTGATTTTCAATAGGACCTGATCCTTGGCCATGTCTGGAGATGGCTTTGGTTGTCACATCTGGGGAGGAATTGCTGGCATCTAGTTGGTAGGGACAGGGACGCTCCCCAAAACTAAAAAATCAACAGGACTGTCCCACATAAATAATCTTCTGGCCTCAAATGTGAGTAGTGCTGAGGCGGTGAAATCCTGAAGTAGATTGTGGAAGGTCAAAAATGTCAATTCAAGGAGTTAGAACTTAATCTTATGTACATTAGGGAGCTGTTGAGTTCTGTTTTTTCTTTTGGTTTCAGGAGGGAGAGCCTGTACCCAGTGGAAGTAGGTCAGAGATGGTAATCTATAAAATAGATGTGACTTTCCAAGTTCTTTGACAGTAATAAAACTCCAAACTGCTACCTTTTACACACAGGAAATTACAAAATCACTTTCTAATGAGCTTTTTAGGCGCTCCTTGCAGGGAAGAGGGAGGTCTTGAAAGGTACTTAAAACCTTACAGGCAAACCCTTGCTAGGTGTGTGAGATAATGAGAATTCAGCTCACAGAAAGGTAGAATCGAGCAGCCAACACAAATTTCTTTTACTGAAATGAGTCTGGACGTTCCTGTTGCGCCCAGCAGAGCTGAAAGGGCACAACACGTCTGCCGATGCCTATAAATCACAGACATGGTTTACAGCAAGATGTGATGGGTGTGCTCCAAGCCATCAGTGGGACATTCCTCAAGATGATGGGATGAGAATGCTGCCAGGGTCATGGGAATCTTGGATTTATCCGCTCTTCTCTACTCTGAGTAGCTTCACCAAGAGAGAATTATCACAGCCCCAGCCCCCATTTCTAACCTGCAGGAGATTTCAAATTGGTGAGCTACGCATGATGAAATTTAGCGGCTAGCTTCTGCTCCGTTTGAAATCATCTTCCCATTGCTTTCCCTGCTTTTTACTTTTCACTTACATAATGTTAGTTTTCATTGAGTCATTGAGTTCTAGGTGCTAAAAAGCTGGTTCCTTTTTGCTGCTGTTCCATATATCCCTCTGTCAGACATTCTCATGTGAGAAAAACAACCACTAACAATGTAAGGTGTCTGTTGCTTTAATGGGCTAGCGAAAAATGGAAGGTAAATATCAGGTTATCATTTGATAGTGGGCTCAGTGCCAGGCTTGATAAGTATGTTGCTGTACCTCTTTGGGCTGACTATCTGGGCAGAATATGATTAATGTGATGCAGACCTCTCCCAGTGGAAAAACTGTACGTTTTCAGTTACCTGGATAGGCTACTGCTTGCTTTAAGCAAAATCGCATGTTTGCTCCCACTGTAAACCACCTTGAGGGCCAAGAAAATATCTAACCTTATAGATTGCTTCAAACTGATTCAATCCTGCAAAAAGGTCAGTCTGCAAAAATTTTATTTTGTACTTTTCAAAATCTTCCAGCAGAGAATGTCTGTGTCCTGAGGTATGTGCTTTGCCTCCTGGGCTTGGGGACACTTGGTCATCATCTTTTATTCATGTTCTCAGTTTTCTGTGGCGCTCTTTCAAGTGTGGCCAGATTCATACTCTGGATCAATGCTTATTTTTAGGGGAATAAAACCCATTTTAGGTTCATTGCATTTAGCTAGTCTTTAAGGGAAAAGAATGTGACTCTTAGGGAGATATTTTAAACCTTTTAGGTTGGAACTTTACTCAAGAAAACCACAAATGCAGTTGGTAAATGACTTAAGCATAGGATGTGGTGGGTGACCATTTTGTTGGTTTATTGCATCAATTCAGAAGAAATATATTGTGAATATCAAACATTAGCATGAGATAATACAGGGCTGAGCCTAAATTTAGCTATTAGAATGAGGTACTTCCTGAATTTTATCAATTATACTCCTTTCTTACTGAATCCATAGCTGTAGTTACTAAATATCCTTTGAATGTAAATATGTTGTTGGTTGAGTGTTTTTCTTAATAGTTTGGCGATGACATTTCTTTCATATTCTGAATCTAATACATTTTAATACATGCACCCAGCATTTATGGTTAGTCTTAAATTTTATTTTGTTTGCTGTCTATTTTTACCTTCTAATTTTCTAGTTCAATAAATTTAAGTTAATGGGTTAGATAAAAAGCAAATGTAACTAGTTAGAAATTTATAGGCATATACTACTTGGCACACTCAAGAAGGGCGTTTGTATTTTGCATTGCCAGTTTTGAGAAGACTATTCCTACTTTGAATTTGTTTGAAAAATACTACAGCTTGGGGAATTCCCTGACGACCCAATGGTTAGGACTCTCTGCTTTCACTGCCTTGGCTTGGAGTCAGTCCCTGGTTTGGGGAACTAAGATTCCACAAGCCACATGGTGCAGCCAAAAAAAAAAAAAGAAGACTACAGCTTGATTTGGCAAGTGTAGGTTTGCTGTAAGGGAATCTTTAACTAAAAGAACTTAAAACAAGCCTTAGAAAAGTCTTCAGAATTCTCAAGAAGCCTGAAATCACTTTGATGATATTTGTCAAAATGTTGCTGAAGACTCCTTTTTGAATTTTATGATCCTAGATTTGATGAGAAAACAATAGAACATGGCTTATATAGCACTCAGCTCATGTTAAATAACATGTAACAAAATTGGTTACTGGATTCTTTGACTTCTGTGAACTTTGGAAATTTTTATGCTATGTTGTACCCCAAATGGCTAAATACAATATTTATGCTCATTTCTATAAAAGTTAGGCATTTGAACCTTGAACTTGAGTGTAGACTTCAATTATAAAACATTCATCTTGCTTAATTTATGCTTGCGGATCCTTAGTTAGAAAAGCAATTAGCCAAACGCATATGAATTTTTCTTCCTGACTTTGGTTTTGGGTTCTAAGATCTGGAATCATAGGAGAGATTTTTTATTTATATTAATAATTAATATATAAATATTTATAATAGGCTGGCTGGTATGGTTTACAGTATGGTAAGATGGTAAGGTTTACATTATGATAAGATGATCCATAGCTATTAGATAATGAATAAGTATCCACATAGTCCTCTGTGTGTCTTGTAAAATTCGTTAAATGAAGGTATCTGGTTCAAGATGGCAGAGTAGGAAGATCCAGAGCTCCTCTCTCCCTAGAGCAATACCCGAAATACAAGTGCATATTGAATGACTGTCTCCGAGAACAGCCTGAGGACTAGCGGGACAGACAACCACGGACATGAAAACGGAGATGAGATGAGGAGGAGGGGCTCAACCCCAGTCCAGTCAGAGCCCTTGGCTCCAGTGTTGCAGCCCACAGGTCCAGTGGGAGCGAGGCTCCCCCCAGAGGAGGGAGGCGTTCGAGCCCCACGCTGGGCTCTGCAGCCCTGGGGACCTGCGCTGGGAAGAGGAGATCCTCATGGCACGAGGCTTCGAAACCAGCAGGGCTTACATCTAAGAGCACTGGAGGGCTATGGGAAGCAAACTCCTTTCTTGAAGGGCCTGTGTACAAACTCATTGGTGTTGAATTCCAGGGCAAGGGAGCAGCTTGACAAATATCTGAATTACACAAGGATATTCACTGACAGATTTTAGGGCATGTGCTAGAGGGGTGGGGATCTGGTGGAACTGTATCTGGTGCTGAGTATGCTGGTGGGCACCACTGTTTTCTGTGGAGCAGAATAGCCCAGAAATAAACTCATGCTCATATGATCAATTAATTTATGAGCCAAGGAGCCAACATTATATAGTGGAGAAATGACACTCTCTTCAATAAATGGTGTTGGCAAAACAAATCACTTCTCACATCAATAAACACTTATTGATGTGAAATCGTAAGAATCATAGAAGAAAATATAAGCAGCTCTTTGACACTGGTCTTACTATTATTATTATTTTTGGTCTGTATCCTCAGGCAAGGGCAACAAAAACAAAAATAAGCAAGTGCAACTGTATCAAACTAAAAGCTTTTTGCACAGCGGAACCATTAGGAAGATGGAAAGACAACCTACTGAATGGGAAAAGCTATTTGCAAATGATATGTCTTATAAGAGGTTAATATTCAAAATATATAAATAACTCACACAACTTAATATCGAGAAACCCATCTAATTAAAAAATGTACAAAGGGCCTGAATAGACATTTTTCCAAGGAAGACATACAAATGGCCAACAGGTACATGAAAAGATGCTTATCATCACTAATCATTAGGGGAATGCAAATCAAAACCTTGAGATATTACCACATCTGTCAAAATGGCTATTATTAAAAAGACAAATAAGTGGTGGCGAGGATATGGAGAAGAGAGAACCCTCCTGCACTGTTGCTGAAAATGCAAATTAGTACAGCCACTATGGCAAACAGTGTGGATGCTCCTCAAAAAATTAAAAATAGAATTACCTGTCCAGGAATTCCACCCCTGGGAATTTATCAAGTGAAAATGAAGACGCACATTCAGAGTAAAGAACATTTATATACATTACAATCACCACAATAGGCCTGCTAATCACCTGTCACTATACAAAGTTATTGTAGTATTATTGACCATATTTCTCTGCAGTACATTGCATCCTCATGGTTTATTTATGTATATAAGGGCTTTCCTGGTAGCTCAACGGGTAAAGAATCTGTCTACAATGCATGAGATGTGGGAGACGTGGGTTCAATCCCTGGGTTGGGAAAATCCCCTGAGTAGGAAACGGCACCCCCTCCAGTATTCTTGCCTGGAAAATTCCGTGGGCAGAGGAGCCTGGTGGGCTACAGTCCACGGGGTCACAGAGAGTCATACATGACTAAGCATGAGTGCAATGTATGTAAATATTGAATTACTTTTGTACACCTGAAACCAATATTGTATGTCAACTCTAGTTCAATTAAAAGAAGGTACATTAAAAGAAAACAAAAGTTCAGACAATTCATACCTGTTGAGACAAGATAACTTATTTATATATTAAAGTCCAAATTATTTTCAGTGTCTTATTTAAATAACATTCCATCTTCCATAAATAAGCCTTTCATATATAATCGCTTGATACATTGGTTTTTGAATGTTTGCTAAAATTAAGTCAGTTTGAATGAGTCTTTGCCCTTAGACTAGCTTGCTTTATCTGTGATATGTGCTCAGTGCTTTTCACTCAGAGATTATTTTCTCCCCATGTTTTCAGTTTTAAAAGGCAGTTTGTGTCAAAGATTCTTGGTATTCAAATTCCTATTGATGGTGCTACCGTAAATAATAAAAAAGTAGAACTTTGACCATGAGCAATACAAATAATTGTTTATATAAATTTCAGTGTACTTTCTTTCAGCATGTAGTAGATACTAAATAAAAAATATTTTGATGTCTTTAAATTTCACTGCAGCCAGATTTAGTCTTCCTGGTTGCCTTTTCCTGTTTAACTTCACTAGCCCATACTTGTAACGCTTTTCTCCCTCTAGCCAACCACCACCTGGATTTGGCCACCGTCACGTTTTAAAGTGATGGCTGTTTCAGTTTTCTATTGCTGCCATAACAAATTACAATAGATTTAGTGGCTTAAAACAATATCTTTTCCTATGCAACTAGAGATGATCATACTAAGTGAAGTAAGAAAGACAAATAGCATGATATCACTTACTCAGGGAATCTAAAATACGGTAGAGATGAACATACCTACAAAAGAGAACAGACCCACAGACATAGAGAACAGACTTGTGGTCGCCAAGGAGAAGTGAGGGGGGAGGGAGAGGACTAGACTGGGAGTTTGGGGTTGGTAGATCCAAAGTATTATAATAAACAACAAGGTCTTAATGTATAGCTCAGGAACTGTATTCAATAAACAATAATGGAAAAGAATATAAAAAAAGAATGTATATATGTGTATAACAATCATTTTGCTGTATAGCAGAGTTTGGTGCAACATTGTAAATTGACTATACTTCAGTAAAAAATACGTAAACACACATGCACAAAAAACACTATCCTTTTATTATCTCACGCATCTGTGGGTCAGAAACCCAGGGTGCAGTGTGACCCAGCTGGGTTCTTTGCTTATATCTCACAAGACTGGTATGAGGTTGTTAGGTGGGCCGTGTCTCTTTCTCTGGGGATGGATCCACTTCCAAACTCATTCTGGCTCATAGCTGAGTTCAGTTTCTTGTGGTCTTGGGACAGAGGCCACTCTTTCCTTGCAGGCTATTGACCAGGGGCCGGTCCTTGCTGCCAGAGTCCTTGTTGCATTCCTTCACGTGCTTTCTGCTTTGCATATGTCTCTTCTTTCCACCCTCAGCAGCAACAGATCATGTCTCTCTTATACTTTAGGTTTCTTTGACACCAGTGAGAGAAATTGCTCCGTCTTTAAGATCTTGTATGATTTGGCTAACCTGGATGGTACAGGCTAATGCCCCTGCTTTAAAGTTTGCAACCTTAATCACATCTCCAAATCACCTTTGCCACGTAACAGATTCACAGGTTCCACAGATTCACAGATTAGGATGTGGACGTCTTTTGAGTGCCATTCTGTGTACTGAAATTGTAATAAAAACAATAAAAACAAACCCCAGAGTTCTCCTAGTCCTCTTTAGTCTCCCCCACTAGCCAGTTTGTGACCTTGATCTTTCTGTTTGCTTATTGAATATGTTGGATCATGAAATCTTAACAAAAGGCCCATCTGGTTGTTTACACAGTGAGTGTTTAACTCTTTCTAACTTTCCTACTTTTTTCTATTTAATCTTGTCTCCCTCATTTAAGTTTTGCTCAAAATATTTTAATTGTTTCTATTATATTGTTTTCACTTTTTCTCTTAATGTGTTTGATGACAGCATGATACTCTTAACTCCCCAGAAAGAGTTGTGTAACATATGGAACATCACCACATTACTTTCCTAAAATCTGGATTATTTTGAGTTCTGTATCAATCTGACTTCAGTCATTTGGAAAAGACAGCTTCCTGAGTGGTGCGGTCTTGCATTCCTATGCTAGACCATTTGGTTTTAAGGCCTTTTCTATCTTCACGATGCTAGGTGTCAAATATTTGTTGAAAATTAAAATGGATCATACTTAACTGTGATTTGTTTAAAGTACTTTTGAAAATTGCCCACCCATTGTGCTAATAACACGCATCACTTTTGAGAATTGATGTCACAGAGCTTGGCCAGAAAAATACAGTCTCCAAGAATGTGTTGCCAAGACTATTGAGAAGCAAAATGTGCATGAACCACGGAGGGAGGAGACCTCTTTCCTTCAGGGATTCATTTGGTTTTCAGTTAACAAAAAATTCTGGGCATTGTTCCAGAATTTAAATTTACAGTGTTGATAGCAACACATGAATTTGAAACTTGGGAGATTATGCTAATTGTGGTGGATTCCCATAAGATGCACTGGACTTCAACTACTCTGAATACAAATTGTGATGGGAAAATTTACTGTGTATATCTAGCAACCTTGCTAATTTATTAATTTGTTTAATTTGTGATGCTAAAAATAATTCTTTTCTTGAGCTTTTCCTTTTATTTTGGATATAGCTCCTGTTAACACTTCATCTGGTTAATTTCTTCACTTGATTTTTAGAACGCTAAAGAAATCTTATTCAAAAACAAACCTATGGCTGACTTTTAATTGCTAATTTGCAGAAATGTGAATGCATTTATTTTCTGGTAGTGTTACAGACATTTAAAGCAAGAATCGCATGTATTGGAGCTGTGAATATGTTGACATAGAGTTAAACATCTCCAGAATAATGGACTGCTGCTGCTGCTGATGTTAAGTCGCTTCAGTCGCGTCTGACTCTGTGCGACCCCATAGACGGCCTCCTACCAGGCTCCCCCATCCCTGGGATTCTCCAGGCAAGAACACTGGAGTGGGTTGCCATTTCCTTCTCCAATGCGTGAAAGTGAAAAGTGAAAGTGAAGTCGCTCAGTTGTGTCCAACTCTTAGCGACCTCATGGACTGCAGCCCACCAGGCTCCTCTGTTCATGGGATTTTCCAGGCAAGAGTACTGGAGTGGGGTGCCATTGCCTTCTCTGAGAATAAGGGACAACCTATATTTAAAAATTTGCTGTCCCCACTCCAACCTTTCTGGAGTTTTACCAATTGAGCTCCAGGTTAGTTACTTTAGCAATGAGCCTCAGGCTCTTAAAGAAGAGGAGTTCTTAGGATCTTGCCCCATTATGTTGCTTGGATACCCTAAGGTGTGTGCTGAAAGGATGAAGATGAACTGTGAACTTGTAGCTGTTTTATATTTATGCTTCTCCATGATGGCAGTTTTTTGCTTGTGGTAATCCCCAAAGTATCAAAGGGGTGGTGGTGGTGATTGCTGCTATTGTTGCTGTTTTTCATAACTCTCATTGATTTCTGAACTCAAATAAGCTTATTTAGATATCCAACTATTCACTTAAATTAAAATATATCTACTGTGGTAAATTATTATTGCTTGCTGCTGCTGCTGCTGCTAAGTCGCTTCAGTCGTGTCCGACTCTGTGCGACCCCATAGACGGCAGCCCACCAGGCTCCCCCGTCCCTGGGATTCTCCAGGCAAGAACACTGGAGTGGGTTGCCATTTCCGGGTAATTCATTTTCATCAAGTTCTACAATAGCATTAAAAATAATTTGACATTCTGACTTTCGTTTTCTTGGTTTATTTTTCTCTTTTATAAGTAAACACTAATAGTAGGTAACATGAAGAAATATTTCTTATTCATCACATCTTCACTTCTTTTGGGTGTGGAGTACTTATGGGAATGGAAATTTTTACTCTCTTCTCTTGGCCATTATGAATTTATTGCCTGTGAGCATTTCAAAGTCCTTTCAATCAAAATTATTTGATTCCTTTGAAGTTTTTGTCACATTCTACTATTTGTTCAAGTTTATCACCTAATGATGAGAATCATTTCCTTGTTTGTGTCCAAAAAACTTATCTTTTAAGCTTCTAAATGAGTATATGGAATGGGTAGAAATTATAGTTTTTGTTTTCTATAGGAAAATTAGGGTTAGGGTTGTAGGTTAGGGTTTCTGTAATTTTATTATTTTTAATATTCCCAGATGGTTTAAAATATCAGGTTTTTAATATAACATCTTTGTACTTTGGTCATATTCTTCGTTAGCTTTTGGAAATAAGGAATACCCCCTTTACCAGTGGTTCTTGAAGTTTGTCCTGGGGACCCTTGGAGGCTCCCCCAATTTTCAGGAATCCACAAGATGTACCAGCTCTTTTCAACTACAAATCTCTGTGAGTCAGATCATCTTGACATACTTCAACCAAAACAGTATACTCAATAGAATCCATATTGTTTTTATTTAAGCCAGATAGTAAAGAGCTTAACAAAAAAGTAGATTAATGCCACTCTTCTAATTATTTTTGTTAAAAGAGTTATTTTTCACAACAGATATATATGTATGTTTTAACAGGCATTGGGTACAATGTTGTTATTTAAAAGGCATTAGGAAATACTGGGTTGGCCAAGAAATTAAACTTGAATGAATTTCTTGGTCAACCGATTATTTAAACACTTCTCAATTTTAATTCTAAAAGAAAGCTGAGCACTGAAGAATTGATGCTTTTGAACTGTGGTGTTGGAGAAGACTCGTGAGAGTCCCTCGGACAGCGGGGAGATCCAACCAGTCCATCCTAAAGGAAATAAGTCCTGAATATTCATTGGAAGGACTGATGCTGAAGCTGAAACTCCAATACTTTGGCCACCTGATGCGAAGCACTGACTCCTTGGAAAAGACCCTGATGCTGGGAAAGATTGAAGGCAGGAGAAGAAGGGGACGATGGAGGATGAAATGTTTGGATGGCATCACCAACTCAATGGAGATGAGTTTGAGTAAACTCCGGGAGCTGGTGATGGACAGGGAGGCCTGGCATGCTGTAGTTCATGGAGGTCACAAAGAGTTGGACGTGACTGAACTGAACTGAATTTTAATTATAACAGGTAGATTTTTTTAAAATTTAATTAATTTACTTTTAACTGAAGGATAATTGCTTTACAGAATTTTGTTGTTTTCTGCCAAATAGCAACATGAATCAGCCATAGGTATACATATATCTCTTACCTTCTGAACCTCCCTCCCGTCTCCCTTCCCATCCCACCTTTCTAGGTTGATACAGAGCCCGTTTGAGTTTCCTGAGCCATACAGCAAATTCCCATTGGCTCTCTATTTTACATATGGTGATGTAAGTTTCCATGTTACTCTCTCCATACATCTCACCCTCTCCTCCCCTCTCCCCATGGCCATAAGTCTATTCTCTTTCTGTTTCTCCATTGCTACCCTGCAAATAAATTCATCAGTACCATCTTTCTAGGTTCTGTATATAGGCATTAGTATACAGTATTTATCTTTTACTTTCTGACTTACTTCACTCTGTATAATAGATTCTGGGTTCATCTACCTCATTAGAACTGACTCAAATGCATTCTGTTTTATGGCTGAGTAATATTCCATTGTGTATATGTATCACAACTTCTTTATCCATTCATCTGTCAGTGGACGTCTAGGTTGCTTCCATGTCCTAGTTACTGTAAATAGTGCTGCAGTGAACAATGGGATACATGTGTCTCTTTCAGTTTTGGTTTCCTCAGGGTATATGCCTAGGAGTGGGATTGCTGGGTCATATGGTGGTCTTATCCCTAGTTTTTTAAGGAATCTCCACACCGTCTTCCCTAGTGGCTGTATCAATTTACATTCCCACAAACA
Organism: Bison bison bison; assembly: GCF_000754665.1. Classification (NCBI taxonomy): domain Eukaryota; kingdom Metazoa; phylum Chordata; class Mammalia; order Artiodactyla; family Bovidae; genus Bison; species Bison bison. Next base: position 1,390,397 of record NW_011494522.1, read on the forward strand.
GTGCAAGAGGGTTCCCTTTTCTCCACTCCTTCTCCAGCATTTATTGTTTGTAGACTTTTTGATGAGGGCCATTCTGACCAGTGTGAGGTGATATCTCATTGTGGTTTTATTTGCATTTCTCTAATAATGAGCGATGTTGAGCATCTTTTCACATGTGTGTTAGCCATCTGTGTGTCTTCTTTGGAGAAATGTCAGTTTAGGTCTTTTTCCCATTTTTTGATTGGGTCGTTCGTTTTCCTGGTATTGAGTTGTATGAGCTGCTTGTATACTTTGGAAATTAATCCTTTGTCAGTTTCATTTGCTATTATTTTCTCCCATTCTGAGGGTTGTCTTTTCACCTTGTTTGCTGTGCAAAAGCTTTTAAGTTTGATCAAGTCCCACTTGTTTACTTTTGTTTTTATTTCTGTTACTCTAGGAGGTGGGTCACAGAGGATCTTGCTTTGATTTATTTCATCGAGTGTTCTGCCTATGTTTTCCTCTAAGAGTTTTGTAGTTTCTGGTCTTACATTTAGGTCTTTAATCCATTTTGAGTTTATCTTTGTGTATGGTGTTCTAATGAAGTTCTAATGAAGCGTATGGTGTTCTTTGTGAAGTGTTCTAATTTCATTCTTTTGCACGTAGCTTTCCAGGTTTCCCAGCATCACTTATTGAAGAGGCTATCTTTGCTCCACTGCATATTCTTGTCTGCTCTGTCAAAGATAAGGTACCCATAGGTGTATGGCGTTATTTCTGGGCTTTCTATCTTGTTTCATTGGTCTGTATTTCTTAACAGGTAAATGTTGATAGATCCAACTCATATAAACAAAAGATTGCTGTGTAATTTTTAAGGGTTTTCAGGGGTTCTGAAACCTCAGTATTTGATAAGACCTACCTTATATACCTTTCACAAAGCCTTCTAAACTTGTATTTCCTTGAAATCTTTTCTTGTGAGTTTTAGCGCTTGGGTATAGAGGATTTATAACTATTTTCTGAAACTTCTCTTTAGTTTTCTGACCTAAAAAATATCAGAAAAGCAATGTTCTGTTTTCCTGTACCTGTCCAGGGATATTTGACTGGTTTAGGGAGTGGTAGTCCAGAGTGGAGAGATTGTAGTAGAATATTGTACCTGAAACTCTTGAAGCCATCAATAAGTAGAGGAGGGAGAATGATGAATAGCTTTGTAGTCACCACTCAGCTTTATCAAAATTCAACATATTGCTATATTTGCTTTGTTTGACCTTCCTACCTGCTTGTTCTTATCAGAACCCTTACTATTATATTGGATCCACTTGGATAATCCCTCACCCCGTTTCCAATCTGCAAAATCCCTTAGTCATATAATGTGAACATTAGGTTTCTGGGATTAAAAGTTAGACATCTTTGGTGGTGGTTGAGTCACTAAGTCGTGTCCTACTCTTTCGACCCCATGGACTATATAGCATGACAGGCTCCTCTGTCCATGGGATTCTCCAGGCAAGAATACTGAAGTAGGTTGCCATTTCCTTCTCCAGAGGATCGCCCGACCCAGGGATTGAACCAGGATCTCCTGCTTTGCAGGCGGAATCTTTACCAACTGAGCTATGAGGGAAGCCCTCAACATCTCCTAGACAACTTTGGAGAGCCATTTTTCTGCCTTACTGTGGGCATATATGTCTTTACTAGGTATTAACACTTCATCATCCAGAGCTGTTTACCAAGTTTTTCAAGAATTGGTCAGCTTCCTTGTCAATACTCCTTACTATCAGACTTTATTATTTTTGCTACTTTAGGCATAAAAGATTTTGTATTTTCATTACTTAGTAAGGTTGATCATCTTTTCACTTGTATTTTTCCCTTTTGCATAATCATTCTCTGATTACATTGCAAGTACCATCATACAAAATGGAGAAGGAAATGGCAACCCACTCCAGTACTCTTGCCTGGAGAATCCCATGGACGGAGGAGCCTTGTGAGCTATGGTCTATGGAGTCACAGAGAGTCGGGCATGACTGAAGTGACTGAGCACACTGTCATACAAATACAACTTGGATTATTTTGGCTAGGAATATTTGGTCACATTTCTTCTCACATAGCTGTGTGCAATCTTCTAGCAATGATTCTAGCAATGATTGACATTTTGCTAGTCAGAAATACTTAGTATCGCCTGCAAATTGAAAAAGACACTATCAAGTTGTAAATTAAAACCATTCTCAGATTTAGATGGATGAAATTCATCCAGAGATTTACCAGAAATCCACTTGCATGTAATGCTGTACTTGGTAAATGTATCCTTGGAGATTTAAAATGTATACATACTTGTAGACTTATTATGGTATACATGATTATAGCAAGAATATTGTTGCCTGTTGGTTGTTCTCAATAGAAATTCTGAGCTGCCTGATTTAAGTGCTGTCTGTATTTTTTGTAGCCTGGGCACTTCCTATAGTCTCTGACCTGATTTCCCTTCTTCAGTATCATGTATTGTCTGCCCAATCTATATTCAGTCCTTGATCCAGATTCATCTCTCCAATGCATAACCTGAAGAAAATTTCCCTGCAGGTGATCCTAAGAGATTTCATAACCATTCTTCATTCATGGACTACTTTTAGAATTTAAAAACAGGTGTAGATCCTTTTCCAGTGTGTTTTTGCTCACGTACACACACACACACACACACACACACACACACACACACAACACATTGTAATTATAGTCCCAGAGTATTCAGTGACCACATCTATTGTCTGTGTCTTCCAAATTAAAACATCTGACTTTCAGGATAAAGATGAAACTGATTAGCCCACACATAATGTCATGATGCCTTTTATTATCTGATCCCTATGTACTGCTTCTCCTGATTAATTTCCTACTGCTGTATCCTGCATAAATATTCTACTACTTGAAATTCTTTGAACATTCTGTCCTCTTACCAGTTGAAACGAAATCTGAAATTCTGGCTATAGAATCCTGATATCTAATTCTGGATGTCTGAGAACCTTACTGGGGCTTTCCTGGTGGCTCAGATGATAAAGAATCTGCCTTCAATGCAGGAGACCCAAATTTGATTCCTGGGTTGGGGAGATCCCCTGGAGAAGGGAATGGCAACCCACTCCAGTATTCTTGCCTGGAGAATTCCACGGACAGAGGAGCCTAGCGGGCCACAGTCCATGGGGTCGCAAAGAGTTGGACATGACTGAGCAACTAACACTTTCGCTTTCAAACAGGTAGGAGACTGCTCATGCCTTCCTTTGTCAAATGCTCTAGATGGCTTTCAGTGCTTGTTTTTTTAGTGTTTTTTCCTTTGCTCTGAGTAGTTGGTTGTCAGTGTGTTAGCTTTGAATCCCTTTCATGCCAGAAGCCCTGGACAAGAGGAGACTCTATTTCTTCTATACCATGTAGAAACTTTGGGGTAATTATTTGCTGCTCATTGTCTTAAAAAAAATCTTACTGTGTTCTTGATTCTGCAGTTTTCTACAAGTAATAGCTGTTCGAGTGTCTGACAGTGGGAAAAGTTGGAGCCAGTATGGTGTAGTGGTTATGAAGTTGTGTTTTAAAGCCAGGTGGACTGGATCAGTCAGCAACCTGAGAGTTGCCAGTTTTGGAAAATGCACTGGAAGGTGGCTTGATGAAGGGCATTTTTCTGATTTATGTAAGCAAAGGTCCAGCAATGTGTTCTTCAGCTGTGGTTTGATCTCAGCTCCTGCACCATTTATCTGTGATTATCTTGGTCATGTCAATTCTTTCAGAATTGTCTTTTCTTTAGAATACTGTCTCTCTTAGGAAAAGTAACTGCCCTAATTCTAGGCCTTATACCCTATATCAAGCCATCCAAAGGTACCAAGTATACTCTTTCTAAACCCTAAAATAGGAGCTTTAGAATTTACATAACTTGAAAAAACTTGGACCACATGCTGAACCCTGTGGCTAAGGAAATCTCATGTACTAATTGATATATAATGGGGCTGCTGGTGCTGCTAAGTCGCTTCAGTCATGTCTGACTCTGTGCAACCCCATAGACGGCAGCCCACCAGGCTCCCCCGTCCCTGGGATTCTCCAGGCAAGAACACTAGAGTGGTGTGCCATTTCCTTCTCCAATGCTAGTGCTCATCAATAAAAACAGTTGTCTTTGAATAAATTAGCACATTAAAAATTAGTACCTGGAGGACAAGAACATTTAAGGTAAATGCCAGGGGCATGAATTCCTCTTATATCATGCCTGGACTAATATCATTGAGATATAGCTTGATTGATCTAAAATACTAAGTGGTTTAGGATACCACACTTGGCAGAACTCATCTGAAAAACGTCTGCTTCTGAGATTATGAGTGTTGGGAAATGTGGAGCGTCTGAGATTTTACTCTGTTTGCAAGATAATATATTAGTCTGCTGCAATTCATGTTTGCTGGCAGACACAGCCACAAGACTTCTGATTCAGATACAAAGGATTTTGTTACTCATCGCAATAGCAATGGCTGAAGTATTAACATTTGCACTATTTTTCTTAGCCCTGTTTCCATGGACAGTTCAAAGACAGCTTGATAATGTCTGTATGCTGAGAGGGTTACATTAGAGAAAGGGAATGCCAAAAACCAGGACTGGGGAACTGAATTTTTTACATTGGCCTCTGAGCAAACCTGCCTGACCTTTGCCTTGGACAGAGTCATTGTCTTTATTATACTGGACAGTAAAAATAAACCTGGTCTTTGCTTCAGAGAGAGATACTGTTCCTGTCTTCCAAAGATATTTTCTACACAGACGTCCTTGAAAACATAGTCCAGAACAAAGGCTGTTTGTGCTTCTGCTTGTACTGCTACTACTTCTAAGTTGCTTCAGTCGTGTCCGACTCTGTGCGACCCTATAGACGGCAGCCCACCAGGCTCCCCTGTCCCTGGGATTCTCCAGGCAAGAGTACTGGCGTGGGTAAGATATGTGTGAATGCGAGGACCTCATAGAAAATTGTCTCTAATAGTACCCTTCTTTTGTTTCTATTTTGTCTTGACTTCTGAAGAATTTTCCCATGGGTGTGCCTCTCCACTGGCCATGCTAATTAATCTGACCAACAGAAACTGTATCAAATCTGTTTATCTTACATAGTATTTAATTAAGACTCCTATCAACTGGATTCCAAGCAGCATGATGAGGCCAAACTCAACCTCCAGGGTCCCAAACTAGCTAACTGAACAAATCCCATAAAACATCAGGGCCAATCTTAGGAAACCTGGTGCTTTTTCTCCGTAAGCTTATATATTGAGCTTTCCACTTGACCTAAGGCGTTAATTCAGCCATAGCAATGTATGTTGGTGACTGTATATACTCTGCCTTGGCCCAAAATGAGTAGATCTAGTGCATTTTTATCATCCATAATAGCCTTGGCCAGTGAACTGAGGCTGACCTGAATGCTTTCCAGAGCCTAGGTGGTGTCATTGATCACTTCAGCTAAAGTCAGGGATAAATTTCCCACCACCTTTTCGAATTACATGGGTCCTGTTGTAGGGAAAAGTGCCCACAGGGTGTGTGTAAATAACAAATCAGTTATAACTCTGGGAAGCTCACCCAAGTAACCCTCTTTTTTTTTTATTATGGATTTTTGCCGTTTTCTGAGAGCTATGTGATATAGTGGTAGTATTTCTAGAAGCAGTTGTAGTATTCCTTAAACCTTCTATGGCTTCTCATCCTTAGCAGAACCTATGAGCCTGTGTGTCTGATCTGGCCTTTGCCTACCTTTCAACTTTATCCTGTCCTAGCCTTCTTGAGCATCCTAGGTGATGCTAAAAGAATCTGCCTGCCAATGTAGGAGAAGAAGGTTCGATCCCTGGGTTGGGAAGATCCCCTGGAGTACGAAATGGCAACCCAGTCCAGTATTCTTGGGTGAAAAATTCCATGAACAGAGCAGCCCGGTGGGCTGTGGTCCATGGGGTCGCAAAAAATAGGACACAACTGAGTGACCAAGCACAGCCTTCCTCTCCCTCTTTGCATTCTTTAATCCCCTTTTGTTTACCATGCTCTCTTGCCACTTAGCCCATGTATAATCTGGGCCCTCGATATAAAGTGCATTTCCTGACAATCTCTGACTAATTAATTTCTGCTTACCCATTGTTGTCTCTGCCCTCTCCTTTTGCATTTTCATTATATTCATGGGGTTCTCCAGACAACAATACTGTAGTGGTTTGCCATTCCCTTCTCCAGTGGACCACGTTTTATCAGGCCCTGACTAGCAGGTACATGTCCTTCAGCCACTCCATGTTGCTGGCTCCAGAATCACTGTAGATGGTGACTGCAGCCATGAAATTAAGAGACGCTTGCTCCTTGTAATAAAAGCTATGACAAACTTAGTGTATTAAAAAGCAGAGACATCACTTTGCTGACAAAGGTCCATCTAGTCAAAGCTATCGTTTTTCCAGTAGTCATGTATAGATGTGAGAGTTTGGACCATAAAGAAGGCTGAGTGCCAAAGAATTGATGCTTTCAAACTATGGTGCTGGAGAAGTCTCTTGAGAGTCCCTTGGACAGCAAGGAGACCAAATCAGTCAACCCTAAAGGAAATCAACCCTGGATATTCACTGGAAGGACTGATGCTGAAGCTCTAGTACTTTGGCTACGTGATGCAAAGAGCTGACTCATTGGAAAAGACCCTGATGATGGGAAAGATTGAGGGCAAGAGGAGAAGAGGGTGACAGAGGATAGGGTTGTTGGATGGCATCACCGACTCAATGGACATGAGTTTGAGTAAGCTCTGGGAGGTAATGAAGGACAGGGAAGCCTGGCATGCTGCAGTTCTTGGGGCTGCAGAGAGTCAGACTTGACTGAGCAATTGAAGAACAACAGTAACACCCTCTCCTGGGCTCATTATCCTATTATACTATATCTTCTACTTTTTTTTTTCTTTAATATATTGTTTGTTGCTCTTGTGGACTATTTTTAAAGTCTTTATTGAATTTGTTACAATATTGCTTTTATTTTATGTTTTGGTTTTTTTGGGTGCAAGGCATGTGGGATCTTAGGTCCCCGATCAGGAATGGAACCTGCACCCTTCCACTGGAAGGCAAAGTCTTAACTACTGGACTTTCGGGGAGTCTTATCTTACACCTTGGGTGTGTTAGGCATCACTTCATAGCCCTCGTCATACCTGTAGTCTGCATCTACTTGAGTCTCATCCGTGTCTAGTCACTGCTAAGTCATATGTTATCTGATGGCTGGTAATGCATTTGATTTGTTTTTACTTACCTTTGTATCCCTGCACCTGCCTAGCACAATCTATGGGAGGTAGTCAGAGATTCAGTAAATGTTATGAAATGAGGGACTTTTGTAGTGCATTTAGAATTAAGAGTTTAGAATATTAGCATCAAGACCTTAGGCAGTCACTTCGCACTCATCAGGGCCCACTCACCGTGGTTGGCTGTAGCTTGATTGACCAGAAATCAGACCGAGTAGTAGGATACCAAGGAAAATAAAGGAGGGTGTAATTAGCAGTCAGTAAGGGAGACTGAAGAGACTTTTGGAGCATTCAGGAAAACAACACCTTGAGGCCAAAGAATGTGACATTGGCTTCCTTGGAATCAGCAGCAGTCCACCTAAGGGGCAGGCAACAATTAATCAAGCGGTGACATAATCTGTAACTAAACCCTGGGCTGCTTAGAAGGCTTAATAGAGTTGTCCTTCTAAGAGCCAGGGTAAAGAAGTGAATGTCAGCTGATTCTGTCCCTTAGCTGCTTCCTCCAGGGATTCAGGGTGAGGAAGGCCTTGGGGTGATGCCCGTGTGTTGTAGATGTTCGTTCAAATGGAACGAACGGGAAATTGCCATACCAAATTTACTTGGACGTTCTTTTTATTTTGTTTGTGCTTTTATTTATTTTTATTAAAGTGGTTTATTATTAGAGTGTTTTTTAGGGTAGTGGAAACTCTCAGTATTCGCTTTCAATCATTTCCCCCCTTGACTGTAAAAACTTCTCAAAGTCAGGAACCCTACATGGTCTGTGTATCCCGGTTACCTGGCTCAGTGCCTGGGAGGTATGAAATAGTGGCACCCTGAAGATTTGTCCTGAGAGCGCTGCAGAGAGTCTGCTGGATTCAGCCGAGCTCTGCCACCTCTTGCTGTGTGACCTTGTGTGTTTACTGAATGTTCCCTAGCTTCAGCTTCCTCCCGGGGATAATAGGCCAATCCATTCTCGTGAGAACTGTGCCATAATGGATAGGTAACACTTAGGAAGTGCCTGGTCTGTATGTAGTCCTCAATGAATATTAGCTTTTGTTTATAGATATATAACATCACACTCTACATTTTGATAGAGTTTGAGAACCTTAAAGTCAGTTGGAACATGAGCAGCTCTGTTAGTAGAGGTAATTAGTGGTAACTGCAAGTTAAAAGGCAGTCCCGGGCGGTTCTCATTCAAGTGGAGACACACAGATGCAGAACCCTTCTTTCTTGTGGTTCTGTCTGTGCCCTAAATCAGGGGTCCCCAGCCTCCGGGATCTAATGCCTGATGATCTGAGGTGAAAGTGATGTGATAATAATACAAATAAAGTGCATAGGAAATGTGCTTGGATCATCTGGGCCACCCCCCTGACCCCATCCATAGAAAACTTGTCTTCCATTAAACTGGTCTCTGGTGCCATACAGGTTGGAGGCTGCTGCCTAGAACATCCTTGGAATTCTAATTGGAATTTCAGTGGCCAGCATCCCCTCGCCCTACTCACTGACCAGCTGGATTGGAGGGATGGAATTCCCTTCTATCACTGTTCTCTTAGCCAGAAAATGGTCACATAGCCCCACCTAGATTGCTAGAAGACTGGACAACATCTTTCTGTGTGCCTAGAAAATGTATGAGGGCTCCTTATATTTCTCTTGCCACAGATTTCATTACTAATTGTCAAATATCCATGAGCAGCTTGAAATAGTATCATTTTTCAGTGCATTTACTCTAGTTTTATTAATATTGTTATTATTTTCCTTACACTTGTTTTCACAGATTGCCTCATATGATTGTGTCCTGCCTGTGGGTAAATTTATTTTGGCAACTGGAAGAAGAGTAGGAAGGATGATGAAAACAAGGGATCTGCCTCCAAACAGGCACCATTAAATTGCTGAAGCTGTTTTATGTCTTGGAAATTATAAGAACTTCAGAGATATTTCATTATAAAATCTGTTGATTTCTCATTAAATTCTAGTTTGGTTTAACTGTAGGTTTAAACAGATCCCAGTTTAGGCATTAAGCAGCTTCATATTTGAGATTCTAATTAATCTAAAGCTTTTTTTAGTATGGTACATATGGGTACATCTTGGGCTTCCCAGGTGGCACCAGTGGTAAAGAACCCACCTGCCAAGGCAGGAGATGTAAGAGATGTGGATTAGATCCCTGGGTCAGGGGGATCTCCTAGAGGAGGGCATAATAATCCATGCCTTAGAGTTGGACATGAGTAAAGTGACTTAGCATGCATGCATATGGTATGTCTTACTTTTTAGTTGTATGATAAGCTTTTAGCAGTTATTTCTCAAGAGACTCATGCTCCAGAGGTCAGATATTATCTCTATTTCACCAAGTAAAGGTTACTTAATTCTTACACTAAGTCAGTTGACCAAGTCGGTTTGGCATCCATTTGGGTTTTAGTTTCTTGGCATTTAACCTGGCACATTTCACCTGACCTGCCTCTTGAGAAATCTGTATGCAGGTCAGGAAGCAGCAGTTAGAACTGGACATGGAACAACAGACTGGTTCCACATAGGAAAAGGAGTACATTAAGGCTGTATATTGTCACCCTGCTTATTTAACTTATATGCAGAGTACATCATGATAAATGCTGGGCTGGAAGAAGCACAAGCTGGAATCAAGATTGCCAGGAGAAATATCAATAACCTCAGATATGCAGATGACACCACCCTTATGGCAGAAAGTGAAGAGAAACTAAAAAGCCTCTTGATGAAAGTGAAAGAGGAGAGTGAAAAAGTTAGCTTAAAGGTCAACATTCAGAAAACTAAGATCATGGCATCCAGTCCCATCACTTCAAGGCAAATAGACGGTGAAACAGTGGAAACAGTGAGAGATTTTATTTTGGGGGGCTCCAAAATCACTGCAGATGGTGATTTCAGCCATGAAATAAAAAGATGCTTACTCCTTGGAAGAAAAGTTATGACCAACCTAGATAGCATATTAAAAAGCAGAGACAGTACTTTGCCAACAAAGGTCCATCTAGTCAAGGCTATGGTTTTTCCAGTGGTCATGTATGGATGTGAGAGTTGGACTATAAAGAAAGCTGAGTGCCGAAGATTTGATGCTTTTGAACTGTGGTGTTGGAGAAGACTCTTGAGAGTTTCTTGGACTGCCAGGAGATCCAACCAGTCCATCCTAAAGGAAATCAGTCCTGAATATTCATCGGAAGGACTGATGCTAAAGCTGAAACTCCAATACTTTGGCCACCTGATGCAAAGATCTGATTCATTTGAAAAGACCCTGATGCTGGGAAAGATTGAAGGCGGGAGGAGAAGGGGACAACAGAGAATGAGGTGGTTGGATGGCATCACCGACTCAATGGACATGAGTTTGAGTGAACTCTGGGAGTTGGTGATGAACAGGGAGGCCTGGCATTCTGCAGCCCATGGGGTCTCAAAGAGTCAGACACGACTGAGCGACTGAACTGAACTGAAGTTCTTGGACTATTATTTTTTAGTCTATTCTTTTTTTTGTTTGTTTCAATTTTTATTGATTTATCTATGGCTGTCCTGGGTCTTCACTGCTGTGCAGGCTTTTCTCTAGTTGTGGAGAGCGGGAGTTGCTCTCTAGTTGCAGGGCAGGGGCTTCTCATTGCTGTGGCCTCTCTCTCTGCAGAACACAGGCTCTAGGGCACATGGGCTTCAGTAGTTGCTGCCCACAGGCTGTAGAGTGTGGGCTCAGTAGTTGTGGTGCATGGGCTTAGGTGCCCCATGGTATGTGGGATCTTCCTGGACCAGGGATTGTACCTGTGTCCCCTGCATTAGCAGGTAGATTCTTAACCACTGTACCACCAGGGAAGTCCTATTTTTAGTCTTTTTTTATTATCTGTATTTTTAATTCATTTGATGAAGAAGGTTTTAGATTCCCCAAGGTAAGAAGCAAGTGAGACTGAGTGTCCTCCTTATTGCTTTTAAACCTGAGGGATTATCAGATGCATTACAACTCTGTTAGGCTCAAGGCAATTTAATAACTTGCACATTCCAGATCATAAGAACATGTAAAACAACTAGGACAGTAACAGCTTAAGTAGGACATTTCCTTACTAACCACTGAGAGGTAGAAGCATTAGACTGAGCCATAATGGAGCTAAATTCTCCTCCTGTACCTGACCTTTGCAATCAGTTAAGACTCTGAAATTATTTGTAGTGATTGGCTGGATTACCTTTGAGTCTTACTAAGTGCTTATCTTGAATATTATCAAAAGTATATGTGAAATTTTGATGGTTGGTTATGTGTGTGGAGAAGGAAAAGGCACCCCACTCCAGTATTCTTGCCTGGAGAATCCCATGGAGGGAGGAGCCTGGTAGGCTACAGTCCATGGGGTCGCAAAGAGTCAGACACGACTAAGCGACTTCACTTTCACTTCACTTTCTATGTGTGTGGAAACAGATGTGGGTCATGAGGTTATGTTAATATTGCTGCCACTTGGGGACATGTGCTAGTGTTAACACTAGCCCCTATTATGGCACTTCTGCTCTGGGAGCCAGAGGCACAGGAGTTGGTTGCAGGCCTTAAGTTTTCTCCTTTTCACTTTTGGAGAGCTGTAAATCTAGATCAGAAAAACTGCAATATGCCTGCTGGGTGATCTTGTGTAAGGATTCATGATATTAGGTTTAAAGGTCTGTTTGATTGAATACATTTCCCTGTAAGTCATACTCTTTCATATTATCTGTGCCAGGAACTTCTGAAAAAGGGCTAGAAGATGAAGTATTGTAACTTCTCTCTCTGTGGTTTCCAAGTAGTTCTTTATTCAGCTGTATTTAATGACCACATCTAGGAGCTGTTTCAACAGACTCTAAGGTTGTCTTACAGGGACTTGTTGATCAGCACGAAGCTTTTACCCCCCGGTAAGATGTCAAGGGCGTATTTTTGTCTGTGGGACCTTTCTGGATGTTGGCTGGAACCCGAGGAGCCAAAGAGAAGGGTGATGCTGTTTTTCTTTGATTTATTTTTTTCCTGACTGTTGTACTTTCATGTTTTATGTGTGCTTAGCAGCTCTGTGCAGTTTTATTGACTTCTAAACTAAGCAAATAGAGCAAACGCTGGTGGTATAAAGCGCTAAGTGAGTGAGCCGCAGGGAGCACATTATAGCAAGACTCTTGACTCACGTGGCTCTAGCTGCCAGTTTACTTTCAACTGCAATTCAGGAAACTGGTCGATCAGGTCCTAAGTAATGTAGGCCTGTTCACCTTAGAAATTAGCTCCTTGTGTTTGTACCATCCCCAAGATTAATCATAACTCATCATTCTCAAGTCACGTGGAGGAAGTTTCTGCAAATATGGCATCTGATGGACTCTTCGTACAACATCATCCCCCTTGTTTACGATGAGCAGCAGTGTAGATGAATGGTTAGGAGCTGGACATTTTTGAGAGTGGAGTTCAAAATTCAGATTTATAATGTAATAGCTGTGGGATGTTGGTTGACATACTACAGCCAGTGGTATTGTTAATGATATGAGCAAATGCAGCACAACACAACTATATGTCAGGTACTTTTGTAAATTTTAACAAATATTAATTCTTTCACTTATCATTCCCACCCATGTCCTACAGGTATTATTGTTTTCCCCATTTTGAAGGTGAAGAAACTGAGAAAAAATAGTGAATATTAAAGTCTTCCCACTTAAATGTTAATCTCATTCAAGAAACACCCAGAATAATGTTTGATCAAATACTTGGATACTCTATGGCCCAGTCAAATTGACAAATTGAAATTAACCATCACAATCGTATATCTGGTGCCATAATTCATATGATAAATATATTTCTCATGAAATATAGTCTTCTTAGGAGAGTCACGTCTGATTTATTTTTGATAGTTCGGTGTTTTAGTTCCACAGGAACTAAACCCATATGTTTATGGGTGTGTGTGTGTTTATTGTTTCCTGTCTAAAATCATCTATTTCCCCCATGCAGAAAAGGACATTGCTTTTTTTTTTTAATGCTTATTTTGGGGAAGGAGCATCTTTCTTAACTCCTAGATTCCTGGGTATTTGGGCATCCGTGAGGGATGCCTAGAGCAGTGACTCCAGTTTGCTCCAGTTGTAACTGCTATTAGGTGAGGATGTGCCTAAAAGTCTTCTACATGAGCGTGTGTTCTAAGGCTGAGACCCAATCGATCACTTTTGTGTCAAATATATATTTGACTACGAGGTAATTTTTTTTAAGTTCACCTTTTATACTTGAAAGAATCCGGTCAAAGTCCACATTTTACTACTCTGTCAATTTCAGTTTCTCTATTTTAGCCGTTTAAAAAAAGGAGAGGAAATGATACTTTACGTTTGTGAAGCTCTTCATGTTTTATGCTGCTCTTATCTCCGCAATGGCATCTAGTTATTTCAAGATGTAATTTAACTGGCTTTGTGTACAAACATGCAGCAGCCATTATGAAATCATCCTTTCACCTGGTTCTTTATAGCCACACTGTAACATGTTATCTTTGTATGCAATTGGGATAATTTGAAACAAAATGCCAGTTTATCAGAAGACATCTGATAATTAATCATTTCCTATTTCTACGTTTTCTCTCCTAGACTTGTTTGCAAAATCTAAGGCTCCGTAATACTCACTCTAACTCTATTTAACTCACTGTTTAGTAGGATATTTTCAATGCTGCAGCTGCTCTTTAACTTATGTAATAATTTACACACCTCATGCTGTTTTTGAAACTTCTGAACTATTATAATACTGAGATTGCTGATAGTAAGAGACAGGTCAGAAAAGGGATGAGATATTGAAAACTGGACTCCATACAGCAGGTTGAACCTTTCTATTTAAAAAAAAAAAAAAAAAGAATTCGGTCAGTGGGGCTGTCATCCTCTTACATTGGGAAAGCCAGGGTAGAAAGACTAGGAAGACAAACAGTAAAATAGCCAGAAGAAAACAAACCCCCAGGGCGGTTAAAGCTCTTAAACAGTGGGGTGATATTTCTGCCATTCTGTCCGTTCCTATCTTAGGCAAAATGAATCTGCTTAATATTCCTTCAAAATCCTTTCAGTAAACTACTATAGGTGGGGAAAAAGACAACAAGAAAACACTGACATTAAGGAAGGTCTTCTCTTAGCATATATAATGCCCCTTTTCTCTTTGTAAAAGCAATACAGTGCCCTACTGTGACTTTCTCTGTGTTACATAATTTGTGTGTAAGGTTCCCCAGTTGATTCCACATCATAACTGGTTGAAGAGAATATTTCTTTCTTTGAGACTCTGGTGAGATACAGGAGTAAAACCTCAGTGCCTGATGACTTTTGAGGTGGTGCATTTAAACGGTTCTGCCTGTAGGCAATCACTCTAGAAAGAATGCCTTTCGCGTTTATCAGTGGCTCATCGTGACTCCTTAATGAGGGGGACCTTTTGGTGTTCAGCTCTGTAGTCTTGAGTAAGAACTAATCTCCAAGGTTAGAAATGGGCAGAGGGCAGGTAGAATAGAAGGTATGTGTTTTTATTAGTCTTGGTTTGCTTTTTGAAAACAACGTCTAGATAGAAACGAGCCTGAAGACAATTTAACGACGTTGACTCCTGCTGTTGAGCCCAGAAGTCTTGACAGCCATCTCTCACAGTCAACATGGAGGGAAATGTACTTGACTCCACCCCATTGTTGGCTTGGAAACAGACCCATTGAGGCAAGAGGGACTAGGCCGGCCCAAGGACAGCCTCCTCATGTGGATAGGCATTAGGCAGAATGCAAAGCCACCTCCTGTGTTGCACTTTCTGAGGCCATGACAGGTGGAAAATTGGCATCTGAAACAGAAATTTTATAGCATCTGAGCAGGAAGCTCTGACCATGAAAACCTTGGAGGAGGCGCAATGAAAATGTACAGGTTGCTGATGACGCTGAACAACCTTCCTTCTGCATATAGCGTTCGACTAGTAAGGGAACATTCAAAGGAAAACAGCTCTTAAGAGTGCATGTAGGGTAGCTTCAGGAGACAGATGCACAGCATCAGAAGCTGATGCAACCTGGGGCAGTCCAGGCCACCCCTCAACCCTCCTCCCTTCAATGAATATTCCATTCCTAATCAAAAAGACCCCCACCCATTCAAAGGGCTAAAAGTAAGATAAAAGGGGGGATCAACAGTCCTGCAGGGCACCTCTCATTTGGGAGGATGTCCATACTCTTCTTAGAGAGTATAACTTTTGCTGCTGCCCTAAATAAACTGCTTCTTTGTTCTCAGCTCTTGACAAGGTGAGGTTGTTGCAAAGTTGTGAGATGGAATAAATACCATGGCCTATTTTGTACACTCTACTGAGATAAAGAATGCTTGTGCTAATTTATGGAGATTCTTGACCTAGACTTGTGGCTGTCCACGTAGTAGAGAGAAACAGAGACCGCTCCCCGAAGGCTCAGGCTGCATGTTAACAAAACAGTTTCTACTGATAGCTACTCTCCTGTTAGGATCATTGTGGAGAGCAACTCTTCCCAGCGCCCCTGAGGCTCCTTTCTGCCTTAGGGCCTCTGAACTTAATATTCTCTTCCCCGAAGCTTGTGACCCAGATCTTCTCGATGCAGGTGCTTTTCTGTTGTTTAGAAATCAGCTCAAATATTTACTTTTCAGAGACTCTTTTCCAGTTCGCAAACTAAAGCATCACTTGCTGTCACTTCAGCTGTTTTAGCAGAACACTGTCACTCTGTCTGTGTATTTATTGTCTATCTTTCTCCATCTCATCACTGGAAGGAGGGAGCTTGCCTTTGAGCTTCTAGTAATGTGTATAATAATATATATCTGTATATACATGTATTCCACATATATGTATATAGATATAGTGTGTGCATGTATGCGCAGTCGCTAGATCCTGTCTGACTCTGTGACCCCATAGACTGTAGCCTGCCAGGCTGCTCTGTCCATGGGATTATCCAGGCAAGAATGCTGGAGTGGGTTGCCGTTCCTTTCTCCAGGCGATCCTCCTGACCCAGACATTGAACCCAGGTCTCCCTCATTGTGAGCAGATTCTTAACCATCTGAGTCACTAGGGAAGCCTGAAATGTTCTTAACACTTGGAAAGGTCACCTAGCTGGTAAGTGGCAAAGCTGGGAGTAAGACACACGCGATATGAACTCTTAATAGCTAACTGTGTGTTTCAGATCCAGAGATGTTTTTCTCTGGATTATGACAGTTTCTGAGCTTTGCTTTTATATGAATTAAGAATTATTGATGCTTGGCAGTTTGTGCTATGATAGTTTTGGGATTCCATTATGAGTGATATTGAATGACAGAGTCTCTGAAGGTAACTTTTTTTTTTCCCTCATGCACACTTTACATGTTCTTAAGCTTTCGTGGATGGTGCAAATGGTAATTGTTATTGTTCAAGACATATGAAGCAAGTGTTTTCTGTATTCTGTCTACTGGCAAAATTTTTCAGTTTACATGTATCAACTGTTGATACAAGATGGCTCTTTTTGAGGCTTGTGGTAGTGTCTCATTTGCTAAAAGCTTCTTTTCATTTGTTATAACTGGCAATTTTAGTTCACTGATGGGCTTTAGAAGAAATTACCTGTGATCTTCACATATATAAACCAAAGGTAATATATTCTGTTAAAAATCCCTCAAATCTCAATGTTGAGACATTTGCCATGTTTGTGCTGTATATAACTCTTAGCAGTGTCTGTCATTTCTTTGAGTAATGAGGCAAAATGAAAAATGGTCCTTCATTTGACCTGCAAAATCATTGAATGCCCTCATCTTTGGTGGAGCGAGGATGGCGAGAAGGCTTAGTATACCAAGCATTTGATTTTGACCGACTCTCAGTAGAATATCAAAGTAGGTAGCTAGTCTGAATTACCCTCCATAAACTTAAGTATGCTGAAGATGCTGCACCACTTCACATTCTGTAACTAACAGAATTCCATTTTGCAGAACCTGCTAGCATGATGGGAAGTCCAAGCTCTTTTAAAATTATATATGCTCTCCTTCCTCCGTGGCTGTGCAGAGGTCCCAGGGATATGCAACCCAGTAAGGCGTGGCATGTCATCAGTGTCGTGGTGGGGACTATAGGGACAGCATCATTCCTATCCCAGTTGTTTCCTTAGGGTCCTCACTCCCTTAACTCCATACTAGAATTGTGGGTCAGGATTCGAAAGTGATGTTGAGAATCCAGGAGCCCTGGAAGCTAGGACCTCTTCTCCCTCTGTGTCCCACATGGTGGTTTCCCTTCCTGGCCCGACTACCTCCCTAAAGCAGAACAAGGTGCTAGCCCTCAGACCTCGGTCCCTCTGCTAGTCCCAGGATATCCTGCCTGCCCCCCTCCTCCCGCCCAGTTCTTCTCAATGGACCAGTCCAAATCTCCAAAATAAGAAATTACAAGGGAAGGCAGTTTAGTGTTTCAACAGATTATTTTGTCACAATAAATTTGAATGCTTTTTTGAAAAATGAATCCTACCATGCAGCATGACTTCTATCCATTTACTTCATAGAACAAAATAACCATTTTGGAGTAAGGTCTGGGTCTACACGCAATGTAGGTTGGAGATCATACTAAATGTTAGCCCATAATTCCTTAGAGCAGGGTTCAACATACTGTCTTGAAAAATGCTGTTGTCATCAGGGCCCTATTTCCTGCGAGAACTTATTTTATTGTATATTACTAAACAGGTCTTTTGGAGAAGGAAATGGTAACCCACTCCAGTATTCTTGCCTAGAGAATCCTGTGGACAGAGGAGCCTGGTGGGCTGCTGTCCATATGGTCACACAGAGTCGGACACAACTGAAGGGACTTGGCATGCATACATGCATGCATTGGAGAAAGAAATGGCAACCCACTCCAGTGTTCTTGCCTGGACAGTCCCAGGGACAGAGGAGCCTGGTGGGTTGCTGTCTATGGGGTCGCACAGAGTCGGACATGACTGACGCGATGCAGCAGCAGCAAACAGGTCTTTTACCAGGGAAGCCTTCATAGCTTCCATACTTTTCCACCATATCCTTAAAAAAAAAAATGAATGAACAAACAACTAAAGAACGCAAATTGGTTAGCCTCCTTCACTAACAGGAATCATACAACTCCCTGGTCCACACCGTAGAGCAGCTGAGTGGTGAGATAGGAGGAGGGCCCCACAGCACACCTACTGGCCTCTTCTGGAATAGCATCCTTGGAGGAGTTACTTCCATTTGGAGGATTTGGAAAAGGGCAATACTTTGGCCACCTGATGCAGAGTTGACTCATTGGAAAAGACTCTGATGCTGGGAGGGATTGAGGGCAGGAGGAGAAGGGGACGACAGAGGATGAGATGGCTGGATAGCATCACCGACTCGATGGACATGAGTTTGGGTGAACTCCAGGAGTTGGTGATGGACAGGGAGGCCTGGCGTGCTGCGATTCATGGGGTCGCTAAGAGTTGGACACGACCGAGCGACTGAACTGAACTGAAGGCTTATAAATATTTGATCATTATAACACCAGAAACACAGATTGACCATAAACAAATATGAAAGAGATGTAGAAAGAGCACTTTCTGTTGGTGTTCGTGCACAGTTGATTAGAGAAATGTTCTTTTTCCCCCTTTTTTATTACTGTACTTCTAAATGTTCTTAGAGGTGTTTGGCCTTTGGATAAGAATAAGTGTCATTCACATTGTTTAATTGTAGCAATTTTCTTGACTTTGTTTCAACTGTTATCTATGTCTTATTTCTAATTTCACTTTGAAAAGTCCACGATAGTGGAATTAATTTTGCTTTGATGTGGGGCCTTCTCTGTTGACTGAATACTATAATTTACCCAGTGCACTGACTTTGATATGTTTTTCTTTGTTAAGCTTACACAGGTATTGCATGTCATAACTGGTGGTGCTCTAGTAATTCTACTGTTCACTGAATGTCAAATTAAAAATGTAGATGAGATAGTTAAGGATCCTATCCCATTAATTATTCTTTTGGGATTTTTGAAACTCTTCATTAATGAGCTGAAACATTCTAAAGACCAAATTCCTGGATGTTTTAAAAAGGAGTGAGTGAGGAAGCTGGAAAATGCACACCAGACCTCCCTGTATTTCCCCATCTCTGAGAGTTTGCTCAAACTCATATCCATTGAGTCAGTGATACCATCCAACCATCTTACCTTCTCTCGCTTCCTTCTCCTCTTGCCTTCAGTTCTTCTCAGCATCAGGGTCTTTTCCAAAGAGTCAGCTCTTCGCATAAGGTGGCCAAAGTATTGGAACTTCAGCTTCAACAACAAGAAAGTTCATTTGAGTTTTTCTGTAAGATGTTACTGAACTTTTTGGCCAACCCAATATTTTTAATTTTGAGTTCTTTGAATAACTTCTGCAGTTTCTTAGCAATGTATTGCCATTCTGATTGAATTGAAGGAGCTTTGTAGAGTGTGTTCTCTGTGTTGATTACTCTTAGTTCATTGAAGGACAATCTGATAATTGCTTTTTCTGTTTTGATATAGTAATGGTTTGTTAGAAAATACAGATCTAACAAGCTATTTGGGCGAGTAAAAAAATAGGCTGGAGGAAGGGGTGTGTCAAAAGAATTTCAAAAGACATTATGGAAAGTTTGAGCTCAGGAATGAATCTTGGTAATGGGATTTTGCGCTAAGCAGCCAGGTGGTCCTATATGGCAGAGTTCAGTTCACTTCAATTGCTCAGTGATGCCACCCAGCCATCTCATCCTTTGTCATCCCCTTCTCTTCCTGCCTTCAGTATTTCACAACATCAGGGTCTTTTTCAATGAATCAGCTCTTCGCATCAGGTCATCAGAGTATAGGACTTTCAGCTTCAACATCAGTCCTTCCAATGAACACTAAGGACTGATCTCCTTTAGGATGGACTGGTTTGATCTCCTTGCAGTTCAAGGGACTCTCAAGAGTCTTCTCCAACACCATAGTTCAAAAGCATCAAATCTTTGGCACTCAGCTTTCTTTATACTCCAAATCTCATATCCATACATGACTACTGGAAAAACCATACCCTTGACTAGATGGACCTTTGTTGACAAAGTACTGTCTCTGTTTTTTAATATGCAGTCTAGGTTGGTCATAACTTTCCTTCCAAGGAGTAAGCGTCTTTTAATTTCATGGCTGCAGTCACCATCTGCAGTGATTTTGGAGCCCCCCAAAATAAAAGCAGCCACTGTTTCCCCATCTATTTGCCATGAAGTGATGGGATCAGATGCCATGCTCATTGTTTTCTGAATGTTGACCTTTAAGCCAACTTTTTCCCTCTCTATTTCACTTTCATCAAAAGGCTTTTTAGTTCTTCATTTTCTGCCATAAGGGTGGTGTCATCTGTATATCTGAGGTTATTATATTTCTCCTAGCAATCTTGATTCCAGCTTGTGCTTCATCCAGCCCAGCATTTCTCATGATGTACTCTGCATATAAGTTAAATAAGCAGGGTGACAATATACAGCCTTGGTGTACTCCTGTTCCTCTTGGGAACCAGTCTGTTGTTCCACGCCCAGTTCTAACTGTTGCTTCCTGACCTGCATACTGATCTCTCAAGAGGTAGGTCAGGTGATCTGGTAATCCCATCTCTTTCAGAATTTTCCACAATTTATTGTGATCCACACAGTCAAAGGCTTTGGCATAGTCAATAAAGCAGAAATAGATATTTTTCTGGAACTCTCTTGCTTCTTCAATGATCCAGCAGATGTTGGCAATTTGATCTGCATTTTCTAAATCCATCTTGAACATCTGGAAGTTCGTTGTTCACATACTGTTGAAGCCTGGCATGGAGAATTTTGAGCATTACTTTGCGAGCGTGTGAGATGAGTGCAATGGTGCGGTAGTTTAAGCATTCTTTGGCATTGCCTTACTTTGGGATTGGAATGAAAGCTGACCTTTTCCATTCCTGTGGCCACTGCTGAGTTTTTCAAATTTGCTGGCATACTGAGTGCAGCACTTTCACAGCATCATCTTTTAGGGTTTGAAATAACTCAACTAGAATTCCATCACCTCCACTGGTTTTGTTCATAGTGATGCTTCCTAAGGCCCACTTGACTTCTCATTCCAGGATATCTGGCTCTAGGTGAGTAATCACAGCATTGTGATTATCTGGGTCATGAAGATATTTTTGTATAGTTATCCTGTGTATTTTTGCTACCTCTTCTTAATCTTTTCAGCTTCTATTAGGTCCATACCATTTCTGTCCTTTATTGAGCCCATCTTTGCATGAAATGTTCCCTTGGTATCTCTAATTTTCTTGAAGAGATCTCTAGTCTTTTCCATTATCTTGTTTTCCTCTATTTCTTTGCACTGATCACTGAGGAAGGCTTTCTTATCTCTCCTTGCTGTTCTTTGGAACTCTGCATTCAAATGGGTGTGTCTTTCTTTTCTCCTTTGCTTTTTGCTTCTCTTCTTTTCACAATTCTTTGTAAGACCTCCTCAGACAGCCATTTTGCTTTTTTGCATTTCTTTTTTTGGGGATGGTCTTGATCTCTGTTTCCTGTAGAATGTCATGAACCTCCCTCCATAGTTCATCAGGCACTCTATCAGATTTAGTCCCTTAAATCTATTTCTCACTTCCACTGTATAATCGTAAGAGATTTGATTTAGGTCATACCTGAATGGTCTAGTGGTTTTCCCTACTTTCTTCAATTTAAGTCTGAATTTGGCAATAAGGAGCTCATGATCTGAGCCACAGTCAGTTCCCAGTCTTGTTTTTGTTGACTATGTAGAGCTTCTCCATCTTTGGCTGCAAAGAATATAATCAGTCTGATTTCGGTGTTGACCATGATGTCCATGTGTAGAGTCTTCTTTTGTGTTGTTGGAAGAGGGTGTTTGCTATGACCAGTGTGTTCTCTTGGCAAAGCTCTATTAGCCTTTGCCCTGCTTCATTCTGTACTCCATGGCCAAGTTTGCCTGTTACCTCAGGTGTTTCTTAGCTTCTTACTTTTGCATTCCAGTTCCCTATAATGAAAAGGACATCAATTTTGGGTGTTAATTCTAAATGGTTTTGTAAGTCTTCATAGAACCATTTAACTTCAGCTTCTTCAGCATTACTGGTTAGGGTATAGGCTTGGATTACGATGATATTGAATGGTTTGCCTTGGAAACTAACACAGATCACTCTGTCATTTTTGAGATTGCATCCAAGTACTGCATTTTGGACTCTTTTGTTGACCATGATGGCTACTCCATTTCTTCTAAGCGGTTCCTGCCCACAGTAGTAGATATAATGGTCATCTGAGTTAAATTCACCCGTTCTGGTCCATTTTAGTTCGCTGATTCCTAAAATGTTGATGTTCACTCTTGCAATCTCCTGTTTGACCACTTCCAATTTACCTTGGTTCATGAACCTAACATTCCAGTTTCCTATGCAATATTGCTCTTTACAGCATCGGACCTTGCTTCCATCACCAGTCACATCCACAGCCGGGTGTTGTTTTTGCTTTGGCTCCATTTCTTCATTCTGTCTGGAGTTATTTCTCTACTGATCTCCAGTAGCATATTGCGCACCTACTGACCTGGTGAGTTCATCTTTCAGTGTCCTATCTTTTTGCCTTTTTATACTCTTCATGGGGTTCTCCAGGCAAGAATACTGAAGTGGTTTGCCATTCCATCTCCAGTGGACCACATTCTGTCAGAACTCTCCACCATGACTCATCCGTCTTGGGTGGCCTTACACGGCATAGCTCACAGTTACATTAAGTTAGACGAGGCTGTGTTCCATGTGATTAGATTGGTTTTCTGTGGTTGTGGTTTCAGTCTGTCTGCCCTCTGATGCCCTTTCTCAACATCTACCCTCTTTTTGGGGTTTCTCTGACCTTGGATGTGGGGTATCTCGTTTCAGCCTCTTGCCCCTCCAGCACCGTGTAGCCGCCACTCACCACTCAGGACCACTGTAAATGAAAGCTTTAATTTTGAAATTGCAAAGAAGCTTCATTTTTAGGTTTTCATTCATCTTGTCATGGGAGCCACCAAAAGCTTTACTCAGAAATTTTGCCTATGTCTGGCTGGATTTCTACATTCTTGACAATAACGCTCTGTAGCTTTATCCTAAGAATAAATATCACCAAGGAGTTACATAATGTAAGACTGTATTTACTGTTTCATGGGCAGTGAAGATTTTCATCTCGTTTTTGTGAACTCTGAAAATTGACTAAGAGCAAAAGTGACTAGGAGGAGTGTGGGATAAGGGCCAACAGAATTTTAGATTTTTGGTTTCTTTTTTTCCTTTTTATTTATTTATTTTTGGCTGTGCTAGGCCTTCATTGCTGTGCAGGGGCTTTCTCTAGTTCCAGGGAGCAGGGGCTACTCTCTAGTTGGGACGTGTGGACTTCTCTTGTTACAGAGCACAGGCTCTTGGCAGGCTGAGTTTAATAGCCGCAGCTTGCGGGCTCGGAAGTTGTGGAGCACAGGGCCATAGCTGTCCCGCTGCATGCAGGGCTTTCCTGGACCAGGAATTGAACCCGTGTCCCCTGCATCAGCAGGCAGATTCTTAACCAGTGGAGCACCAGGGAAGCCCATGGTTTCTTTAATGAGTCTTTAAATGAGTTATTAAAGAATCAGACATTAAAGAAATTTAGTGAAACTGGGAGATACGTTTTGCATGATCTGAATTGTTTGGAAAGAGGAGCTAGCACTTCTTAAAATGCTTTTGTTTTCAATATGCAAGAGGGAGTCCAGTCTGCAGGTGTTTTAGCGAGGATTGCCTTTCCATGACACTGAGCTACGGCTCTAGCTCCCCTTTTACCTCTATGGCATCCCTACCCTCTGACCTTTAACTCATGCTCAATTTCATATAGCTTGGTAGTCTGTCTGAACCTTCACCTTAATCTTATGCAGTTTCTTCTCTTCAAGTCTTTTCAAACATGTCTGAAAGTGTTTCCATATTCTTACCTTCTGTTGAAATTGTGTACCAATTAAAGGCAAATTTTCTGTGCAGCTACTGAGGCTTAAACTTCAGGGCCTCTTATTTGTATGAACTCTTTCCTAGACCTCCATAGGGGCCTTCACAATTTTGTATTGATAATTTTGTCCTTTTAAAGGGGATTCTAAAGCTGGTTAAATTTTAAGTCCCCCTAAATCTATATCTGTCCCAGTTTCTGTTGCTGGCCACCTCTGACAGGTTGATACTAATGCTAAAATTATCACTAACTTTAAGTTATGCCTAAGTAGACTTCTTGTACTTAACTATTAATCTCTTTTCCATGAAAACATCATTTATTTGGTCCTTATTTTTCCTTGTTTCTGTGTGTTTTTTTAAGTTCCTCTTCATCTCAGATGTAGGTTATTTTTCCATCATCTCCACTGATGCAATCCAGGGCTCTATTCTTAGGCGTTCCTTCTTATTTTGCTTATCCATTCTATGTGATACACTCATTCTCAAGTCTTCAACTACCCTCAGTGTTCAGTGCAGTAGCCACTAACAGCATATGGCTGCTTAGCTTGGAACAGGGCTAGTGCCACATGCTGAAAAAATATTTTGGATACATTTGTAAAATAAAGTATAACTTCATTTATTCCTTTTTTTTTTTTAAATGGAGCTACTAGAAAATTTTCAACTTCATAGGCCAATTGCATTATATTTCTGAGAGCACTTTTAAAAGATGCTGATGGTTTCCCAATCTGTCTCTGGTTCACACCAACCTCACTGGAATTTCTAATATGAAATTCCTACTGGATATTCTCCTGAGCATCTTATGAAGTTCTGGACTGAATGAATATGTCACCTCCTTAGCCAATTACTGTTTCTGTTTTCTTTATCTCAGCTGGAGGTACTTACTATTAATTCACCTAAACTATAGACCTGATTTCATACTTGATTTCAAGTTCTTGCTCATGTACAAATGCAATCAATTAGAAGTCCTAGTCAATTTGATCTCAAAGTCGTATTTCAAGTATTTCCTTTTTTGTCCTCACTGCATCTAACCTGGTTTTAACTTTTATAAGTTTTTACCCTAATTATTGTAACTTTCAAGTATTTTCCCCATTAGCTACCCCTCAAACACGTTCTCTGGTGACTGATGGTTTATATAGAAGAGGAAATATAGGCAAACTCTTGGGAAACAAAACAAAACAAAACAAACCATGAGGCTTACCAGGAGACATTGCCATAACTTAGAGTGAAGAACTAACCATTCTAGTATAAAGCAAGTGCCTTAATATATAAGGCACATATATATATGTGTGTGTGTGGAGTGAATTACTGTATCAGATCATTAATCCCTAGGTACAAACTGCCAACACCATTAGAAGATAGGTTCAGTTCAGTTCAGTCGCTCAGTCATGTCTGACTCTTTGTGACTCCATGGACTGGAGCATGCCAGGCTTCCCTGTCCATCACCAACTCCCAGAGTTTACTCAAATTCATGTCCATGAGTCAGTGATGCCATCCAACCATCTCACCCTCTGTCATCCCCTTCTCCTCCCGCCTTCAATCTTTCCCAGCATCAGGGTCTTTTCAAATGAGTCAGTTCTTTGCATCAGGTGGCCAACGTACTGGAGTTTTGGCTTCAACATCAGTCTTTCCAATGAATATTCAGGACTGATTTCCTTTAAGCTGGACTGGTTGGATTTTCCTTGCAGTCCAAGAGACTCTCAAGAGTCTTCTCCAGCACCACAGTTCAAAAGCATCAATTGTTTGGCGCTCAGCTTTCTTTGTAGTCCAACATCTGTACATGAATACTGGAAAGCCATAGCCTTGACTAGATGGACCTTTGTTGGCAAAGTAATGTCTCTGCTTTTTATTATGCTGTCTAGGTTGGTCATAGCTTTTCTTCCAAGGAGTAAGCGTCTTTTTATTTCATGGCTGCAGTGATTTTGGAGCCTCAAAAATTTTAAGTCTGTCACTGTTTCCATTGTTTCCCCATCTATTTGCTATAAAGAGATGGCACCAGATGCCATGACCTTAGGTTTCTGAATGTTGAGTTTTAAGCCAACTTTTTCACTCTCCTCCTTCACTTTCATCAAGAGGCTCTTTAGTTCCTCTTCACTCTCTGCCATAAGGGTGGTATCATCTGAATATCTGAAGTTACTGATATTTCTCTCAGCAATCTTGATTCCAGCTTGTGCTTCTTCCAGCCCAGCATTAGTCAGCATATAAGTTAAATACGCAGGGTGACAATATACAGCTGTGACATACTCCTTTTCGTATTTGGAACCAGTCTGTTGTTCCATGTCCAGTTCTAACTGCTGCTTCCTGATCTGCATACAGATTTCTCAAGGGGCAGCTCAGGTGGTCTGGTATTCCCATCTCTTTCAGAACTTTCCACAGTTTGTTGTGAACCATACAGTCACAGGCTTTGGCTTAGTCGATAAAGCAGAAGTAGATGTTTTTCTGGAACTCTCTTGCTTTTTTGATGATCCAGCACACGATGGCAATTTGATCTCTGGTTTCTCTGCCTTTTCTAAGACCAGCTTGAACATCTGCAAGTTCACAGTTCACGTACTGTTGAAGCCTGGCTTGGAGAATTTTGAGCATTACTTTGATAGTGTGTGAGATGAGTGCAGTTGTGCAGTACTTGGGGCATTCTTTGGCATTGCCTTTCTTTGGGATTGGAATGAAAACTGACCTTTTCCAGTCCTGTGGCCACTGCTAAGGTTTTCAAATTTGCTGGCATATTGAGTGCAGCACTTTCACAGCATCATCTTTTAGGATTTGAAATAGCTCAAGTGGAATTCCATCACCTCCACTAGCTTTGTTCATAGTGATGCTTCCTAAGGCCCACTTGACTTCGCATTCCAGGATGTCTGGCTCTAGGTCAGTGATCACACCATCATGGTTATCTGGGTCATGAAGATCTTTTTTGTACAGTTCTTCTGTGTATTCTTGCCACCTCTTCTTAATCTCTTCTGCTTCTGTTAGGTCCATATCATTTCTGTCCTTTATGGAGCCCATCTTTGCATGAAATGTTCCTTGATATCCCTAATTTTCTTGAAGAGACCTCTAGTCTTTCCCATTTTGTTGTTTTCCTCTGTGTCTTTGCACTGGTCACTGAGGAAGGCTTTCTTATCTCTCCTTGCTATTCTTTGGAACTCTGCATTCAAATGGATATGTCTTTCCTTTTGTCCTTTGCCTTTTGCTTCTCTTCTTTTCTCAGCTATTTGTAAGGCCTCCTCAGACAACCATTTTGCCTTTTTGCTTTTCTTTTTCTTGGGGATGGTCTTGATCTCTGTCTCCTGTACAATGTCATGAACCTCCGTCCATCATTCTTCAGGCACTC
Source organism: Bison bison bison (assembly GCF_000754665.1). Classification (NCBI taxonomy): domain Eukaryota; kingdom Metazoa; phylum Chordata; class Mammalia; order Artiodactyla; family Bovidae; genus Bison; species Bison bison. The sequence goes on from NW_011494522.1 coordinate 1,417,659, forward strand.
TATCAGATCTAGTCCCTTAAATCTATTTCTCACTTCCACCATATAATCATATGGAGAATGTTGGATCCCACCAAAAAAAGATACCCCATGCCCAAGGGCAAAGGAGAAGCCCCAGCAAGACAGTAGGAGGGGTGAAATTGTATTTAGAATTAAACCCTTTACCCACCAGAGATCCTCAGTGGGCTCAAACAAACCTTGTGCACACCAGGACCCAGAGGCCCCACAGAGAATGAGCCAGAACTGTGTTTGAGTGTCTCCTGTGGAGGTACGGGTCAGTAGTGGCCTGCCCCAGGGACAGGGGCTCTGCGTGCAGCCAACTGGGTATGGCATAAGCCCTCTTGGAGGAGGCTGCCATTAAGCCCACCTAGAGCCACCAGAACTTACACAGGACTGGGGAAACAGACTCTTGAAGGGCACAAACAGAACCTTGTGTGTACCAGGACCCAGGAGAAAGGAGCAGTGACCCCACAAGAGACTGACCCAGACTTGCCCGTGAGTGTCCAGAGTCTCCGGTAGAGGGGTGGGTTGACGGTGGCCTGTTGCAGGGTTGGGGGCACTGAGTGTAGCAGTGTCTGGATTGGGACCTTCTGAAGGAGGTCACCATTATCTTCATTACCTCCACTCTAGTTTGGCCTCAGGTCAAGTAACAGGGAGGGAACACAACCCCACTCATCAACAGAAAATTGAATTAAAGATTTACTGAGCATGGCTCCCCTCATCAGAACAAGACCCAGTTTCCCTCTCAGTCTCTCCCATCAGGAGGCTTCCATAAGCCTCTTATCCTTCTCCATCAGAGGGCAGACAGAAAGAAAACCATAATCACAGAAACTAAGCAATCTGATCACATGGGCCACAGCCTCGTCTAACTCAGTGAAACTATGAGTCATGCCATGTAGGGCCACCAAGATGGACAGGTCATGGTGGAGAGTTCTGACAAAATGTGGTCCACTGGCAAAGGGAGTGGCAAACCACTTCAGTATTCTTGCCTCGAGAAGCCCATGAATAGAAGATAGGTGGATTTCTGAAATTCCGTGACCCAGCAAAATGCCTGTGCATTCTCTCTGAGAATTTGGGTGAACCCATATGACCTCATAGCATTTTTCTCTTATAACAGAACTTAAAGTTCTTTCCCTGGCTTTACTCTATGATATGCTCAGGCTAAATAATAAGCTACTGTGTGTGTGACAACTATTGTTTTCATACTCCTCTCTTGCTACTATTCTGTGGTGTCTATTTTGGTTGACTGCTTTAGATTATAGGTGCCTAGAGTATAGGACGGAGGAGCCTGGTGGGCTGCAGTCCATGGGGTCTCTAGGAGTCGGACACGACTGAGTGACTTCACTTTCACTTCTCACTTTCATGCATTGGAGAAGGAAATGGCAACCCACTCCAGTGTTCTTGCCTGGAGAGTCCCAGGGATGGGGGAGCCTGGTGGTCTGCTGTCTATGGGGTCTCACAGAGTTGGACACGACTGAAGCGACTTAGCCACAGCCGAGTATAGAAAGTAAATTTGCTTAAACAACCTGTGCATGTTGGAAATCAATAAATTTATTTTAATTATGATAATCATGTTCCCATATTAATATTTATTAAAGCAAGTGCTAAGGAAAGTAAATATTAGTCTTCAAATCGTATAAGATTGTTAGTGAGAAAAATTAGATAACAAATTAACCAATTGCCATCTTTTAATTGTTCTTTTACATTGAAATTCCCCTTTTCTTTGACCGTGCATTTAATTTATCAACATCTTCACTAATTTTTCTCTTTAGAGTCTGTACATTTACCAAATCAGTACCTGGCACCTGGTCATACTGCCTTCTCTTTATCTGACTTGGAGAAGGAGGACTGTTTTTTTCATAGAAAGTGGCAAGCCTAGTAAAGACGTAAAAAAAGAAACAGTCATCTCCAGATGCAGAAATGAGTTATCTTGGTTATATGTCATGAATGCAATAATACATGGTTAGAATCATGTTTTGTCTTTTAAAGGTATAAAGGATCTCTGTTCTCCACTCACAGCCTTCTATTTGGTGTGATCCATTTCAATTTAAAATTTGTATCAAATATGCATTCAATTATTTAGATTTCAGTGCAATTTAATAAGCATTCTTATTAACGTTCTCTATTGTGAACCCTTCAATTTTACTTCTGTGCTGAACTAGGGTTGCGCTGGGATGATTACATTAATAATACATCGCTATCCAAAATTAAAGTGCCGAGTAGAGAACATGCTAATAGGTTTCATTGATTTCAACTTGGAAATGGGTGCAGGCAATCAGAAGGCAGGTGCAAACCTGACTAGCAGTGAACTACTGTGAAAATATTGAGCTGGGATCAGTGGCAAGATTCATAGCTGCGATCTGAGTTAGAAAAATGTTAAACTTAATTAAGTTGGAGCCATTAAAGCCTTCTGGGAGAAATGTGAATGCTTCATTATGCTTTTCAGATTGTGGCTTTGAGTAATAAGAGTTCTAAACTCTGTCATAGGGATTTCATTGGTTTTCTTCTACTTCCTGTGGTGTTATCTACACATAGATTGACTCATTTTAGTTTTCTAAAAATCAAAGGTGTGGTTAAAAGTGCAGCTCAAAGTATTCAAATATGACACTACCCATGCACTTTTCTTTAAAATTAATTTGGATTTAATTTCAATATATATAAAACTGCTTTGTTATTTTTGCTAGTTCTGTAGTTAAGTGTATATTCCTTTATATTTACTCTTGCCTTTGCCCTTAATTTTTTTTTTTTTGGCTGTGTTGGGTCTTCATTGCTACATGAACTTTTCTCTAGCTACGGCAAGCACAGCTCTAGCTGTGTGAGTGCTTCTTACTGCGGTGGTTTCTCTGGTTGCGGAGCGTCAGCTCTAGGGCGTGTTCAGGAGTTATGGCTCCCCGGCTCCAGAGCACAGTCTTAGTAGGTGAGGACCACAGGCTTTGTTGCTCCACAGCTTGTGGACATTCCCAGGTCAGATATCAGAACCCAGTCTTCTGCATTGCCAGGCAGGTTCTTCACCACCAAGTCATCAGAGAAGCCCTGGCCTCAGCAATTTTAAAGGATAGATGGTGATGTACATAAGAAGTGATTTTAGAGTTAATTGAAGGGAAAGATCTCTTAAAATGCAAAGCAAAAGCAGTAGTAATATTTCTACTTTTTTTTTTTTTTTTGGTCTGCTTGAAATGCGTACTTTAAGGCATGGTACTTCTTGATGCAGGTAATAATTCAGATGATCATCGTCATCAGAAGCCTTCAATAACACATAGAAATCGATTTACTCACTAGAAAGGAAGAGGTTGATTTGGCTTCGTCATACAGTTTACAGTGGGTGCTGGATTAAAGATCAGTCCTGTGTTCTATGCCGATACCTATAGTACCTAATATCAAAACATTATATATGGTTGAGGGGTTGCTCTTTAGGCATCGTCTTTGGAATCTGGAGCACACACATAGAATCTAGGTGACCTGAGTTTTAAACCCTTTTTCAACCACTTTGTGTCTCAGTTTTCTCATTTAAGAAGTGGGGTTCATATCCATGTCTGCTGTAGAGGTGTTAAGAAGATTAAGTGAGTTAATTCATTTAAATCTCTTGGCGCGAGGCCAGGCGCGTGGTCAGCACCCTATAAATGTTAACATGAGTAGTAGTTGCTGTGCTGCCCCATGCCTGCTTTCCCGGGAGTGGCCTCACAGCCTGTGTTGCTCCTTAGAGACACAGCTCCTGTTGTCATTCATTCAAGAAAAGTGTCTTTCTTTGGCATTCCTGCTGAAATATCGCGCTACATCTAGTTTGTTTTCATTCTTGAGAAGTCTGAAATTGACTTTCTGACCCTTTCTACCAAATCCTTAAGCGTGGGTGTGTATGATGCCAGAGAATGCATTTTATTCATTGTATTGAATGGGAAGAGTGCTCTTGCTTGAATCAGGACCAGATCTACCTCAATGGCTGATTCTTATCCTGGGATTGTTGGAATGATATGCAAAGAATAACTTGGTCCCATGCAGGACTCTCCTTCCTGCAGCTCTTTTCCTAAATCTCCTCAGCTACTATTTTATTGGCATAATTTTAGTTTTTAATGGTCTTTCATGCATCTAAAGAAATAGAGGTCTCTTTTTTGCTCACGCCACTTCCAGTTGTGTGGTTTTAATCACATTGCTTAATTTCTCTGAGGCTGTTTGCCAATCTATAAACAAGGATGAAAATAGTATCTACTTGATACGGTTGTAGCTAGGATTTACTGATTTAATGAATATGATGTAGCTAGTATACTGTGTGTGAGCTTAATAGAATGTTGCCATTGTTATTACCAGTAAATCTTTTTTATAGTTATATTCCTGGCAAGATCCTGACAAGTCCTTCAGGCCACAGCTCTACTTCTCACTGTGGCATTTGGTGAAGGCCTTTGAGCCACATGAAGGAAATTTACTTAAGCCAGCCCCAGGCAGAATTGGGTACCAAGCCCATTCCCTAGGCCACACCTCCTTCTAACCTGCTGCCCCCTTGTAGCTGAGAACGGTCCTGATTCCTTCTGCTTTCTTTACACTTGATTATGAATATTAATTTGTTCATCTCTTCAACTATAAGCATTGGTCTTGGTGAGCTAGAGATCAGTATTTTCTTTCTTCAGAAAAAGAAAATAATATTTAAAATGAAATAACTGAAGCAGGAAAAATGGGAAGAGGACATACACAAAGAGGAAAAAGACAAGTGTGATGCTTGGTACGTGATACATGTCGGTAGTCTTAAGTGTTCTACAACAAAATGAAGGAATAGAAAAGCAGACTCTCAGAGATTCATATTCTTCATTAATGTTCAGTTAAGGGCTAGAGCCATCACCCTGTGAACTGTTTTACCTGCTGATAACTAAATTAAAAGTGAAGAAATTGAGGCTGTATAAAATTTTCACTATAGCGAGGATACAACCAGAAATTCAGCCATTGATTCATTATAATCAAATTATTCCCTTGTGCATTTTGTCTTCTATGCTGCAAAGTGCTTAATGCTGTTGGTGAGCTTATTAGGAAGCCCTGTGTCATTGTTTCTTAATTCATTTGATGGTGATGTTCATTAGAGTTTGTGAGGTGTACATGGCAGGTAAAATTAGCTGTTGTTAAGCTGCCAATACACATGCTATGGCCTTCAGTTATACACTAATTCCTCCAATTATTCATTTTAATTTTCTAAAGCAAGGGTCACAAGAACACATTTTCTTTGAATGAATAAGCACATGGAAATTATTTGAGGCCATGGTGTTACATAATGTCCACTTTTATTCTAGCAGCAGAAAATCCCAGAAGCTTTGGGAAATAACTGCCTGATTTTGTTTTGGATATCTAAAGAAAAAAAAAGCTTGCAAAGGATTGTTGTGTATTTCCTTAGCTATGTTTGAAAAAGAAATTCAGCTTGGTCGATTTATGGATGTGTATATGCTTCAGAAATACTGCTTCTCTCTCAGCAATTGGATATTTGTAGACATATCCTTAAGTATGTAATATCACAGTGGATTAAGTGAAATTGTGCAGAATACCTCAGTGAGCCATACCTACCATTCAGTTCAATTCAGTTCAGTTGCTCAGTCGTGTCCGACTCTTTGCGACCCCATGAATCACAGCACACCAGGCCTCCCTGTCCATCACCATCTCCCGGAGTTCACTCAAACTCACGTCCATTGAGTCAGTGATGCCATCCAGCCATCTCATCCTCTGTCGTCCCCTTTTCCTTCTGCTTCCAATCCCTCCCAGCATCAGAGTTTTTTCTAATGAGTCAACTCTTTGTATGAGGTGGCCAAAGTACTGGAGTTTCGGCTCTTGCATCATTCTTTCCAAAGAACACCCAGGGCTGATCTTTAGAATGGACTGGTTGGATCTCCTTGCAGTCCAAGGGACTCTCAAGAGTCTTCTCCAAACACCACAGTTCAAAAAA
>NW_011494522.1:1423669-1425491 GCF_000754665.1 Bison bison bison
CCAATCCCTCCCAGCATCAGAGTTTTTTCTAATGAGTCAACTCTTTGTATGAGGTGGCCAAAGTACTGGAGTTTCTGCTCTTGCATCATTCTTTCCAAAGAACACCCAGGGCTGATCTTTAGAATGGACTGGTTGGATCTCCTTGCAGTCCAAGGGACTCTCGAGAGTCTTCTCCAACACCACAGTTCAAAAATCATCAGGTGGTCTGGTATTCCCATTTCTTTCAGAATTTTCCACAGTTTATTGTGATCCACATAGTCAAAGGCTTTGGCATGGTCAGTTAAGCAGAAATAGATGTTTTTCTGGAACTCTCTTGCATTTTCCATGATCCAGCGGATGTTGGCAATTTGATCTCTGGTTCCTCTGCCTTTTCTAAATCCAGCTTGAACATCTGGAAGTTCACGGTTCACGTATTGCTGAAGCCTGGCTTGGAGAATTTTGAGATTACTAGCGTGTGAGATGAGTGCAATTGTGCTGCAGTTGGAGCATTCTTTGGGATTGGAATGAAAACTGCCCTTTTCCAGTCCTGTGGCCACTGCTGAGTTTTCCAAATTTGCTGGCAAATTGAGTACAGCGTCATCTTTCAGGATTTGAAATAGCTCAACTGGAATTCCATCACCTCCATTAGCTTTGTTCTTAGTGATGCTTTCTAAGGCCACTTGACTTCACATTCTGCTACCATTAGGAGAAAGTTTATTCCATGACCACACATGTATTTGTTTCTAATTTGACTCTTCCTGTCATAAGTGTGTACAAGTGTGTGCTTTTATGTGTGTGTTTGTCTTAGATTCTGCTTGACCACAGTTCAGTTGAGGGAGTATCTATGTTTCCTATTGATATTTGACTATATCCTTTCCATTTTTGTGACTTCTGAGGTGGGGGGTGCAGGTTGCAATATACCTTATTGTTTAGTTGCTAAGTCGTGTCTGACTCTCTTGTGACCCTATGGACTATAGCCTACCAAGCTCCTCTGTCTGTGGGATTTCCAAGCAAGAATACTGCAGTGGGGTGCCATTTCCTTCTCCAGGAGATCCTTCTGACCCAGGGATTGAATCCAGTCCTCTTGCAGTTCCTACATTGGCAGGTAGATTCTTTACCACTGCAACACTAGGGAAGCAGTATATCTAGAAAGTATCACATGCTAAATTTGTTTTCCTTCCAAATCTTTAAAATATAAAACAACAGACCCAAATCTTATTTTCTGGCTAGCTTATTGCTGCAGGAAATAGATGTTATAAAACTGACTTGCTGAATTTTCCACCCTCCCAGCCTCCACCTCACTTCACACCCATGATCTTCAATTAAGGGGTGTATTGTGGAACTTCTCTGGTCGTCCAGTGGTTAAAACGTCAGCTTCCAGTACAGAGGGGTGCGGTCTCCATCGTTGGTCAGGGAGTTAAGATCCCACATGACTCCTGGACAAAAAAACCAAAACATAAAACAGAAGCAATATTGTAACAATTCAATAAAGACTTGAAGAGTGTGTATTGTGAAATTCAGTTCAGTTGCTCAGTCATGTCAGACTCTTTGTGACCCCAAGAACTGCAGCACACAAGGCTTCCCTGTCTATCACCAACTCCAAGAAATTACTCAATCTCATGTCCATTGAGTCAGTGATGCCATCCAACCATCTCATCCTCTGTCGTCCCCTTCTCCTCCTGCCCTCAATCTTTCCCAGCATCAGGGTCTTTTCAAATGAGTCAGTTCTTCGCATCAAGTGGCCAAAGTATCGGAGTTTCAGCTTCAGCATTAGTCCTTCCAATGAATATTCAGGACTGATTTCCTTCAGGATGAACTGGTTGGATCTCCTTGCAGTTCAAGA
>NW_011494522.1:1425679-1426203 GCF_000754665.1 Bison bison bison
AGTTCTTCACCTTCTGCCGTAAGGGTGGTGTCATCTGCATATCTGAGGTTATTGATATTTCTCCCAGCAATCTTGATTCCACCTTGTGCTTCTTCCAGCCCAGCATTTCTCATGATGTACTCTGCATATAAGTTAAATAAGCAGGGTGACAATATACAGCTTTGATGTACTCCTTTCCCAATTTGGAACCAGTCTGTTGTTCCATATACAGTTCCAACTGTTGCTTCTTGACCTGCATGCAGATTTCTCAGGAGACAGGTCAAGTGGTGTGGTATTCCCATCTCTTTTAGAATTTTCCACAGTTTGTTGTGATCCACACAGTCAAAGGCTTTTGTGTAGTCAATAAAGCAGAAGTAGACATTTTTCTGAAATTCTCTTACTCTTTGATGATCTGATGGCTGTTAGCAATTTGATCTCTGATTGCTCTGCCTTTTCTAAAACCAGCTTGAACATCTGGAAGTTCATGGTTCATGTACTGTTGAAGCCTGTCTTGGAGAATTTTGAGCATTACTTTGCTAGCGTGT
>NW_011494522.1:1426303-1426737 GCF_000754665.1 Bison bison bison
CTCACATCCATACATGACTACCGGAAAAACCATAGCCTTGACTAGACAGACCTTTGTTGGAAAAGTACTGTCTCTGCTTTTTATTATGCTGTCTAGGTTGGTCATAGCTTTTCTTCCAAGGAGCAAGCGTCTTTTAATTTCATGGCTGTCACCATCTGCATTGATTTTGGAGTTCCCCCAAAATTGTCTCTCACTGTTTCCGTTGTTTCTCCATCTATTTGCCGTGGAGTTATGGGACCAGATGCCGTGATCTTAGCTTTCTAACTGTTGAGTTTTAAGCCAATTTTTCCCCTCTGCTCTTTCACTTTCTTCAAGAGGCTCTTTAGTTCTTCACCTTCTGCCGTAAGGGTGGTGTCATCTGCATATCTGAGGTTATTGATATTTCTCCCAGCAATCTTGATTCCACTTGTGCTTCTTCCAGCCCAGCATTTCCA
>NW_011494522.1:1428288-1438955 GCF_000754665.1 Bison bison bison
CTGGGATGACCCGGAGGGATGGTATGGGGAGGGAGGAGGGAGGAGGATTCAGGATGGGGAACACGTGTATGCCTGTGGCAGATTCATTTCAATATATGGCAGAACCAGTACAATATTGTAAAGTTTAAAAATAAAATAAAATAAAATAAAAAAAAATAAAAACAAACAAAAAAAACACATCAGCTTAAAAACTAAAAAAAAAAGAAAATCTTTATGAGCTGTGGTTATGTTCCATCTCACACATCTCAGCACTTGATTACATTCTTCCATTTAATTTTTTTGTTTTATATTGAATGTTTTATCTCATATATAATGGTAAACTTATTCAAGCAACGTAGAAAACCCTCAGAATTATCACCTTTTCTGAGGCTAACGTGCCATAGTATAAATGGTGTCATGCTGTGAAAAAATAAGAAACAAAATGAAAGAATTCTAAATCCAGCAATGTTAAAAGTCCACATGGCCCTGATTGTAGAGATGGTCCAGTCTTCTAGTGCTGGACAGTATTGGCCAGGACCTATGGGAAACACTGCCAGGAGCAGACAGTGATGAAAGAAGAAGAGAAGGGGACAGAGATAAGAGCAGAATGATTATTGGTAGTAATGAGGAACAGGGAGAAGGGCATGAATGATAGTAATTTTTCACATGAATGAGTCAGAAATGCACTACATAAGTCAGGTGTTTAATTATTGCCTCTAGGTGGAAGATTATAACAATCTAATACTCTTGCAGGATTAGGCATATAATGAAATATTGATTTACATTTTCTATACCAGCCCTGTCCAGTAGAAATATAACACAAGCTGAATATACAATTTTAAGTTTTCTAGTCACTGTATCTCAGTAGTAAAAAGAAACAGAGGAAATATTGTCATCATAGAGTGCGTATGACACCATCCTAATGGCAGAAGGTGAAGAGGAACTAAAAAGCCTCTTGATGAAGAGGAAAGAGGAGAGTGAAAAAAGTTGGCTTTTACTCAACATTGAAAAAACTAAGATCATGGTGTCCAGTATCATCACTTCATGCAAACAGATGAGGAAACAATGGAAACAGTGAAAGACTTTATTTCTTGGGCTCCAAAATCACTGCATTTGGTGACAACAGCCATGAAATGAAAAGATGCTTGCTCCTTGGAAGAATTGCTATGACAAACCTAGACAGCATATGAAAAAGCAGACACAAATCACTTTGCTGACAAAGGTGCATACAGTCAAAGCTATGGTGTTTCCAGAAGTCATGTACAGATATGAGAGCTGAACCATAAAGAAGGCTGAGTGGGAGGAACAAGGTAGCAGAGGAGTAGGTTGACGTGGAATACATATCTCTCCATGGATACAACAGGATTACATGTTCAGACACAGAAGTGCATGCAGAACACCAGCTGAGAGCTGACAGGAGTACGTTGCCAGCCAAAAAGAATATATAGACCCACTCAAAACTCGAGATCAAGTTCTCAGCTTTTGAGTGGGAGCACTGACTTTAAGACCCTGGACTACCAGATAACTAACCCTAAGGGGTATCAAATAGTGATAACTCATACAAAGAAAACCACTGTAATACAAGACCTGGCATCACCCAACCACCATTAGCACCCTTTGCAGGACTCCTCATCTAAACAGCAAACAAAAATGCAAACCCAATCATCAGCAGACAGGATTACCACCTCACTCAGCCTTGCCCATCAGAGGAAAAACAAAGTCTCAGCACAAATCTCACCCTATAAGAAGCTTACACAAACCACTGAGCCAAACTCAGAGGGCAGAAACCAAAAGGAAGAAAGAATTCAACCTTGAAGCCTGGAAAAAGGAGACCTCAAACACAATAAAATTAAAAAAAATAATGAAAAGGCAGATAAATACTACACAAATGAAGGAACAAACTAGAAAACAGAAGTCCAAATAAATGAAGAGGAAATAGGCAAACTACCTGAAAAAAATTCAGAATAATGATAGTAAAGATGATCAAAAACCTTGAAAGCAAAATGGAGAAAGTGCAAGAATCAATTAACAGAGACCTAGATGAATTAAAGAATAAACTTGCAGAGACAAACAACACAATTACTGAAATTAAAAATACTCTAGAAGGAATCAAAAGCAGAATATCTGAAGCAGAAGAACGAATCACTGAGCTGAAAGATAAGATAGAGGAAATAACATCTGAAGAATAAAGCAGAAAGAATGAAAAGAACTGAGGGTAGTCTCAGAGACCTCTGGGACAATATCAAGTGCACCAGCGTTTGAATTATAGGGGTCCCAGAAGAAAAAGAGAAAAAGAAAGGGTATGAGAAGTTTTTTGAAGAGATTATAGTTGAAAATTTCCCCAACATGGAATGGAAAATAGTCAATCAATTCCAAGAGGCACAAAGAGTTCCTCACAGGATAAACCGAAGGACAAACAGGCCAAGACGCATACTAATTAAACTAAGACTAAACACAAAGAAGGAATATTAAAAGCAGCAAGGGAGAAGCAACAAGTAACATACAAAGGAAATCCCATACACTTAATAGCTGATCTTTCAGCAGCAATTCTGCAGGCCAGAAGGGAGTGGTAGGATATATTTAAAATACTGAAAGGAAAAAATCTACAACCAAAATAACTGTACCCATCAAGGATCTCACTCAAAATTGATGGAGAAATCAAAAGCTTTTCAGACAAGCAAAAGTTTACAGAATTCAGTACCACCAAACCAGCTTTGTAGCAGGCAATGGCAACCCACTCCAGTACTCTTGCCTGGAGAATCCCAGGGACAGAGGAGCCTAGTGGGCTGCCATCTATGGGGTCGCACAGAGTCGGACACGACTGAAGCGACTTAGCAGCAGCAGCAGCAGCAGCAAACCAGCTTTACAACAAATGTTAAATGGACTTATATAATCAAGAAGTACAAGAGAAGAAAAACGATCTACAAAATCAACCCCACAATTAAGAACATGGCAATAGGAACATATATTATCAATAATTACTTTAAATGTAAAAGGATTAAATGAGCCAGTCAAAAGACACAGACTGGCTTAAGGAACACAAAAATAAGACCCATATATGTGCTGTCTACAAGAAACCCACTTCAGACCTCAAGACACATAAAGACTGAAAGTGAGAGGATGGAAAAACATATCCCATGCAAATGTGAAGCAAAATAAAGCTGGAATAGCAATCCTCATATCAGACAAAATAGACCTTAATATAAAGAATATTACAAGCAATAATGATCAAGGGATCAATCCAAGAGGAAGGCATAACAATTGTAAATATCTATGCACTCAACATAGGAGCACCTCAATGCATAAGACAATCACTAACAGACATAAAAGGAGAAATTGACAGTAACACAATAGTAGTAGGAGACTTTAACACCCTACTCACACCAATGAACAGATCATCAAAACAGAAAATTAATAAAGAAACAAGTCTTAAATGATACATTAGATGAGATGGATCTCATTAATATCTTCAGGACATTCCATCAAAATGCAGAAGAATACACCTTCTCTAGTGCACATGGAACATTCTCCAGGATAGACCACATCTTGGGCCATAAATCAAACCTCAGTAAACTTAAGAAAATTGAAATCGTATGAAGAATCTTCTCTGACCACAATGCTATGAGACTAGATATCAATTACAAAAAGCAAAAAAAACAAAAACTGTAAGAAACACAAACACATGGAGATTAAACAATACATTTCTAAAAAACCAATAGGTTACTGAAGAAATCAAAAGGGAAATAAAAAAATTTCTAGAAACAAATGATAATGAAAACACAACTCAAAACCTATGGGATGCAGCAAATGCAGTTCTAAGAGGGAAGTTTAGAGCAAGACAATCCTACTTCAAGAAATAAGAAAAACATCGAATAGACTGCCTAACTTTACACCTAAAATAACTGGAAACGGAAGAACCAAAAAACCCCAAAATTAGAAGAAGGAAAGAAGTAATAAAGATCTGAGCAGAAATAAATGAAAAAGAAATAAACAATAGTAAAAATTAATAAAACTAAAAGCTGGTTCTTTGAGAAGATAAGCCAAATTGACAATCTTTTAGCCAGACTCATCAAGAAAAAAAGAAGAATCAAATTAACAAAATTAGAAATGAAAGAGGAGAGGTTTACAACAGACAATGCAGAAATACAAAGGATTATAAGAGACTATTATGAACAACTATATGGCAATAAAATGGACAACCTGGAAGAAATGGATAGATTCTTAGAAAAATTCAATCTTCCAAGACTGAACCAGGAAGAAATAGAAATTATGAACAACCCAGTTATAAGCACTGAAATTGTAGTTGTGATCAAAAACTCCCCCAAAAACAAAAGCCCAGGATCAGATGTCTTCACAGGAGAATTTTATCAAATATTTAGAGAAGAGCTAAGGCCTGTCCTTCTAAAACTCTTTCAAAAAATTGCAGAGGAAGGAACATTTCCAACCTCATTCTGTGAGGCCACCATCACCCTGATACCAAAACCAGACAAAGGCAACACAAAAAAAGAAAACTCCAGGCCAATATCACTGATGAACATAGATGCAAAAATCCTCAAAAAAATTTTAGCAAACAGAATTCAACAGTACATCAAAAAGCTCATACACCATGATCAAGTTCCTGGATTTATTCCAGGAATGCAAAGATTCTTCAATACACCATATTAACAAATTGAGAGATAAAAACCATATGATCATCTCGGTAGGTGCAGAAAAAGCCTTTGACAGAATTCACCCATTTATGATGAAAACTCAATAAAAAATGGGCATGAAGGAACCTACCTCAACATAGTAAAGGCCATATATAATAAGCCTGCAGCAAACATTATTCTCAATGCTGAAAAACTGAAAGCATTCCTCCTAAGATCAGGAATAGATAAGGGTATCCCCTTTCACTACTATTATTCAACATAGTTCTGGAAGTCCTAGGTACAGCAATCAGAGATGAAAAAAAAAAAAGGAATCTAGATTGGAGAAGAAGTAAAGCTCTCACTGTTTGCAGATGACATGATCCTGTACAAAGAAAACCCTAAAGATAGTATCAGAAAATAATTAGAGCTAATCAGTGAATTTAGCAAAGTTACAGGATACAAAATAAATACACAGAAATCACTTTCATTTATATATACTAACAATGAAAAATCATAGAAATTAAGGAATCAATCCCATTTACCATTGCAGCAAAAAGAATTAAATATCTAGGAATAAACTTACCGAAAGAGACAAAAGAACTATACACAGAAAATTATAAGACACTGATGAAAGAAATCAAAGAAGACATAAACAGATGGAGAGATATTCCATGTTCTTGGGTAGGAAGAATCAATATTGTGAAAATGACTATACTACCAAACGTAATCTACAGATTCAATGCAATCCCTATCAAATTACCTATGGCGTTTTTCACAGAACTAGAACAAAAAATTTCACAAATCATATAGAAACACAAAAGACCCCAAATAGCCAAAGCAGTCATTAGAAAGAAGAATGGAGCTGGAGGAATCAACCTTCCTGACTTCAGATTATACTGCAAAGCTACAGTCATCAAGACAGTATGGTACTGGCACAAAACAGAAATATAGTCCAATGGAACGAGACAGAAAGCCCAAAAATAGACCCATGCACCTATGGGAACCTTATTTTTGACAAAGGAGGCAAGAATATACAATGGGGCAAAGACAGCCTCTTCAATAAATGGTGCTGGGAAAACTGGACAGCTACATGTAAAAGAATGAAATTAGAACACTTCCTAATACCACACACAAAGATAAACTCAAAATGGATTAAGGACCTAAATTTAAGACCAGAAACTATAAAACTCTTAGATGAACGCATAGGCAGAACACTCAATGACATGAATCAAAGCAAGATCCTCTGTGACCCACCTCCTAAAGGAATGGAAATAAAAACAAAAGTAAACAAGTGGGACCTGATTAAACTTAAAAGCTTTTGCACAGCAAAGGAAACTATAAGCAAGGTGAAAAGACAACCCTCAGAATGGGAGAAAATCATAGCAAGTAAAACAACTGAAAAAGGATTAATTTCCAAAATATACAAGCAGCTCATACAACTCAATACCATGAAAACAAACAACCCAATCAAAAAGTGGGGGAAAGACCTAAACAGATGTTTCTCCAAAGACACACAGATGGCTAACAAACACGTGAAAAGATGCTCAACATGGCTTATTATTAGAGAAATGCAAATAAAACCACAATGAAATATCACCTCATACTGATCAGAATGGCCATCATCAAAAAGTCAACAAACAATAAATGCTGGAGAGGGTGTGGAGAAACGGGAACCCTCTTGCACTGTCTGTGGGAAAGTAAGTTGATACAGCCTCTATGGCAGGTAGGATGGAGATTCCTTAAAAAACTAGGAATAAGACCACCATTTGACTCAGCCATCCCACTCCTAGGTATATACCCTGAGGAAACCGAAGTTGAAAAAGACACATGCATCCCACTGTTCATTGCAGCACTATTTACAATAGCTAGAACATGGAAGCAACCTAGATGTCCACTGACAGATGAATGGACAAAGAAGTGTTGGTACATATACACTGAAATATGGCTGAAATATTACTCAGCCATAAAAAGGAACACATTTGAGTCAGTTCTGATGAGGTGGATGAATCCGGAACCTATTATACAGAGTAAAGTGAGTCAGAAAGAGAAAGATAAATATCATATTCTAATGCATATATACAGAATCTAGAAAAATGGTTCTGAAGAATTTATTTACAGGGCAGCAAGGGAGAAACAATCATAGAGACATGGGGAGAGGGGAGGAGGGGGTGAGATGTATGGAAAGAGTAACATGGAAACTTACATTGTCATATGTAAAGTAGATAGCCAATGGGAATTTTCTGTATGTCTTAGGAAACTCAAACAGGGGCTCTGTATCAACCTAGAGGGGTGAGATAGGGAGGGAGATGGGAGGGAGGTTCAACAGGGAGGGGATATATGTATACCTATGGCTGATTCATGTTGAGGTTTGACAGAAAACAAAATTATAAAGCAATTATTCTTCAAAAAAAATTAAAGAAGGCTGAGCACTGAAGAATTGATGCTTTCAAATTGTGGTGTTGGAGAAGACTCTGGAGAGGCCCTTGGATTGCAAGGACATCAAACCAGTCAATCCTAAAAGAAATCAGTCCTGAATATTCATTGAAAGGACAGATGCTGAAGCTGAAGCTGCAATACTTTGGGCCACTTGATGTGAAGAGCTGGCTCATTGGAAAAGACCTTGATGCTGAGAAAGATTAAGGGAAGGAGGAAGTGGGGATGACAGAGGATGAGATAGTTGGATGGCATCACTGACTCAATGGACAAACTCCAGGAGGTAGTGGACAGGGAATCAGGCATGCTGCAGTCCATGGGGTCCCAAAAGGTTGGACACAACTGAACAACAGTAGAATTTAATTTTATTTCATCCTATGATCAACTGAAAATTTAGTGAGCATCATATATGTGTGTGTGTATGTGTGTATATACAAACACATACAGGTATGTGTAGGTAGTAAATTTTAGAAATCTGATTTAGACTCGTAGTCACATTTCCATTGCTTAGTAGCCAGTAGTGACTGTATAGGGTAATGAAGTTAGGGATTTTTTAAATAAATAAAAAGTATTATTTCCTGTCTTCTAAAAAGAGAAGCACGCCCAATTTGAGGGCATTTCTCACATCTGTATGTTGCCATTTATCATCTTAGAAGTAGTCTTTCATGTATAGGGTTTAGAAAATTTAGCAAGATATTCCTAGTGTTATTAAAGTTGCACTGTGTCCTTGGGATCTTACTCTGGCTATGAATGATGAGGGAAGCCCAGGAGACCCGAGAATATTGTTAAAATTCTGTGTTTGTGCAGATATATGATATGTAAATGCACATGTTCTCATGTACTTTTCTGGGAGAAGAATCTGTGCCCGTTTTTTTCTTTTTGTACCACTGTAATTTTTAATTGAAGGATATTTTCTTTACAGAATTTTGTTGTTTTCTGTCATATATTAACAAGAATCAGCCATAGGTACGATTGTGTGCCTTTTATTTAATTCTCCAAGGGGTCATGACATCTGTACCCCGTCCCCCAAGTAGAGTAAAAATGTTGTCAGTGTTTATTTCCTTTATGTGAAGAGCCCCCATATTAAAAAAAAGTTGGTGAAGTGAAAATACCAAGTGTAGTTAAAATTGCTAAAAAGCCTAATATGTTGGTTCAAATACACCTTATAGCAAATGCCTAATTAGGAATCTGTGTTTCGGATGTACAGTATGAATTAAATTATGAGATTCTATAATAATGTATTCATTATCAAAACATGACAAGTCATTGTTTAATCCTTTAGGTTTTTAATGAAGTATTTACAGAACTTGGAAATGACACATTAATTAACATAACTTGTCTGGGGGCTCCACAGTCTTATTCTTCAATGACACATTTCTGGCAAGTTTACCTATTCAAAGAGTGTGGTGAGAATAACTTCAGTTTATCCAGGAAGCTTTATTTCTAGTGCAGCTTATACTATAGGATTTTTCAATCTCACATTTACGTGGGGGAAAAAAATGGAATTCTCTAGTTCAGTGATCTATACCCTAAATCTATGTTATTTTGTTTTCCATGAGATATTTTCCTTGTTTAAAGAGACCAAAATTATATTTCCACTTTGATGTATTTTAGGATGAGAAGTCTGTGTTCCATATTTGTTTATAAGAGGTATCAGGTAGTGAAATCTTATTTCCTTTTTCTAAATAAATCTCCATTTAAAAATGCACTTGAAATGCAGAGACTGGAAAACATTTTTTAGCAATTTGTAATTATTAATTGATTACCAGTGTATTATACAAACTCCCTAGTGACTTGGCTGGAGACAACTGTAATATATCCCAGTATTAACATAAATTAATCATGAAAGAAAATAGGAGTTATGTGAAGAGCTGAAAATAAGATTAGAGGTGACATTCCCTCTAGAAAATAACAAAGTCAGAACAAAGGCTTTAGGGAGAATAGAATTGGATCATCTCACAGACAAGTAGAGATGAAAAGCAGATCTCAAAGGGTGGATAACATGAGCGGGTGGGTGAGGTGAGGTCCAGCTTTATGTACAGGCAGCACAGGAGATAAGAGGAGAGTGAGAGACTCATTGGTGGATCAGAAGGTGAAAGTCAAATCTAATACAAAGCCATTTGGAAAGGATTAACATGTAGTTAGTAAAGATAATTGTCATGGAGAAGACAGGGGGAAATTATATGGAATGAAAAAGAGAAAATCCAAGAAATGGGTACTCAGTGCAGCCTGGCAAAGCTGGTGCTCCTGAAGCCAGGCTCCATCATGACCTTTGGATGGAGTTCTCACTGTGTGGCTTGGGTCTCCCAGTCTTCTCTGAGGGACTGAAGCTGACATCTCGGTTGTGATGACAAGAAATGGACTTGAAGGAGTATTTGTGTCTTAGCCTGTTTGGGCTACAGACTGTGTGGTTTAGAAACCATAGAACTTTATTCCACTTGGTTCTGGAGTCTGGGAAGTCTAAGACCAAGGTTCCAGCAGATTCCGTGGCTGCTTCATGAATCATGCCATCACCCCCTGTGTCCCTGAGTGGCAAAAGGCGAGAGAGCGCTCTTGGGTCTCTTTTTTAAAAAAGTTTACATAACTTTATTTGTTTGGGCTATGCTGGCCCTTGCTGCGTGGGTGCTCTCAGTTGTCATGAGTGCGGCTGGCCTGTAGCCAGCACGTGGGCTCCTCATTGCAGTGGCTTCTCTTGCTGTGCAGCACAGGCTCTAGGTTGGGCCTCAGTAGTTGTGGGCATGCGGGCTCCTCGGCTGGGGCTCCCAAGCTCTAGAGCACAGGCTCAGTCGTTGTGGTGTGCAGGCGGGGGCTTAGTTGCTCCACCGTACGTGGGATCTTCTTGAATCAGGGATCAAACCTGTGTCTCCTGCACTGGCAGAAAGATTCTTAAGCCCTTAGCCACCAGGGAAGCCTGTCTGGTCTCTCTTGTCAGGACACTAGCCCTGTGCAGAGGACTCTTCCTTTAGCACCTAATCACCTCCCAAAGGCGCTACCTTCTAGTATCACATTGGGAATATGGTTTCAACATATGAATTAGTGGGGGACACAAACATTCAGTTTATAGCAATTTGCACCTATAATCCTATTCAAGGGGCTGACTTTGAAAACCACATTGAACACAGGGACACGCTGTTTTGTGCTGGTCTCATCCTGTCAGTAACCAGCGTTATAGTTGGACCAGCCCCTGTGGTTCTTACTGTGATTGTGAGATGCCCTCCTGATGGTTAGAACACAAAACTATGATAAAAATAGATTTGTTGCTTAAAAGACTGATAAAACTACAATGCACAGTTTGGGGAGGGAGCAAGCTGCAGGGGCTGTGGTTCTGCTTTTATTGGGATGGAGGGTGAGGGCCTAGGATTTCTAGGGCTCATTCTTTGTTGGTGAATTTAAAGCATAGAGCAGAAATGTAAAGAGTGGTAAGAGGAAAGAAGCAAATAGTCCAAATCAGTTGTTGAAATCAGCCAAGATGTCTAAAACAAAGGAGCCTGCTATGGGGAGACGGCCTGGCTCTTTATCTAGTCTAGTGGCTGGCAGTGTGTTTCTGTAAGATAGCCAGTTTTGGAGTGCATGCCTCCTTGAAATGAAAGCCTGGGCAGTCAAAGCTTAAGTCAGGCACTTGTATTA
>NW_011494522.1:1439055-1459922 GCF_000754665.1 Bison bison bison
AACAAGCATCTGTGAGCCCTTATACTACACAGACACACACACACACACACACACACAGGGGAGTATACAAATACTAAGATCTTCTCAGGCTGAATGGATTTGAAGTACGTAACAATGGTGGTGCTGCTACATTGGAATTTGCAGGTTTCAAAGAAGTCCAGGAGCCGATGTGGCACGGTCTTTTCTGTAGCTCACGTGGATCATTAGTTTGTGGAATGTGGGTTATGGAGAGGAACTTAGCTTTAAGGTGGGCATAATTATTAAGGGGATGGGGTTAATAAGTATGATACCATCACAGTATCTCTCCTGCTGATTCCTCTTTGTATGGTGTATGTGTGTGTGTGTGTGTGTGTGTGTGTGTGTGTGTGAAGTAAATAA
The DNA here is from genome assembly GCF_000754665.1 of Bison bison bison. Taxonomy (NCBI): domain Eukaryota; kingdom Metazoa; phylum Chordata; class Mammalia; order Artiodactyla; family Bovidae; genus Bison; species Bison bison. The sequence continues at coordinate 1,439,434 of NW_011494522.1, forward strand.
TGTCTTGGAAAGGGAAGTGGTGAGCTACGTATGAAATAAGGCAATACTTAGATGGACAGTCTGTGTGGGTATTGATACATTAGGAGTTTAGTAGTTGGGACTCTCATTTTTATAGAAAATATTGTAATAGAGTACAGCCAGAAAAGTCTGAATCGAGACAGTTCCTGCAGGAAAGGAAAGTGGTGCTTTTGGGGCAGGCAGAAGGGAAGGTTACTGTCAAAAGCCCTAACAGTATTGCACTTGCCTTCTCCCTGCCCCTCAAACACTCGTTTGCTTCCTTCTGATAAAAGAATCCATCGGGGATCTGGTACTTTCTTCTGAAACTCCGTCCTGAAGGTTCTCAGCAAAACCTTGGTTCACTTTTCCTTCTGCACTGTGAGCATATGTTTCTTCTCTAGCCCTTGATGCTTCTGAGATCCCAACAAGAATGTTCTTATGTATAACCTGTGACAGCCCTCTTCAGCATTAATTGACCCAGCTTCTTATATCCAGAAGTTCCTAGAGTCATTTATACCCACTAATTTTTATGGTGGTACATCATTACTTTGCGGTTCTTTCATTTTCTTTCTTTCCAGCTTTATTGCAAAATAATTGACATACAACATTGTATAAGTTTAAGGTGTACTATGAGATGATTTGATTTGGGTTATTTCTTTGATTTGTTTACACATTGCTTCCAGCTGCAAGTCTCTCTTCGACCAGAGACTCAGCATTTTCTGGGAGACGAAGACTTGTTGAATTGCCTAATAGGACATGAATACATCAGTAATCCTACTCTCTATTTACATATTTGACTGATGATACCCAGTGATGGATGGTAAAGCTGTGTTGTTTTTACTGCTAGTATTTCAAGAAAGAAAATGTGCGCCAATAAAGTCTATAAATTTTAAGAGCTTTAGAACAAAGTGTGTTTCTGTTAATCATAACAAAGGTAAATAAGTTCAGATTTACTGGTACACAGAAATAACTGCCCTCTGAAAGAGCAGTAGAAAAACTCTTCTTCCCACCCTGGTCACAGAGCCTGCTGTCCCCGGGTCCTGTGCATAATGTTTAAATGGTGATCGACACCACAAAATGCAGAAACTGTTTGTGCTGTCTGTAATGTCTAAGCCCGTGCGATGAGAATTTCCTTCCTTCCATTTTCCTTGGTAAACAGAACCTGAGTAGAATATAAAGTAGTCTTAATAAATAAGATTAATGAAAGTTGGTAATCAATGTATCTTACTCTGGATAATAAAATTTCCCAGTAGGAAATTTTCTCCCCAGCAGCCTTCTCAAAGTAATATTTATTAATCTTCCTCATACACATGGTCGTGTGCTATGGGAAAAGATTTTTCTGCTCAATACTTGAATAGATTACATATTTTCTACCCAGCATGTGGTATATTTTAAAAGAATATTGGTTTTGCTGTTTTAGTGTATCGTGTGTCTATAAACAATATAATCTTTCAACTTGAGCCAAAATATTTGCATTTGAGAAATAGCTCATTTGCTTTATTTATTGTCTCCTATTTCTTCCTGTCTGTGTCTGGTTACTCACAAGCTTAAGGGAAAAATAGTAGGGATGCTAGATTTTGGCTTGTTGACTCAAGCCAGTTGAATTTGTGTCCATTTTGCAGTGCTTTAAGCATATTGTCTTTGTGTGCCCCACTGTAGAAAAAGAACTGAAAATATTTAATTTTGAATAGCATCATTTTCCTTCTAATTGAGACAAAAAAATGTATGATCACTTCATCCTTCTTTTCTTTCACTGAATGAGAGAAAACATATTGATTGTACTCAAGCTCTGAATAACTGTTCATTAGAAAAGGTAATATTACATTTCTCTTTATACATTTTTCCTCACTCTGTAGTATATTAACAGTTGCACCCATTGCTTTAAACTTAGAGACACTTGACCCAAAATGTTTTCTAGGAGTTGATGTAAAATGCACTGAGGATATCAATTTAAAAATGTAACCAACAAACTGTTTTCAAGTCAGCTTTTCCTATGTTTGCAGACTTTTCAGAACTCTGTGTGTGTGTGTCTGAACATACATACATACACAACTACATTGCTTGACATTACAAAGTTGAGTGATCTTACCAAATTCTACCGTCTGGGTAGCAAATGAAGGTAAATATAAATTTAGAAAATTAGCTCCAAAGTCATTGTGGACTGGCAGACAGTATGTATTGAAGAGAACTGAGATTTATACTAAACCAAGTTTTATAAGGTTGGCATAGAATTTGGAGAGATGGTTCCCCTACATCCAACTACTCAAGCAGTTGCGTCCACATTTCCTGTGTGTTCTACTCAACACCATGCAGCTCCCTGCAGTGGGAGACCTCCAGATTCCCTCAGCCGTGCTTCTTGAGAAATTCCACTGAACCAGGTATGTAAACGGAACGCCGGACAGCAAGACCTCCCACCAGGAGGCGTTTGTGGAAGCAGAGAGAATTCAGAAAAAAGAATCGAATCAGAAATTAAAGGCATAGCCTGCCCATAAAGGTCAATTCTAGGGATAGAGTCACTTTTTTGTAAGTCTTCTGAATATATACCCAGAGGACATGAAATCTGTGTCTTGAAGGGACACCTGCACTCCCACTGTTGCGTGCGTGCGTGCGTGGGCGCTTCATTGCGTCAGTCAAGGCCGACCCCGTGTGACGCTATGGACTGTAGCCGCCAGTCGCCTGTGTCCATGGGAATCTCCAGGCAAGAATACTGCAGTGGGTTGCCATGCCCTTCTCCAGGGGATCTTCCCGATCCAGGGATCAAACTCGCATCTCTTATATCTCCTGCATTGGCAAGAAGGTTGTTTAGCACTAACGCACCCTGCGAAGACAACTTTTATTTATATTGAGGCATTATACCAAATAGTCAAAATGTGAAAACCCATGTTTGTCATTGAATAGAGAAATTGTGACAATATACATATATATCACTATATATGTGTGTATATATATTATATATACACATAAATGTATATAAGATGCATTATCATTATAATATGTTGGAATATTATTTAGCTTTAAAAAGGAAATCCCGCATTTGTGACAACATGGATGAACCTGGAGGTCATTACACTGAGTAAAATAAGCTAGACACATAATTAAAGATACTGCATGTTCTCAGATACGGAATCTAAGTAAGTTGAATACATAGAAGCAGAGAGTAGAATGGTGGTTACCAGAGGTGGGGAGGTGGAGGAAATGGGGAGGTAATGACCAAAGGGTACAAAATTCCAGTTATGTAGGATGAATAAATTTAGAGCTATAATATAGAACATGTTGGCTATAGTTAATAATACTGTGCTGAATATTGGAAATTTGCTTGATTGTAGATTTCAGGTACTTACCACCCACCCGTACACAAAAGTTATATAAGATGGCTATGTTAATTAGCATTCTGTAGTAACCTTTTCAGAACCTCATATGGTACTTCTTAAATGTATGCAGTTATACTGAAGTATAGTTGATTTACAGTGTGTGTTAGTTTTAGCTATACAGCAAAGTGTATATACGTATGCATATACGTCTATCTGTTCTTTTTCAGATTCTTTTCCCGGATGGAAAATTACAGAATTATTACACAGTATTGAGTAGAGTTCCCTGTACTGTGTCCTTGTTGATGATCTGTTTTATATATAGGATTGTGCGTGTGTTAATCTGAAACTCTTTGTCCCTTCCCTTTGCCTTTCCACTTTGGTAACTATGAATTTGTTCTCTATGTCTGTTAGTCTATTTCTGTTTTATACATAAGTTCACTTGTATCATTTTTTTTTAGATTCCACATATAAGTGATGTATATTTGTCTTTCTCTTTTATTTCACTTAGTATGATAATCTCTAGGTCTATGCATGTTGCTGCAAATGGCATTATTTCATTCTTTTTGATAGCTGAGTAATATTCCATTGTATATTTGTACCACATCCTCTTTATCTGTTGATGGGTATTTAGGTTGCTTCCATGTCCTTTTTACTTTTAAAAAGGACAGTCTTTCATTCTGGTCAAATTAAAACAAAAAAACAAAAGAAAGTTCACCATAGAATCTGCTAAACGAAGCTGCACACAGTGGCAAACTAGACCCATTGCAGCTCCAGCCACAAAGCTAGGACCACCCTCCTGTATCTGTCCTGTAGATGTACCTGTGGATTTTGTAAGAGATTCTCAGATATCACTACATCCTGGTAACCAATGGCATTTCCAATAGACAAGAGTTTTTCCCTCTGTTTCTGTCCTGTTGTCATTTTTGGATAGCAAAACAGGATTTAAAAAAAAATTAGTTCATGTGTTACCAGTTATCCTACTGGGAACCTGCTCAAGTAAAGGCTAATATTAAAACAGGCAGCCTGCAAGTCATCTGGAACTCTGTAAAGTAATACGGATAAAGTTGGCCCAACACGGGAATGTAGAAGAGGGGGTGTAAGATTTTAGTCCCACGGGGCCCCTAGTTAGGTCGGTGCGTTTCTGGAAGCCAGATAAATACCAAATGATGCTGCTGCTATGTTAAATAAATGGATAGTTGATATGGGACAAATCCATGGAGTATCTTTTGCTACTTTTTTGAGAAAAGAAAAATGCAAATCAGATCTTTTATATTGATGTTTATTTAGTTGAAGATGTGTAGCATGCGGCCCTTCGAGGTCATCCATGGTTTAAACTGGAATTTGTACACTTGAGACCACATGTCCCAGTTTGTTTTAGGGAGATGTTTGGGTGGTGGGGGAGGGGCAGGAAGTAAGCTGACATTTAAAAATTAGAGGTTTTAATTAATTAATTAATTAATTTTTTTGGCTGGTGCACTGGGATGACCCAGAGGGAGGGTATGGGGAGGGAGGAGGGAGGAGGGTTCAGGATGGAGAACACAGGTATATCTGTGGCGGATTCATTTCAATATTTGGCAAAACTAATACAATATTGTAAACTTTAAAAATAAAATAAAATTTTTAAAAAAAAAGGTTTTAATTTAAATACTTGAATGTTTCACTTCTGGGAATACTTGGAATACATGCTGAGCCTACCTTCTTATGTGGTGATATTTTTCTAAGACTCAGTCGATCCCACTGTCATCGTTAAAGGAGTGTGTGTGTTCCCTAGTCTACAGGCCCCATGACTTTCTGCCATCTAAAAGTGAGGTCATGGGCAATGTTATGCTGGGCAGTGTTTTCTTGGCTCTGCAGACAGTGAAAAAACCTAGACCTGTAGCATTTGATTTTCCACCATGGCCAATTTCAGGTTACCTGGTGAAGTCGTTGAACACAGAATAGGGAAGATGCTCAGATAGCATGGTGTGAGCTTGTCCTAGCCTACTATGGTCAGTTTCATTTATCATCACACTTGTATTTTTTTTCTTATGGTAAATATGATAAATATCGAAATATTTCTCGATTCTCTTCTCTATTAAAATTGGAAACAAGACAAAAGACAAAATGCTTAAAAAAAAAAAGGTGTTTTTTTGTGGTTCAATATGCTAATAACTGGCATGGTTTACTAGTTCGTGGTACCTGTCTGGACCTTCTACGTATTTGTTTGCTCCCTGTGGTCTGAAGGACTCTGAGGATTCAAGAGGATTCTTAGGGAGCTTTAAGGAAGCTGTGCTGTGGTGGGAAGCATAGCAGAGGAGCTCTTGGGAGTTTCAAGTTTCAAACTTCTGCCTACTTACTGTTCAGTCTTCAACAGATCATTAACCCCACTGTTAATATTTTGAATCACAGACCATTCGATTTGGAAGGAGCAAAAGCAGCTCTGTCTAACCCACTGTTCTAGACCCAGCTGTGTCTCCCCCGTCCTTGGTAACTTGCCTGATGGATGGCCCCACCACCGTTGCCACCACTGCATCTCCTAACAACTGCTCTTCTGGAGCAAGGTCCAACCATAGGGGTTCACACCCAAGGCCAACCTCCAGGGCCAGACTGACAAGACTCCCTCCGGGAGTCCTCTCACAGCTTCCTGTCTCAGGGGAAGTGTGGTCCCAAGATGCATAGGGTCTGGCTTCTGTCCCTTTAGTGAGATAGAGGGCAGGATAAAGAAAACAGAAAGTATTAGAGGATTACATAACAGGAGGCTGACTCTGACCAATGAGGAAGATATGACAGGAAGCAGTGTGTAGATAAAATTCTCTCCTGCTTGTCCCGAGCTGCTGTGGTTCCATGGCCTCTCTGAGGACCTCCTCTCTCTGTACCTGAGCCACTGACTATTTTCTTGTAAGCTTCATAAATACCCCACCCTGTATTTTCTTTCCCTCCTTATCTGCTTTTTCCCATCCCTCCTCAGCATAGCTGCCTTGGAGTTGCCCCTTTCATTCAAGCCTCAGCCCATAATATTTGCCTCAGACTTGGATTTTTAAATAATCAGTATTAAGATATTAGCCACTTGTCAAAGCAGGGATTCAAATAGATGGCCTTGTGACTACATCTACTTCTGCTTAATTGACTACGCCAAAGCCTTTGACTGTGTGGATAACAGCAAACCGTGGAAAGTTCTTCAAGAGACAGGAATACCAGACCACCTGACCTGTCTCCTGAGAAATGTGTATGCAGGTCAGGAAGCAACAGTTAGAACTGGGCATGGAAAAACAGACTGGTTTGAAATTGAGAAAGGAATATGTCAAGGCTGTATATTGTCACTCTGCTTATTTAACATATGCAGAATACATCATACAAAATGCTGGGCTGGATAAAGCACAAGCTGGAATCAAGTTTGCTGGGAGAAATACCAATAACGTCAAATACGCAGATGACACCACCCTTATGGCAGAAAGCGAAGAAGAACTAAAGAGCCTCTTGATGAAAGTGAAAGAGGAGAGGTTAAATAGTTGGCTTAAAGCTCAACATTCAGAAAACGAAGATCATGGCATCTGGTCCCATCACTTCATGGCAAATAGATGGGGAAACAATGGAAACAGTGAGAGACTTAATTTTGGGGGGCTCAAAAATAACTGCAGATGGTGACTGCAGCCATGAAATTAAAAGATGCTTGCTCCTTGGAAGAAAAGCTATGACCAACCTAAGCAGCTTATTAAAAAGCAGAGATAGTACTTTGCAAACAAAGGTCCATCTAGTCCAAGCTAGTCAAAGTTTTTCCAGTAGTCATGTATGGATGTGAGAATTGGAGTTCAAAGAAAGTTGAGTGCCGGAGAATTGATGCTTTTCAACTGTGGTGTTGGAGAAGACCCTTGAGAGTCTCTTGGAGTGCAGGGAGATCCAACCAGTCTATCCTAAAGGAAATAAGTCCTGAATATTCATTGGAAGGACTGATGTTGAAGCTGAAACTCCAGTACTTTGGCCACCTGATGCGAAGAACTGACTCACTGGAAAAGACCCTGATGGTGGGAAAGATTGAAGGCGAGAGGAGAAGGGGACGGCAGAGGATGAGATGTTTGGATGCCATCACCAACTCAATGGACATGAGTTTGAGTAGTTTTGGGGAGTTGGTGATGGACAGGGAAGCCTGACGTGCTGCAGTTCATGGGGTTGCAAAGAGTTGGCAATGACTGAGTGACTGAACTGATGTGACTACTATTTGAGTAAATATTTACTGTATTCTAAAGCAATTTTAATGCCAAGCTTTCAAGGGGGTATTCAGAGTAAATATAATTCCTATTTCACATGCTTTGCAAAAAAAAAACTTATAAAATGGTTAATAGTTGGGACTGTTTGAGTCAGGGAAATCTGAGGTCAGATCCTGTTTCCAGTACTTGCCATCACTTGGTATGTGATTGTGGCAAAATGTATAAAAAGTCTCCCCCAGCTTCGGCGTTCTTAAAATATAGGCCTGTGACAATTTAACTCTGTGTCCTGGGCCTTGATGGAAACTGCCATGGCCTTGAGGAACTTAGCCTTTGAATGACAAGGTGGGAGGGGACTGAAGATAGTTGATGAATGTATGGTCCAGCCCGCTCCTTTGCGCCAGATATCAGTCACATGGATTCAGGTGGGGAGGTTATCTGACAACAGCATCTATACGATTGGAAGAGACTGGAAGGAAAAAGAAAATGCAGTCAAAACTAGAAACTGCAGTTGTGCTTGTCAGCTTGTCAGCTGAATACAAAAATAAATAAGAGGTTAGTAAACAGCACACAGGAATGTAAGATAAGATTAGATGTGACAGCTTTGCCTGGACGTCTTCTTGGGGCTATGGAAAAAGAAGAAGCAGAAAAGCACATTTTGGTTTCTCTCTGTTTCTCTTATCGGCATAGCTTAGGGAAAGTCTCTGTGTTAGAAATAACACTTCCCATACTGTTTTCTGTTTCTCCCAGACAGTTTACTAATCATTGGTTTTCATCTTGATATATTGAATATATCATTTGCAAATATCCAAAATCCTAAGAGGAGGAAAAGTGAGAGAAAAAAAAAATACTTCAACATAAGTTCTTTTTTCCTGGCTAGCTGACATCAGTTAAAGGAATCTTTTGTTTGTGAAAAGTTACCCATTACTGTATTTTTTAAGATTATTAAGTGTCATGAAATTAGAGTTTTGTGACAAAACATTGTGTTTGAAGTTAAAAATGTCTTTCAGAATATGTATTTGGTCCACACTATGTAAATTTTTTTGGACTCACTCTCCATTTAGTAGTATTTTCATTTTACAATGAAGAAAATTGAGGCCATGTTGATATTTATTGGTTCACAGTAATAGAATGTGGATGTTATTGAGTTCTTACATAAACCTCAAAATGCATTTGGCAGGGAGGAGCTAACTACAGGGTATTGGGTGACCCAAAGAACATTTGAGCAGTTAGTACTTGGACTTAGGACTTAATTTTCTGGGACACTGAATCAAGTCAAGCTGCTTAGCTGGCCTGTTGAGGAAACTGATGCACCCAGCCATTAATGCTAGAAACTTGAACTTGTTGTATTGATGCCTCTTGAACATCAGGAACTTGACCTTGCCTCCACTGAGGTCTCAGGAAACTGGATGCCTACCAATGCCTACCATCCCCAGTGCCAGCAATATGGAAGCTGCCTGGAGAGCTTGTTTCCACTCGTTGCTCGCCTGTGAATTGATGGCTCAGTGGGTGCAGCTGATGAGAGAAGCACAGGTCCTATGTCTGGGATCTGGCTGCAGTTTAGCATCAACAATGGGGGCGTGGGAATACCTCCAAACATGGAAAAGTTTCTAATCTGCCAAATTTAATGCGGTTGGGAGATCCTAGTGCTCACCTGCATGTCTGGTCCTAAGCTGGTGCTCTTCACCATTGTGCTGAGCAGCCTCAGTACTGCCTCTGCTTTATGCCTGCGCTTTGTGAAGGGTAATTCCTGGGCCAATAGCATCGGGACCCTTTAAAACCTGTAGAAATGTGGATGCCTCCCCAGATCTACAGAATGAGAGACACATGCTGGAACCCAGCCAGGAAATTTTTTTTTTCAACATTTTTTTTTTTTTTTGATGTGGACCATTTTTTAAAAGTCTTTACTGACTTTGTTACAATATTGCTTCTGCAGAATATTGTTTATATTCTGTTTTTTTTGGCTATGAGGCACGTGGGATCTTAGCCCCCGGACCAGGGATCAAACTCACCCCCAGCTTTGGAAGGCAAAATCTTAACCACTGGGCAGCCAGGAAAGTCCCCGTCATGTATGTTCAGCCAGTCCTCTGGGTGATTCTGAACTGACTGAAGTTCGAGAAGCATTATATAACCAAAGCTTCATTTTGAGGGACTTGGTACTTTTTGAAAGCTGGGGGAAAAGCAATGGAAAACTGAGTGAATTAGAAACCATTAACATATTTTTACATAGTTCCTTTGCGATTCTTATCCATGTATATGTGATGTCTTCATTTATTAGGACTTCATAAACTCATAGTAATTTTCTAGAGTTGAAATATATCAAATAGAAGATTTGTTCAGTTGAGCTTTTAAATGAAGATGATGGCGTGCCAGAGATTTTTAACTCCATGTTACAGACCAGAAGTTCCCTTTATAACTGCACCTTAGAAGCTGAATCTTTTAATTTTGCATAAGCCCTGGAGGAATTCTCAGGCTTGGTTACTCTAAGGAGTTATTGCAAAACAAATGGCGCTTGCCTGCAAGGGTGGGAATGTGCATAAAGTCTAGAGTTAAGCGTGCCTTTCCTCCAGGTCTGTATGCTTTCGTGTTTCTGAATTTAGAATTGCTGGCTTGTTAAAATTCTTAGCCACATCTGCAATGAATGGGATAGGAGATGATAGAACAGATTGCAAGGTCCTCAATCACTTGTTCACTCGTTCATCCAGCAGTTATTTATCAAGAAAATAGCTTGTTTTATTGTGCTTTTGCTTTATTGGGCTTCACAGATACGCAGATACTGTGTTTTTGAAAAACGGAACGTTTGTGGCAACCTTGAATCAAGCGAGTCTACTGGTCCCGTTTTTGCAACAGCATTTGCTCACTGTCTGTCTCTGTCATATTTTGGTAATTCTCAAAATACTTCAAAGTTTTAAATGATTTTTATATTTGTTTTCGGGATCTGCGCTCAATGATCTTCGGTGTAGTTACTGTAATTGTTTCGGGGTACCACGAACCACATTTATATGAGACAGCGTACTTAATTGATCGATGTTGTGTGTTCTGACTGCTTTCCTGATGGGCCATTCCCCGTCTGTCTACCTCTCCTCAGACTACCTTACTCCCTAAGAAACAACAGTATTGAAATTAGACCAGTTAATAACCCTACATTGGCCTTTAACAATCAGTATGACAAACTTGATTGTTGTCTTAAGACAATAATTTAAGAAATTGCCATAGCCACCCCAGCCTTTAGCAACCACCACGTTGCTCAGTCAGCAGTGATCAACATTGAGGCAAGATCCTCCAGCAGCAAGAATACCATAGCTTGCCAAATGCTCAGATGATGGTTAGTTTTTAACAATAAAATATATTTACTTTATTGTTCAGTTATGCACATTGTTTATTTAGACATAATGCTATTGCTTAAGTATAGCGTGTGTGTGTGTGTGTGTGTGTGTGTGTTAGTTGCTCAGTCGTGTCTGAGTCTTTGTGACCCCATGGACTGTAGGCCATGAGGCTCCTCTGTCCATGGAATTTTCCAGGCAAGAATACTGGTGTGGGTTGCCAGTTACTTCTCCAGGAGATCTTTCCAACATAGGAATCAAACCCAGGTCTCCTGCATTGCAGGTGGATGGATGCTTTATCATCTGAGCTACTAGAGAAGACCCACATATAGTGTAAACATTGACTTTTCTCTGCACTGGGAAACTGAAAAATTTGGCTCACTTTCTTGTGATGTTCATTTTATTGCTGTTGGATTCTTTTCCACTGAGCCACCTTGGAATCCCATATAACATACTAACAGTGTTCACAGAGTTAAGTAGCAAGTGAAATACTTCAACACAAAAATTAATGGCCTGACACTTCCTCTGGGGAGAAGACAAGGTAGGTATGATTTAAGAGCACTGTTAGCTACTGAGAGTCTGCTTTGGGCTGAGCATTTTACTAGTCACTCAGATGTTTAAACTGCAGTTCACGTGAGGTAGGTGTGCTGCACGATGAGTGCTGGTGGGACAAAGCCCATGAAAGAGCCGCTGCCCTGTCCTCCAGGAGTTTGCACTCCAGTGGGAGACAGGCCTGGGTAATTTCAATACAACGTGACCTAAATCCAAGAGCATAGCAATCTCTACCTATAAATATACGAACTGAAATCCATCACATGCTACACACACCCAACAGTCAGCCTAGGCCCAGTCAGGGACACCCTGTTCCATCAGAGTGGATGCATGTGGATTGAGTTGTCTGGGGTCAGTGGCCTCAGTGTGTGTGTTCTTCTGTTTGGATGCTGAAGAATGAGAAACTGGGCGAAAGATACGGGTATGTTATTTGGCATCTGTAGCAGGGCTAACAGTGCAAGCTTTGAGTCAGCCAGATGGGTCTCCCTGTAGCCTTGGAACAAAGGTAATGTTGGGATGCACTCCCAGTACAGTGGGAGTCAGTAAGAGTTATAGTGGCTACCCAACTAATCGATCTTTTTGGGTTTAAAACTAATGCATAGGCACTCCTGAGACACAGAGATAAAATGACTTGACAGAAATTATATAATCGGTAAGTGGCAGGGCCAGGATTACTCTAGAGTGCCTGCTTTTAGCCATTATATTAGAACGTCCACTTAGTCACACCACTAGACAGAGCAAAGTGGGGTTTAAGGACGTAAAGGAAGACCCCTGCTCGGGCTGGTACACCTCTTAAGTGTCAGACAACTGGGCCTAATTACCTATTGATTTTGCGCCAAAGTCGTATCATGAAAGTGAAAGTGAAAGTGAAGTAGCTCAGTCGTGTCCGACTCTTTGCGACCCCATGGATTGTAGCCTACCAGGCTCTTCCCTCCATGGGATTCTCCAGGCAAGAATACTGGAGTGGATTGCCATTTCATACTTAAGCTAATTGTTGTCAGGGAAAAACATTTATACGTCAACTGTGTCAACTGTTGGGGCTTGTATTAGGCATAAATTGTCCAAATTCACATGGATACGATTAAATAACATTTCTTAGAGGCACAGCTGGGAAGACAATTTGAGTATCTCTTTTGGGGCTCATTCATTCTGGCAGGCCCTTCAAGAGGTAGTGTTGTGTGCTGGAGAGTGAGAACAAAAGATATTTACATTTCCCTGGCCCGATGCAACATTTTTTTGCATGTTCCGCAATACAGACCTGTGCAGTCTCAGCTTAGTACTGGTCTTATCACTTGAGCAATTCCGACTTTTATTCCTTCATAAAAATGTTAGCTTTTTCTCCCAAGGCATCTCTGCAACCTGTTGAGAGCTGAAATAACCTTTGATCTGGGGGGCATTAGATGCCACAGTTTTCACTGTGCAATGTCTGCTCATCACTTTCCTCTCATGTTTCTGAAGGCTTTCGTTCTCCTTTCAATGAACAGTATTATGTTTGTCCTTCGGGCACTCACTTGAAATGCAATTGTGAATTGACTTCTGGGTAAGTTACTTTAAAATGTACAAGATGCTCACAATATCTTAGGCACGACTGGCTACGTAATTGGGGATGTGTTCGTGCGTGCTCAGTCACTGAGTCGTATCCAACTCTTTGTGACCCCATGGACTGGAGCCCACCAGACTCCTGTGTCTACGGGGGTTCCTAGGCAAGAACACTGGAGTCGGTTGCTATTTCCTTCTCCAGGGGATCTTCCCGACTCAGGGATTGAACCTGTGTCTCCCGCATTGGCAGACAGTTTCTTTATCACTGAGCCACCTGGGAAACCCTTGGGGATGCCCAGGGCAAACTAATAACAGTAGGCATTTTGTATTTTTGAGAAGCTCAAGGTAATGACAGAGTCTTAAGCCCCCAGGTGAGAGGCCCTTCTGAGTCCTGGGCCCTGGGAGACTGCAAGGACCACTTACCTGTGAGGCTGACTCTTCATTTTAGGAAAATTGTCTGAGGGGGTAATTCCAAAATATCTGTGTTCTGATACTATTCTGTGGCAAAGCTTTCACTATTGGTGGCAAATAGTGAAAAAAAAAAAAAGGACATTAAAAGTATGAGGTGATCTTTAAAAAAAATGTATGAGGTGATCTTACACATTTTATAAAATTTACTAAAGGGCTAATGCTTTAACATATCATTTTGCCATTTAAAATAGCCTTTCTTTTTGAGGTTATTGAAATGACAGACATAAAGTTATCTTTATCTGACAAAAATAACACATGCCAACTCCCTGTCCTGGTGTTTTTTTCCTCCCCTGTGCCCTGATTTTACCCATTAGAAATTCCTAATATCTTGGAACCATGGGTCTAAAGTACCTAATGAGACTATATCATTGCTTTCCCCAAATTTTCATCGGGAGGTACCTTCAGAAAGCAACATATTATTTAAGCTTCATGAAATTATCTGCTATTATGTTCTAAGGGATCATCAAGGATTGTTATATAAGAAATGGCTCTATACTTAGGCCATTCTGTATTAAGAAGATGGGGCTCCAGGTGGCACTAGTAATGAGCCCACCGGCAGTGCAGGAGATGTAAGAGAGGTAGGTTTGATCCCTGGGTCGGGAAGATCCCCTGGAGCTGCAGGAAATGCAGGAGGAGGAATCCCCTGGAGGAGGAAATGGCAACCCATTCCAGTGTTCTTGCCTGGACAATCCTGTGGACAGAGGAGCCTGGAGGGCTACAGTCCATAGGGTCACAAAGAGTCAGACTCAACTGAAGCAGGTGAGCCTGCGTGCTTGCATATTAAGAAGATCGTTTGGCTACTCCATGTTCAAATGATAGTTTGTGTCCTATTTCTAGTATCTCCTTTGCCTGTAAGGATCCACAGAATGCATTCTTCCCAGGATTTAATGCCAGCAAAATCTGCCTCTCAAATGAGCTTGCTTGCACAAAGAGAACTATAAAATCCATCCCAAAATTTACTTGAGTGCTAAATTCACTCTTCAATTGCAGGATGGTTTTATGTCATTTTTCTAGGATCTCTCTTCCTTTTCTTTAAATGGTTTCTGATCTCTCTCGAGAAATTTGTATGTTAACTGTTCTTACTCGGTTTTAAACATTCTTACTGTAACACTTTTCAGATCTATTCTTTTTTAAAACACTAGGGTGACTACACATTGTAAACAGTCAAAAATATGGGATACTGAGTGACAAGAGCTGTGAGCGTAGAGCAACATTTTGATGAGCTTGGAGAACTGATCATCCAGAAGGAGTAATGCTTCAGTCAAAGGGATACACTTTCTTCTCCTGATACTTCCTGTATCTGCCTTATTTGCATTTTTCTCATATGATCATGCCAACTGGTAGGAAGACAAGGAAGATGAAGATGACTTAGCTTCTTAGTGTATATGTGTCAATTCCAGGTTCTGCAACGTTGACAGGCTGTTATTCTTTTTCTTCAGATGTGTAGTCAGTGTGAAGTATAAAGTATTATTTCTTTCTCCTCTAGAATAAAACTGCTTCTCTAAATTGCAGTTTCAAACATGAAGCATAATCCCAGGTTCAGTCTGAAAATGCATAGGCAAAAGGTGGTGTGTCTTGAAAATATTGTAGAAGGGAGCCTCTAGCTAGCTGGGTTCTATGTCAGTAAACCTACATCTGAAATGGGGCTTTACAGATGTTTTCTTTTATTTTAATAAGCGACTTACAGTTCTGTAGAGCCACATTCAGTCAGCAGGGCTCTATATTCTTACACTTATGCATGTTTTAACTTGTATTTTCATGGAGGATTGATGTGTGTTCTTCATGAGGAAATAGTACAGAATGGTGGTTACATGTTCCAAAAGAGGGGGAGCTGACCTCATTCAGTAACCTAGAGTTACTGCATGTCAAGAATGCATTCATTGGTCACCTATTATTTTATTTCATTTTCTTTTTTTCTTTTTTTAAATTTTATTTCATTTTCATGATAATTTCATGAAAATAAATTATTTCTATTTTTTATATATTATGAAAATGAGACTCAGAGAAGAAACTTGCCCAATATGACACAACTAGTGATTTGAGGAACTAGTCTGTGACTATATCTGTCCAATCCATCTGATTTCAAAGACTGCACTTTCCCCTTTATGTTGCTGAGCTGGATATTTGAGGTCTTCAGGCAGCTTGTAAGGGGGTCACTTGGGAGTTGATGATATTGGCTGTATTCCTGATTTATCATCACTCAGCCATACTTTACTGCATGAAGACTTACCTACCAGAGCCAGCCCCATCATCTTGCTAGAACTTTCAGAGCTCCTTTGACACTGCAGTTGTTATCTTTGACAAGAACAAGATTAGGAAGCCTCAGATTTGAGGGAAGCCCTCTTTTTCCCACTCAAGGCCACTCAGTGTAACATCTCATCTATACGTTAATTTGACACAAAGCATTTTTTTTTTTTTGACTATGTGTCATGTTAGAATGTCTTAGGAATGTAGTGATGAACAAGCACATGGGCTTATTTCTCAGAGTGCATTGTTTGAGATGCATGCTGCTGCTACTGCTAAGTCGCTTCAGTCGTGTCTGACTCTATGCGACCCCATCGATGGCAGCCCACCAAGCTCCTCTGTCCCTGGGATTCTCCAGGCAAGAATACTGGAGTGGGGTGCCATTTCCTTCTCCAATGCATGAAAGTGAAAGTGAAGTCGCTCAGTCGTGTCCAACTTCTAGGGACCCCATGGACTGTAGCCCACCAAGCTCCTCCGTCCATGGGATTTTCCAGGCAAGAGTACTGGGGTGGGTTGCCATTGCCTTCTCCAATAATCACACAAATAATTCATTAATTAGAATTCTGAACAATATTGCAACAGAGAAGTACAGTGCCGGGGTCCAGCCCCGGCTGATCCAGGGTATTCGAAGGGGAGACGGCGTCGGCGACTATTTAAATATTAATTAGAGATATAAAGAGTAATAGAATGAGGATAGCTCAGTAGGAAAATTCAGTGGAGAAAAGAGGCCGAGTAGCTTGGTTTACGAGGGAGACCAATAAAACTTCAAGACAAGAAGCTTGCACCACTTACGTAGGCCGCAGGCATCCTTCTGTTCTCCCGAAGGAGAGGAAACACTGAGGCCTCCCTGGTCAGATCTTAGAAGCCCAGGCAAAATTAGTAAGCTTGGTGGGTTCCGCACTCAAGATGGAGACTCAGCCAGAGTGAGAGAGAGAGTGACACGGGGAGACCAGTATTTCGAGGAACTGATCCCCATTCTTTATTTTCCAGAGTCTGTTTTTATACACTGAGATGTTATACAAAAGTCACACGGGGACAGCAGTCCTGACTTTTATTAAAGTCAGGTGCTTCATACAAATGTATACAGAGGTCTTAGGGGTGTTACATCATCTTCTGGCCAGGGGAGCCTGCTGACAATTTATGACCCTGTCCTTGTGACAGCAGTCAGTCAACACTTATTTCTCCAGGGATGATGATTCTTAAAACAGACATCACTCAAATAAAGTTACATTCCTATAGGGTGAGGGTGTAGTGGGTTTTAGTTAAGGAAAGAATTTACTTGGCCTAAGGTCTAATGTGATTTATATCAAAGGTTAATACTTATTTCTTCTATATATTCATTAATGTGTATAAGGGCAGGGGATGTGGAGACTTAGTAGTAAACATTGGCTCAACAAATGAAAAACCCTTCACCAATACAGTTTCTAATCAGCCCACTATACTATACTAATAATTTTCTAACTTCTCTAAAGAACCTGTTTTTAGAAGGTTTAAAGCATCTCGTGCCTCTCACGGTTGGGAGGCTGTGAGCAATCACATGTGGCCGGACAAGCCTGTCAGGCAGGCTAGAGAACCTTCAGAGGAGTTTGTAAGTTGAAACACTCCTGTCACGCCCAGGAATTATTATTAACTGGAGCTCTAAGTTAACTCCTTCTCCGAAAGAGGTGGTGGGGGACAGCCCCCTATAAAGTCAGAGGTGTAGGTGAGAGCACAAAGTAGTAAAGTAGGCAGGCTCTGGTTATGGGGGTAGATGCTCGAGGATTTCCAGGGGGACTCCTGAGGCTTGATCCCGCCTTTGCGTATGTCGAGCCTCCTTCCTCATAACCTTTGCCATGGGTGGAGTGCCTCACGCTGGCCCCCAACAGTACAGGGTGTTATGAGTGTTAGAAAGGAGAACTAATACGTCTGAGATTGAGTAGTGATCAGCTAAATGAAACAGGTGGGATGGGCTGAGCATTCCAGGCCTAACGTGCAGATGGTTTATAGAATTGTCACATGAAAGTAAGCAACGTATGTATTAAGTTGCTGGAGGACAGAATATGAGGATGCGATTACCTGGGGCTGTCAGATACTTTCAGTTGATACTTACACTAATTCTGAATTCCATCCTCAGCCCAGACAGTTTTGGATACACAGTACAAGCTAACTCAGTACCTACGTATTCATTAGGGCTCATGTGTTTGTCCTGAATTTTCAAATTACCTATTGCTGTGTAATAAACCATTCTCAAACTTACTAACACATTACTGATAGTTTGTTAATGACCTCCTGTAATTCTGTGAGTTGTCTGCCTCCATCTAGGTGGTTCCAGAAAGCCCAAATTAAAGCTGTAGGATTCCTTATCTAGCTTTCTTGGTCTCATGACTTCAGTTATGCCATATTCTATGAGTCAATAAATATCACTAAGGAAATCCCAGAGTCAAGGGACAGAGGATTTGATTTGACCCTTCAGAGGTGATCTTAGGACTTGAGGAGTGGGTAAGTCCCATTGGAGATGAGCATGTGGGAAGGGAGATATTATTGCCACCATCTTTGAAAAACACAGTCTGCCACGCTGAATAAAGGAGTTGGATGCCAGTCAGGACTGAGATACACTCATGGGAACGGGCTTATCTGCTCATTATGGTCTCGAGTTTCTGATTCGATTTATATTTTAGGAACTGCCAAGATAGATATATCTTCCTTTTAATCAGATCTTACTTGGATTCATTTAATCTTTATGATATGGCTTTGCAAAATAGATTCTTGCCAAGTATTTTTGGTCAACTTATGTTATTTCTCTAAGTTAAAAAATCTGGTAAAAATATAGAGTGTAAAATCTTCCTTATCTGCTTCATCAGGTAGTGACAAGGTCGTCAGTGATTCGTTGATTCAGAATGAACAATGACAGTAAACACTTGGGGTGCTTGCTGTAGACGCGAAAGTCTTCCATTATTCTAAGGACTGCATGTAAGACCTCATGACAGGATAAGGGCCCGCTGTATGTGAGGCAGCATGCTCTGCTCTGGGTGTGTAAATATATAGAGGAAAAGGTACAGTGCTGCCCTCATCGGAGAAGGCAATGGCACCCCACTCCAGCACTCTTGCCTGGAAAATCCCATGGACAGAGGAGCCTGGTTGGCTGCAGTCCATGGGGTCGCTAGGAGTCGGACACGACTGAGCAACTTCAGTTTCACTTTTCACTTTGCTGCATTGGAGAAGGAAATGGCAACCCACTCCAGTGTTCTTGCCTGGAGAATCCCAGGGGGAGCCTGGTGGGCTGCCATCTCAGGGGTCTCACAGAGTTGGACACGACTGAAGTGACTTAGAAGCAGCAGCAGCAGCTGCCATCATGAGTCTCTAGCATAAAGGAAGGTTAGATTAGTCAAATGTTCACACAAATGTGAATTGGCATCTCATACACAAAAGCACTTCATGAGGAGAATAGCAACTTAGCTCAATGAAGATGTACCTACTTCATTCCAGGCCCTGGAGTACTTTGCAACAGTAGATGGTAATTCCTAGTATGAATGATGTTTAGGAATTATTATCCACTGATGTAAACTGTTCTATGAATGATGTATAAAGGGCATTACTTAGGTGAGTATTCTGGGGTTTGGGGAGTAATCGTAAGCTTCAGTCTAAGCAGACTGTAGAAAGGAGCTGAAATAGAGATTTGATGATGAGGAAGATCCTTTGAGTGCTGTGGTAGAGTTAGCTCCTTGTGGTATTGATTTGAATGGACAGACATGACTGAAGAGCAATGGGGATTACTTAAAAATAGTGTTTCTTAGCAAATTCAGTCATTTTTATGACATATGTGCCCACTTTTTCCTCCTGGAAAATAAAATAAAAATAAATTCATTTTTCTGGCCCCATAAGTTAGAAAGAATGATGTTCCCATCCCATAGAAGTAATAAAGAAAGGTACTTCTCTGGCCTTTTTGCCAAAACACTTACAAATACTCTTTAGAAGTCATGGAAGTACAATTTAGAACACCAAAATCTTTACCTTTGGAGCCAAGATTTGACTCTGTATTTCATCTCTACCTTTTCTAACCAACCATCCTCGGGTGTGTCACTTAGCACTTTTGAGCCTCAATTTCCTCATCTATAAAGTGGGATAATAATGTCTTTATATTATATAGGCAGTAAAACACTATGGAAAGCATTATATTAACACATTATAATTATTTAATTCTATTTGGCAGCACTTGGGATAGAATATTGTTTCTAGCTTAGACAAAAGCTTTTGTATTTCATATATTCTATTTTAAGATCAATAATTGCTGTCAAAATAGTATTGGACCTTGATATCAGTTGTTGTTAGGGCTGATGGCTACTTGGTGGGTAAGATCACATTTTATGTCATCATTTGAATATTTGACTTAATTTGGTCACCTATGGGTTTAGTGACCAGTCAGTTTATTCTGCTCTATAATATTTTATCATAGAGACTCCTTATTATCTATTTTTTAAAGTTGAATAGGACAAGTAATTGCTATAACATGAAGCGGTTTATTGATATTTACCTCAAAAAGTAGTCTCCATTCAAACATCTCCTGCTCTTAATGAAGCCGTCTTATCCTACACTTGACATCAGATATCACAATGAGTGGTTGCTTGCTGAAATATAATGCAAATAATGTCAATCACTGGAAAATTATCTCTTCTTTTGAGTGAATTAGAAATGAACAGTGTCTTGTAATTTTTTCATGCAATTTTGTCAGAAAAATAGTGCCTCTGAAATTGTATTTTTTGTTTCACTTAAAATATAACTGATTTTTTTTTTTTATGGTTTTTCCTTTTTTTTTCTTATTTTCCTTTTTTTTTTTAAATTAGTTTTTATTTTTATTTTTTAAACTTTACTATTAATTTGTTATTTAGTTTTTG
>NW_011494522.1:1460123-1489628 GCF_000754665.1 Bison bison bison
TTTAAAATTTCCATTTCAAGGAATTCTATCAATTCATCATTTATTATAAGATTACAGTATCTTCTTGATTGGCTGCTTCTGGGTACAAGTGTCCTCCAAAACAGAACTCTTATTTTATTTTAAATTGGAACCTGACATTCAGTTTAACAAAGTGTGAAAGGAATTTGATAGAGATCAAGAAAATAAGTTTTGAGGCCTAAAGTTATTTATTTATTTATTTTTTCGTCAAACCTTTATTATTTTTTTTTAATTTAAAAAAAATTATACATGTGTTCCCCATCCTGAACCCTCCTCCCTCCTCCCTCCCCATACCATAAAATAACTAAAAATAACTAAAGTTATTTTTAGCAATTAAAAAATGGATTCATATTTTCTTTGTATTTATTTAAACTATATATAAAAAATGCAGCTTCTTAAAAATAGTTACTAGTTTAACATGAATTATTGTTAACTTGATTGTTAGTTCAATAATAACCACTATTCTTCTTTGGAGACTTGGGATTAAAAGAAGTAATGATAATTTGAGGATGACCCAAATTAGTGGATAAAATATAAGTTACAGTTTTTCTTTTAATTTCTTCTACCTTCCCCTTGTTGCAAATGTTTCTGTTGAAATCACTGAATATTATTTGCTCTGATTGATGATTCTCAAAGTGAAAGTGAAAGTTGCTCAGTAGTGTCCGACTCTTTGCGACCTTGTGGACTATACATTCCATGGAATTCTCCAGGCCAGAATACTGGAGTGGGTAGCCTTTCCCTTCTCCAGGGGATCTTCCCAACCCAGGGATTGAACCCCTGGGTCTCCCGCATTGCAGGTGGATCTCAAAAGAGGTGACAAACTCTAGAATCACCTGGAGAACTTTTAAAACACTAACACCCAGGCCCCACCCAATCCAATTAAATGAGGGTAAGGCCCAGCCCTGCCTACTTTTAGGATTTGTCCAGGTGACCCTACAGTGCGACCAAGGTTGAGAACCATTGACTTAGATCCTTACCTAGCACTCTCTCAGAAGTCAGTGTAGGATGGCAGTTAGCAACCCCTCCAACTCCTGGAACCCATTGAGTCAAGAAAGTCTGCAGCTTTGATTTGTTATCTATTCTCAGCTGTCCTCCTATTGCTCCCACTTAGGAGATCTGAGCATCATCATTTAGAGTGCAACAGACCCAGGATGCCGTTTAAGCGAGGTTCCAGCTTGGCTGCCATCGTTGACTGGATTTGCTTTCTATAGAACCAAGCCAATTATTCTCTCAAGCAACTTTCAGCTTAATATCATTGTAGATTGGCAAGGGATAAACAGCTGCTTAATCTTCTAAACACCCTCCAACCCTGCTGAAGCTTTTTAGCTGCTACATACTGCCCTTGAAATGGCCTGGTACAAAGTCATGGTGGGAATTTCGCTGATATTCAGTTGAGGAGGTGCCCAGACAAGGCTATGAGGTGGAAAGATCCAGCTGCTGAGAAGGATGAGGCTGCCAGGAATAGCTTTAGTGCTGGAGCCGGGAACTTTGTCTCTCTTGCTCACTGCTTGGTCCCTGGCTCTTAGAATGGTATCAACCACAGAGTGTGCACGTGATGAAAGCTTGTTGGCTGAAGGCATAAAGCGTGAAAAGCTGAAGTGCTGAGTGGCTCTGAGAAAAGCTATGAAACACCAGCCCTCTCCCTCCTCCAACACAACTGAATAATTGTATGATAATGGTTATTATTGAGTGCTTTTTCGTGACAGACATCGTACTGAGATTACACATACACTCACACACATATATGGGCACACAGGTATGCACACACAAATTATATTCTTTCTTGTTTAAAACTCATAACAGCCTATTCAATACTCATTATCCTTATGGCATAGTTGGGGGTAGTGAGACTTCGACTGGCTGACCAACATTTCTAAGTAACAACAAAGTAATAGCAGAATTGTCATCAGAGATCAGATCTCCCAATTCTAAGCCTGTGTGGTAGAACCAACTATATGATAGTGATAAATCTTTCCACGTCCAGCTTCAGATTCCTTAAACATTTTCATAAGCATCACCCCTTACAAAGCAATTATCACTCTCAGAAGTTAGGTTATTCCTGTGTCTGTTGCCTTGCCTACCTCTCTTAGAAAATCAGTTTCAGGAGAAGAAGGGTATTGTTTTTGCTGTTGTTCACCTTATCACCCCTGGAGAGTGATCAGGTACTCATCTTTAGTCCCTGTTTGAATGACTAGCCCCACCATCCAGTTGCTCAGTTAAGGCAGCTGGGCATTGTCTTTGCCCGTTGTTAAGCCTCATTCACTACCCATAATTGGATGCTGTGTTTGCCTCTCCAGTGGCACCCAAATCTATTTTTTTCCCCTCCATTCTCCACACTACTGCTTTAGTTCATGCTCTTACTCTTTGTAGAGTAGCCTTCTGATCGATCTCCCTGTCTTGAGTTTCACCTTCTGATTCACAAAACTTAAAGGGCAGTGATTCTTCCCTGGAGGAAATTTTACTCTCTGCCTCCAGGTGAAATTTGTCAGTGTCTGGAGATATTAATTGGTTGTCACATGTGGGTTGTACTGGCATCTATATGGAGGGGACTAAAGATGCAGCTAAATATTCTGCATTGAGCAAGACAACAAAGAATTACCTGGCCACAATGTCAACAGTGCAGGTGTAGAAAAACTCTTCCAGAGTGACCTTCTTAAAACCTCATTCTAAATTTATGTATAGTCAGTCCTTTTCAGTGACTGCCCTCTACCAAGAGGGTAAAACACGAAGTTCGTAGTGTCACATATGGAATATAGTTATGATTTGCTGCTTCCTTGCTACTTCAGCTACATCTTTCATTTTTCTTCCAAGTGTGCATAAAATTCCAGCCACTTTAAACAGTTTGCATGTTCTCAAAAGCATTGTTATTTGCTGTATTTTACCTGTTAAAGTTCCCAGGCAAGATTCTGAGAAGTGCTCTTAGACTATCCTAGATACAGTCACTCAGTAAGCCTTGAGTGAGCTGTGTGGGTGCCGTGTTAGGCGTGGAAGGCACAGCAGAGAGTAAAATAAATGTGGTTCCTCCCTTGGAGGTTCCTGTCTTCATCTGCTGTGGCTAGCTTAGAGCTGTATAGCACTTGAAGCTGTCACTCCATCATTAGTAGACCACTAAATGCAATTTAATTATCACTTCAAAGAAAATGAGCAATACTTACGGTTATTCTCAATTCATATCAAATTCACATTTACTTGTCTAAAAAATATGTGCGTGTTTTAAGCAGTTGTTTCTTCAGATCAGCTTCTAGACAAGATCCATACCTTGTTTGTGGTTGTGTTCTTTAAGTCTCTTTGAAGTCTCTTGGGTTTTTGGGATCTAAGAAGCAACTTCTTCCATCTTCCCCTCCCTCTCCCCTTCCTCCCTCCTTTTCTCTGCATTCCTCCACCTTTTTTCTCCCTTCATGCCTTCTTAATCTCACCCATCCCAGTCTTCCTCTCTTCTATCTTCTCTGTCTCCCATTCAGTTATTTTGTAGAAGCAGTCAGTCGGTGGTCCTGTAGAAAGTCCCACGTTTTGGAGTTTAGAGTTTTCTGACTGCTCCTTTGTGCAGGCATTTAGCTCATTCCCCTATTCTACATGTTCCCTGCAGACGGGAGTTGATAGAAATACTTAGATTTACATGTGTTTTTGCAAGAACAATTCATGAGGGCTGCTGTGTATTTTCATGTATCATCATATCAGTTGTAAACAGTGTCTGGTGGTTTCAGTTTTCAGTTCAGTTCAGTCACTCAGTCATGTCGACTCTTTGCGACCCCATGCCAGGCCTCCCTGTCCATCACCAACTCCCGGAGTTCACCCAGACTCATGTCCATTGAGTCAGTGATGCCATCCAGCCATCTCATCCTCTGTCGTCCCCTTCTCCTCCTGCCCCCAATCCCTCCCAGCATCAGAGTCTTTTCCAATGAGTCAACACTTCGCATGAGGTGGCCAAAGTACTGGAGTTTCAGCTTTAGCATCATTCCTTCCAAAGAAATCCCAGGGCTGATCTCCTTCGGAATTGGACTGGTTGGATCTCCTTGCAGTCCAAGGGACTCTCAAGAGTCTTCTCCAACACCACAGTTCAAAAGCATCAATTCTTCGGTGCTCAGCTTTCTTCACAGTCCAACTCTCACATTCTCACATCCATACATAACCACAGGAAAAACCATAGCCTTGACTAGACGGACCTTTGTTGGCAAAGTAATGTCTCTGCTTTTGAACATGCTCTCTAGGTTGGTCATAACTTTCCTTCCAAGGAGTAAGTGTCTTTTAATTTCGTGGCTGCAGTCACCATCTGCAGTGATTTTGGAGCCCCCAAAAATAAAGTCTGACACTGTTTCCACTGTTTCCCCATCTGTTTGAGCAATATTTAAATTGGGTCCAGATGCTGAGAGATGACAGTCTGAACTTCCCCATCAACTTTGCACTTACTGGTTTTACTCTTCATTAATGGCTACTGATTGCACAAATCAGTTATTTATTAAATATTGGAAAATGGTGGCAGTCTGATTATTTCATTCTGTTTGCACTTATTAGGTAAGATTTCCCTCTATCAACTTGCCTTATATTTACTGTGAAATACAACTTAAATAGGAATAGTAGCATAAATTTTATTTTCTCTCTTTATTCATTATTTTTTGGAGAAATACAGTGGTGCCTTAACATGTTTTAGTGGAATCCAATGAATTTAATTTTGTGTTTCCCTTTATCCCTTCTCTTCCTTTCCCCCTGTTATGAGTGCATGGCCCTTTTATCTATTACCTCTTTTAAATGGATGTCTTCCAATATTTAATACAAACCTTTGTCCACAAACAATGAATGTTTATAGTTTTTTCTAGTAATCAAAGAAGCAATTTTTATTTTAGAATGTGGAAAAAAGTTCTCTTAGAGAATTAAATAGGGGCTGTTACTTAGGACAATAGATCTCACTGTTCTGGATGTCTTGCCTTACTTGTTAAAGACCTACTAAGTGTCAAGACATCAGACTAGGTATTTTTATAGCAGATTTATTGTTGGTCATCAGATCTATGAATTATTTATCATTAGAACCAGATATTAGTGGAATATGCAGTTTGCTAGATGGTCTAGAGCTGTCTCAAGCCTCCTCTTTGCAGCAGGCTTGGGAGGATTACAGGTCACAGTAGAATCTCTCTGACATGTGTGCAGTTCCCTTATGTAAGCAAATGTTAGAGGTTCTTGGATAGTGACATTTTCTAGGTGAACTAACTGGTTGGAAAGGACTTCAGCTGTGTTATAACAGGAGCATAAGTTTAAAGGAATTCCTGCAATATTTTAATTTGCCATTGATTTCCTAGACTTTCTTGGTCAGCTCTTTGCATCTCCATTTTTACCTAATTGCTTCACATTTAGCAAATGGCATTTATGCCAACCTGCTTACCTTTTAGAGTTGTGGTGTAGTTTAATCAAGGGGCTTCCCTGGTAGCTGAGCTGGTAAAGAATCAGCCTGAAATGCAGGAGACCTCCATTCGATTCCTGAGTCAGGAAGATCTGCTGGAGAAGGGATAGGCTACCCATTCCAGTATTTTTGGGCTTCCTTTGTGGCTCAGCTGGTAAAGAATCTGCCTGCAATGCGAGAGACCTGGATTCAATCCCTGGGTTGGGAAGATGCCCTGGAGAAAGGAAGGGCTATTCACTCCAGTATTCTGGCCCGGAGGATTCCGTGGACTGTGTAGTCCATGGGATGGCAAAGAGTCTGACACAACAGAGTGACTGTAGTTTAATCAAGGTTATGTAAAGAGCCTAAGTTATAACTGAGTTTTCAATATCCTATTCCTGTATATGTCTTGATGTCTTATAATTTTACCTGGTTGATGCACACAGACATTCTGTGCTGTCAGTGGACTGTTATACAGCTGATTTCAGTTACAATTGCCTTTCATTATTGGAAATTGGAACACATAGAACAATCTGGGTTTTTTGCTTGTCATTTGTCAATTTAAAAAAATGATGAATATAGTAGTTACATGACCTGGTGAGTGAAAGTTGCTCAGTTATGTTTGACTCTTTGTGACCCCTTGGACTATAAATCTCTAGAATTCTCCAGGCCAGAATTCTGGAGTGGGGTAGCCTTTCCCTTCTCCAGGGTATCTTCCCAATCCAGGGGTCAAATCCAGGTCTTCTGCATTGCAGGTGGATTTTTTTTTTTTTTTTTATCACTTGAGCCACCAGGGAAGCCCACATGAACTGGTAATAAAGACTGAATCATTGAATGATCCTGTTCCTTGTCTGATTGCTTACAGGAGCAACATATTCTAATGTATCCACTTATTTTCTCTTGATTACAATGGACTATATCTTTGGATTATCTGCTTTAAAACACTTTTAAGACTTATAAAATAATTTTAAATAAAAATAGCTTCCATTTACTGATACTGTGTGCTGGGTTCTAGGATATTGTACTCTTTTAATATGCCTTTTATCATTTGATTTTCAAAGCAACTCATGGATTTTCTGAAGAAAACTGAGTTTTATATAGGTTGAGACATTTTCCCAGTCTATCTGGCAAAATATATAACTGGAAGTAAAAGTTGGATTAGCTGAAATCTGCTTGACTCCAGACTTTATGCTTTTAACTGTAAACTACTGTCATCTGTTTAAAAGATGAATTCCCTCTCCATAGGATTTTCCCATCATAATAAATACCTGTTTATATAAATTAGCATATATTTGTAAGTATGAATATATTATGTAGTTCTTAATAACCTAGAAGTCCATTTCTTAACATCCGAGCAGAATGAGATGAAAGAGGCAAAGTTTATAGTCCAAAATTACTTAAAATATATTCTTTATTTGCTCTGACCTTTAACAGACATAAAAATAACCTAAATATGTGGCTTGCTATCAGTAGTTTTTTAAATTCCCTTTTGTAACTCACAGCTCTTCTCTCTTCAGATTAATTCTTCAAATTCCTTTTTCACCATCTGTCTTTTATAAATAATATTCCCCTTTCTATCTTTTTCAGTTAATTTAGGAAAGAGTTATTCCTGTTTAAGTGGTAAGAGATAATCAAATTTGTGGCTTTCAAACTTTCTTGAACATATAAAATGAGTGAAAAGTATCAGAAAATAATGTATTGGACTCTAACATTACTATTTTATTCTGTTCCATTCTGCTCCACTCCACCCTTCCTCACCCCTCTATTCTCCTCTGTCCTCTATTTAAAACTTCCAGTTACAATTTTATGATTCATTAATGGATTCTGGGCAGTAATAAGAAACTGAATCACATAATTATCTTTGATTAGAGAAAAAGAGAAGTCTATGAACATGGCTAAATTAATAATTTTGCTCCTAACACCCATAGAAATGCATGTCACAATTGCTTTGGTAAGAATTACTTTAGCGGGAATTTTTATTTTGAAAAGTCTAATTAAAGTCATTATCAATGAAAGAAAGAAGGGTAATGATGAGGTCAGAGGGGAATGAAGTAAAACACTTTGAAAATAATAGGATTAAAATGGATTATGGCTTTAGTATATTTTGTATCATTTAAAAGTTGTTTCATAGAGTTGTTAGGCAACTTGGTGTTTCCTTGGAAAGGAGATCAGAAGACAACAAGCGATTTTAACAGGGAGTAAACGGAACAAGAGACATTATAAGTATTGAAAATACATGTTTTAAGACAGACAATGACAAGTGTTGGTGAGAATGTGGAAAAAGTGAAAACCTCGTGCATTGCTGAAGGGAACATAAAATAGTGCAGCCAGTCTGGGAGACAGTTGACTGTTCAAAATGGTGAACATAAAGTTACCACTTGATACAGCAGTTCCACTTCTGGGTATGCATCATTTTTATATTTGGCAAAACTAATACAATTATGTAAAGTTTAAAAATAAAATAAAGTAAAAAAAAAAAGAAAACATATGTCCACACAAAAACTTGTATGTTAATGAATATTCATGGCAGCTCTATTCCTAATAGCCCCTAATTTGCAAGAACCCCCAAATCTATCAGCTGATAAATGGATCAACAGAACATAGTATACTCACTCAATGGAATCTTATTTGGCCATAAAAAAGGAAGGATGTCCTGTTACATATTATAAGATGAATGAATCCTGAGAGCATTATGCTAATTGGAAGCAGTCACAAAGGACCACCTGTTGCATGATTCCATTGATGTGAAATGTCCAAAACAGGCAGATTTATAGAGCTAGAAAGTGGATTAGTGGCTGTCTGGGCTAAGGGGAGGGTGTGGAATGAGGCGGGGCTGTTAATGTGTTTGGAGTTTCTGTTGTAGATGATGAAAACATTCTAAAGTTAGATCATGTTGATGGTTGCATAGCTCTAGTAATATAATAAAACCCACTTTCAAGTACACTTTAAGTGGATAAATTTTAGAGTGTATAAATTATATCTCAATAAGGCTATTTAAAAAAGGAAATATATATTTAAGGATCATGTGGAAGTATTAAATAAATTCTGCCTGGTGGGCTACAGTCCACAGTGTCACAAAAGAATTGAACACAACTTCGTGTCTAAATAACAACAGCAGAATACTTTGATGAACCAAGTGGCAGTCCTCGTGTTTGCAGTGTAGTGTGCATATGTACTTATCACGTTATGCTCGTAGCACTGGGTGCCTTCACATGTCGAAGCACACAACCAGCATAGCAGTTTGCACATCCATAAGAATATAGCCAATTAATGTAAAAGGTATTTTCAGAAAGACATCTAAAACTAAGTCCAATAAAATTGCCAAAAGTTTAAGAACAGAAGGAAAGCAACTATAAACAGAATAGTTTTTACAATATAGGCAGTAGATTTCATGTTTCTAATTTTAATTCAAGATTTTTATAACTACACTTCAGAATTAATCTTTGATCCTTTCTCCTGCTTTAACTGGGGACATGATTGCTTCTCTTGCAGAAGTTTAATTACAATTTGAAGTAATTCAGAAATAGATACCAGGCTTTCCTGGTGGCTCATATGGTAAAAGAATCTGCCTGCCACGGGGGCAACCCAGGTTTGAATCCTGGGTCAGGAAGATCCCCTGGAGAAGGGAATGGCAACCCACTCCAGTATTCTTGCCTGGAGAATCCGTAAACAGAGGAGTCTGGTGGGCTACATACAGTTCATGGTGTCACAAAGAGTCAGACATGACTGAGTGATTAATACACACAGAGAAATAGATACCAGGATTTTAATTTAATTTCTTTTTTGAAAATAAATTTATTTTTAAATAAACTTTGTATTTGGGAAGTTATTTTTTTTTTTTCTGGGGATAATTTTTTTTTAATTTTATTTTTATTTTTAAACTTTACATAATTGTATTAGTTTTGCCAAATATCAAAATGAATCCACCACAGGTATACATGTGTTCCCCATCCTGAACCCTCCTCCCTCCTCCCTCCCCATACCGTCCCTCTGGGAAGTTATTTTTTAATGTAGAAAAATTGTGAAGATGGTAGAGAGTTTCTTTCCTCTTCTTACTGATTTCCCCTTAACGCTAGCTATGGTATTTGTCAAAACTAGGAAACCTATATTAGCACATTAATATTTACAAAGTTCCAGAATTTGTTTGGACTTCTTAAGTTTTTCTGCTAATGTCCCTTTTTCTGTTTAGTGATTCAGTCCAAGTTATCACATTGTACTGAATCATCATGCCTTCTTAGTTTCCTCTGACTTGTGTTGGTATTTTATTTAGCCTTCTTTCATATGACCTTGACACTTTTTAAGAGGTACTGGTCAGTGAGAGGTCTAAGAGGGAGGGTGTATATATACCTATGACTGATTCACTTCATTGTACAGCTGAAACTAACACAACATTGTAAACAATTATATCCCGATTGAAAAAATTCTAGAAAAAATAGAAATTTTTAACGTGAACAAAAGAAAAGAATTCTTCAACTTAGTTTTGACTAAATATTAGACTTGAGTTTTGAGGCTTGGGAAAGAATATCACAGAAACCATATTCCCTCCTTCTCACCTCCTATCAGGAGTACAGAGTATCAACATCACTTACTCCTGGTGTAACTTTGATCACTTAGCTTGGGTCGTGTTTGCTAGATTTCTTGACTGGAAAGTTCCTATTTTCCCCATGTGTATTCTATTGTTTGGAGGTGAGAGCATAATTTTATATGATAAAACAAGAGCTACATTTTAATTTTTCTGTTTTATCTAGACACAAATACACCTTGTAAATCTGTGCAGTAGGAAGATTCTTTTTTATCTTTCATTAAAACATTCAAATGATACTGTTATGATTCTTAAGTGAAATTGGTTTTCAGAACACACCAAAGATTCCACTGTAAGTTAGGTGGTGACAGTGAAAGAGTTAATATAAGATGAAAAATTCTCCTATCAAAGGGAATATATATTTAGGGCAATCTAATTAAAAACTCTTTCATGAGTGTGGGGAAAATAAGTGTGCATTTTGTGTTGTACCTGGGAAGATACGTACATGTACTTTTCATGGGTTTGTCTTTCCATTTATGGAGTTCTATTTATCCTTGGAAATAGTATTTTTTATTTAGCCCATCATACTTTACAAGTTCTACATCAAGAATTGTATTTCCACCCTCCCCCTCGTCTCCTCCAGAGATTAAAATTATCTTTAAGACTTTAAGATTTAAGACTTTTCCTATCCAAGGCTAATAATTCCTCTTGGTCCTGTTACCTCCTTTCCTCTCCAAGAATTGATTCCTTCAATTAGTTCCTCTTTTTGATTTAATTTTCAGCCTCTCCTTTAATATGGGCTTCTTCACTAGAGCTGGAAATAAACTGGCTTAGCTTTAAAATGAACATATGTGCAGGCCCCCATATGTGTGTGTGCGTGTACACACACATGCACGCGTGCATGCATGTTCTAGCACTTTCAGGCAAACACAGAACAGTGTCTTGAGGCTTAAGAGCTTAGTCTGTCTGTGTCTCTAAATCTGCCATTCTTCTCCTAAATCTCTTAAAAGAAGAGATTACATTTTCTCTTTAGCATCCTCATTTGCCAATTTTAAACCAGTTTCATTCTGATTTCTACTGATATCTCTCTAATGAAATTGTTTTGTCTTTGTCACCAATCGTCTCTAAATTTCAAATTAAATGGACTTTCTCCTCCTAGAGTTTGACAATTACTGACACAGTGTTTATTTAATAAATATCAGTTTATTGAATGTTGCAAGAACTTTGAATACTCAATGAAATTTTGGCATATATAAAAATACCTTTCACAGTGTTGTGAAATTTAAATTTGCTTCCTTTATTATAACTGATGCCTTTTCCCTTCCATGGATGTATGGTTCATATCTGTGAATCTGAAGGGAGCAGTAATAGCTCGTATAGTGAGACAATGTAATAGCCTTTGTAATGTTCATATGGATGATTATTGTACATTTTACTTAGTTCTATAATTTTAGTAAATGGTTTCAGGCCAGTCCATGACCTTCTTTTACCCAAACACTCTACCCTTTGGATTCCCAAAGGAAAACTTGTACTTGTTCTGGACAAGAGAAAATGGGACGAAGAGAAACATTCCTTACCCAGAATGGGTTACATGTTCTCTCTCCTGAGAAGGATCACCTGGTCGTCTGAACTAAAGACACAAATTCTTAAAAATGAAGGAGGAGCCCTATCCTCTGGTTACAGAAGCAGAATGAGTATCTGGCCACAGAGGAGAGTGGTTTTTAAGCAACGCTAGAGAGAGTTTCACTAATCAGTCCTTGAGAAATATTTTCCCAGGCTCAAATACAGAACCAGAAGAGACTTCTGCATCCTTACATAAGGCCAAGCTGCTTTTCACAGCAGAGTTTTGTCTGTGCTTGTTGGGTCCCAGTGGATCTGCTCAGAGGTTTTCTCCCTTTCTTCTCTCATAAATATACCTTCATTTAAGCTTCCTTTATTTCAAGGCACACTGTAGAGAGTAATGGTATAGATGTTCCTACTAGGGGAAGGTACCTTGGTCTCATCTCAGTATTGTCAGCATTTTGCTGAATTGAGAGTAATGCTGCTGCTGCTGCTGAGTCACTTCAGTTGTGTCCGACTCTGTGCGACCCCATAGATGGCAGCCCACCAGGCTCCCCCGTCCCTGGGATTCTCCAGGCAAGAACACTGGAGTGGGTTGCCATTTCCTTCTCCAATGCATGAAAGTGAAAAGTGAAAGTGAAGTCACTCAGTCGTGTCCGACTCTTTGCGACCCCATGGACTGTAGCCCACCAGGCTCCTCCGTCCATGGGAGTTTCCAGGCAAGAGTACTGGAGTGGGGTGCCATTATGAATATTAATAACAGTGACAGTATCCATTACCATTTATTGAGTACCTGCCATGTACTTACAAAAGGCGTCCAGGCATTTTACAAATATTGTGACGTCAGGAACCACGTCTCTCTCATTCACTGCTATATCCCCATCTTTGGCAGAGTTACTGTGATGTGGAAGGCAGTTAATAAGTGTATACACACACACCTTAAGACATTGAGGGTTTGGTTTCCAGCTCAATGCAGAGAAGGGAACATAAGTTTATATTTAGTTTATACTAGTTTTATTAGTCTATCAAATGTGCATTAGCATTGTCTAAAAATGTGCATACTTAGTTTAGAAATGCTCTGTTATTAAAGAAATCCTGACCATCTCTGAGCCTTCAGCAAGCTGTAATCTTTTTGCTGGTGGCAGGCTTTGCCTAAGTTTGATGGCTACTGACCCATCAAGGTAGTGGTTCACCGTCACCCCAGGTGAAGGAGGGGTGGCTTTAGCAATTTTTTAAAATAAAAAAAACAGTAAGGTTTGCTGCATCGATAGACTCTTCTGTTCAAGAATGATTTATCTGTAGCATCAGTGCTGTTTGATAACATTTTATGCAGAGTAGAACTTCTTTGAAAATTGAAGTCACTTCTTTCAAACCCTGCTGTTGTTAAAACAGCTAGATTTATGTAATATTTTAAATCCTTTGTCATCCTTTCAACTTAGGGTAGATTTCATCTCTAGAGAACACTTTCTTTGCTTATCCACAAGAAGCAGCTCCTTATCCATTTAGGTTTTATCATGAGATTACAGCAATTCAGTCTTAAGTTTCCACCTCTAGTTCTAATTTTCTTTTTCTTTTTACCATATTGCAGTTATTTCCTCCACTGAAGTCTTGAGCCCCTCAGAGTCATCCATGATGACTTTAAAAGAGTCATCCAACTTCTTTTAAACTTTTGTTAATGTGGATATTTTGACTTCTTCCCATGAATCACAAATGCCCTTAATGGCATCTAGAAGGATGCCCACATTCTTCAGAGGAATCACTATCTATGGCAACTATAGCCTTTAAATAGCCTTTAAACTATAGCATATTAAATGTCTGGTTTTTTTTTTTCTTTTCTTTGAAATATTTGGTTGTGCCATATGGTTTTGCAGGGCTGACCAGGACTAGAATGCACGCCTGCTATGGTGGAAGTGCAGAGCCTTAACCACAGGACTGCCAAGGAAGTCCCCCCAACGTATTTCTTAAATAATAAGACTGGAAAGTTGTAATGGCCACGGGCTGCACAATGGATGTTGTGCTAGCAGTATGAAAACAACATCACCCTCATTGTGCATCTCCATTATAGCTCTTGGGTAACCAGGTGCATTGTTCATGAGTGATGATATTCTGAAAGGAATCTTTTTCTCTGAGCAGTGCGTCTCAACATTGGGCTTAAAATATGTAGTAACCACGTTGTTAACAGATGTTTTGTCATGCAGGCATTGTTGTTCTGTGTATAGAGTACAGGCAGAGCAGATTGAGCATAATCCTAGGATTATGCTAGGATGTTTGGAATGGTAAGTGAGTTTTGGCTTCAACCTCAGGGTGCCAGCTGCATTCAGTTCAGTTCAGTTGCTCAGTCATGTCCGACTCTTTGCGACCCCATGAATCGCAGCACGCCAGGCCTCCCTGTCCATCACCAACTCCCAGAGTTCACTCAGACTCACGTCCATCGAGTCAGTGATGCCATCCAGCCATCTCATCCTCTGTCGTCCCCTTCTCCTCCTGCCCCCAATCCCTCCCAGCATCAGAGTCTTTTCCAATGAGTCAACTCTTCGCGTGAGGTGGCCAAAGTACTGGAGTTTCAGCTTCAGCATCATCCCTTCCAAAGAAATTCCAGGGCTGATCTTCAGAATGGACTGGTTGGATCTCCTTGCAGTCCAAGGGACTCTCAAGAGTCTTCTCCAACACCACATTTCAAAAGCATCAATTCTTCGGCGCTCAGCTTTCTTCACAGTCCAACTCTCACATCCATACATGACCACAGGAAAAACCATAGCCTTGACTAGACGGACCTTTGTTGGCAAAGTAATGTCTCTGCTTTTGAATATGCTATCTAGGTTGGTCATAACTTTCCTTCCAAGGAATAAGCATCTTTTAATTTCATGGCTGCAGACACCATCTGCAGTGATTTTGGAGCCCCCCAAAAATAAAATCTGACACTTAGCCCCTAACAAAAGCATCAGCCTGTCCTTTGA
Organism: Bison bison bison; assembly: GCF_000754665.1. Taxonomy (NCBI): domain Eukaryota; kingdom Metazoa; phylum Chordata; class Mammalia; order Artiodactyla; family Bovidae; genus Bison; species Bison bison. Next base: position 1,474,552 of record NW_011494522.1, read on the forward strand.
TGCTTTGAACCCAGGCAATGACTTCTCCTCTCTAGCTTTGAAAATTCTAGATGGTGTCTTCTTCTGATGGAAAGCTGTTTTGTCTACATTGAAAATCTGCTTCTTGGTGTGACCACCTTCACTAATGAACTTAGCTAGATCTTCTGAATGACTCGCTGCAGCTTTTACATCAGCAGTTGCTGCTTCACTTTGAGCTTTTATGTTACAGAGGTGACTTCTTTTCTTAAATCTCATCAGTAATTTAAAAATTTAATCCAGTTTTTAAAAGTACAATGTGAAGTTAATCTCATCTCAAACTCTGCTAGCTAGAAAAACTTCTGCAGCTTCCTCAATTCTCTCTGCCTTCTTAAAACTGAAGAGAGTTAGGACCTTGCTCTGGGAGGCTTTGGCTTAGGGCAATGCTCTGGCTGGTTTGATCCTCTATCCAGACTTTATGCCTATCAGCAATAAGGCTGTTACACTTATCATTCATGTGTTCACTGGAGCAGCACTTTAAACTTCTTTCAAGAACCTTTCCTTTGCATTTACAACTTGGCTAACTATTTGGCACAAGAGGCGTAGCTGTCCGCCTTTCTCAGCTTTTGACATTCCTTCCTCACTAAGCTTAATCATTTCTAGTTTTTTTTTTTTTTTGAATTCGAGAGACTTGCAGCTCTTCTTTTTCACTGGAACACTGAAAGGCCAGTGCAGAATTATTAATTGGCCTAATGTCACTATCGTTGTGTAGAAGCCCAGGATGACAGAGAGATGGGTGAAAGGAGGTTGACTGAGCAGTCGGGACATGTGTTTACTGATCAAGTTCACAATCTTCAGTGGGTACAATTTGTGACACCCCAAAACAATTGCAATAGTGATGTCAAAGATCTCTGATCATGGATCACCATAGCAATATAATGAACAAGTTTGAAATATTGTGAGAATTACCAAAATGGGATACAGAGACACAAAGTGAGCAAATTCTATTGGAAATAGCACCAATAGACTTGCTTGATTCAGGACTGCCACAAACCAACTTATTAAAAAACACAGTTATCTGTGAAATGCAGTAAAATGAAGCACGATAAAATAAGGTACCACTGACTCGATGGACGTGAGTCTGAGTGACCTCCAGGAGTTGGTGATGGACAGGGAGGCCTGGCGTGCTGTGATTCATGGGGTTGCAAAGAGTCGGACACGACTGAGTGACTGAACTGAACTGATGTTCAATCAAAGAGTCATTCTCATCCTGAGAACAATCCTGAACAGATCTGTTATTACTTCTCTTCTATAGACGGAGAAACTGAAGCTTACAAACAGGTAACTTTTACAAGGTCATTAACTAGTAATCAGTAGTATCATGTTTGAGCTCAAGTATATACAGCTTCAAAGCTGTAAATGTTTCCACTCTGCCATGTGGTTAGTAAGTGGATGGATGACATGATAAAAGAATGAGTTTAGTGAACAAATTGTTGCCCTATTTACTTGAATTTATTACTCAACCATCTGTAGGCTGGAGAAGGCGATGGCACCCCACTCCAGTACTCTTGCCTGGAAAATCCCATGGACGGAGGAGCCTGGTAGGCTGCAGTCCATAGGGTCGCTAAGAGTCGGACATGACTGATCAACTTCACTTTCACTTTTCACTTTTCACTTTCATGCATTGGAGAAGGAAATGGCAACCTACTCCAGTGTTCTTGCCTGGAGACTCCCAAGGACTGGGGAGCCTGGTGGGCTGCCGTCTATGGGGTCTCACAGAGTCGGGCATGACTGAAGTGACTTAGCAGCAGCAGCATCCCTAGGCTACTTTTCTCATGAGAATTTGTTCCCTTGGGTAAAATAATAGAATTGCACTTGCTACTGGGGAGAAGGTGACTTTGAACACTGCTCCCTGTTCTCCATCTCCATAGCATCTGTGGAGATCAGAAAAAGCCAATGGGCATCAGGTTTCTAGATGGATCCACACTGTGGAGACTAGCCTGCTTGTATAGCTGTCAGTCTCCAAGTCTTCCCTCTCCATTAAGTCATGAGAGCTTGTCACCAAAGGTTCTCAGGACTCTCTTTGTCACCAAGCATGGGTCTGTGTGAATGAACGATTCAAATGCCTTGTGAGCTCAGCTTCCAAATGCATTATACTTAGGTAATTCTGTTCTGTGTTTGTCTGGCCCAGAACCTGATTTACTGTCAAAACTTGGGGAACTCACAAATCAAAACAGTCAATTTCAGAGAAGAGCGGCCTATTTAAATGCAATTCCAGGAAGGTGCTGGAATAGGAGGAGTCTTGAATAGAAGGGGTCTTTAATATGGCAGATCAGAGCAAAAGACTGAAATGGGCAAGGACAGAGGAAAGGCATTCTTTGCAGAGAATAACAGATTCATTATCACACTTGGGCACCTTCAAATTTTGATCCTTTTATTTCCCTTTTGTATCTTTTCACTAGAAATCGCTAAGGGAATTGGCCGGAAAGTGGAGTGAAGACGATAAAAGGCTGTAAATCATTGAAAAGTTTAATACTTCTTGTCTGCATTAGAGAATTTTGAGTTATTGGATATTTAAATAGCATCACATATGGAAAGAAAATTGAAGTAGCCAACAAAACTCCCAAAATACTTTTGAAGGATCTATTTAGCAAAAGACATGCTATTTCAGAATCTTTTCCAAACTTCTAGTGAGAGTTCTAGCACTAACAAGGTGTATCAAATATTATGGCCTGTTTATTAGAGGGCTGTAGTTATTCAGCTGGAAATACAGTATTTTAGTTGCTAGACAAATTATGCCTGCTATATTCAATGGTGCTTTTACATACATTTATCTGACAGTTTGAAAGAAATGAATTCCCATCCTCATTTATATCACTAGTGTATGCTTTTGACTCTGCTGATTCTAAAACATTGGTTATGACCGTGTTATATTGTTAATTTATACAGTAGTACACTGTTTATAGACTACAGGCTTCTGGGACTTGAGACATTTTGAGGAAGAACATACTGGCATTCTTCCTATAACCTTTTATTTAAAACATAAAAGTATTTTGAGGTTGTTGAATTAGAATTCTTTGAAGATTGTTGCATGCATCCTATTTGCATTAAATCATTGGCTCTTTGTGCTTTTCTTTGCATGTAAAACAAATATTTAAGGAAAAAAGCAATCTCCAAAATTTTGTTTTACATCACTTTTATGTCTCTTCCACTTAACTTCCTCTTTAACTTAACATCTATCTAAACATGAAATAAAGCCATTTCTTTTATGGGCATAATTGAAGACTTCTTTGATAGTGTTTTGGTACGGTTAAACGTATGTGCTGCAAATGGACTTTCAGGAGTCATATGCTGACTTCGTTTGCTAGATGCATGGTTTTCAGAGGACGTGGTATTTGGCTGTGCCGGGTCTCCGTTTCCGCGAGCTTTCCTCTGGTTGTGGCGAGCCGGCCCTCCCTCTGGTTGTTGTGTGCAGGCTTCTCTTTGCGGTGGCTCCTCTTGTGTGGAGCAGAGACTCGGTAGTGTCCTCGGACTTCAGCAGTCGTGGCGCCAGGGCTCGGTTGTTGTGGATTCCCCAGACTCCAGAGCACAGGCTCAGTCGTGGTGGCACACGGGCTTAGCTGCTCTGCAGCATGTGAGATCTTCCCAGCTCAGGGACTGAACCCATGTCTCCAGTATTGGCAGGAAGATTCTTTACCCCTGAACCATCAGGGAAGCCCTAGCTGTGAGATTTTAAAGCAATGTATAAACTGCTTTGTGCCTTAGGTTTGCCAGCTTTAACTGGGGGTTATAATAGTACCTACTTGCTAGCCTTGTACTAAGGATTGGATGAGATCCTTCTGATAATATGCTTACTTAGAACAGTATCTGGCACATAGGAAACATAATTTATATTATAATTTTTGTCTCTGAGGTTTTATAATCTCTATTTTATTTTGACTGATAATTAAATTTCTAGTGATCTAGTCTACCTGAGTCTTGATCAATCAGGGTTCCATTTACTGCATTTACTGTGGGTTCCTATTCTAGCAATTTGTGAAGAATATTCTTTGAGAGAATCCAAAGATAATGTACAGTGGCAATCAAATCTAAATATATAAGTACATATATAATCATTTTGTATTATTATTTTGTAAATGATAGACTATTTCTACCTAGCTTATCTGTTTTGAAGACAAAGTGCTTTAGTACTTTGAAAAATTCCTGTTAATACTGTATGCTGCACTCTTTTCTTATGCTCCTTAGTAAGCTATGCTTTGTTCTCAAAAGATGAGCACTTCACAGTTATAAAATCACTGAAGTAGAATGATTAAATCTTTTAATTTGGTAATTTGTGTTATGCCCCTTCTTTAGAGAAATAATAGGAAAGTTGGAAACTTTATAGAGCCTATTTTTATTTTAATAAGGCATGGGATGCAAAGCTCTACGATATGGTAATAACTTGATTTCATAGCATGTTGTCAGGAAAGGATGTATTCTAGGTAAATACACTTTTTTCCAGGTGATTTCTCCCCGTGATGTGGTACTCTCTTCCTTGTCTTTTGATGCAGTACGCAATGAAAATAGTATCAGCTTTCTTCATAATACAAGGTCGTCATTAGGCATTTTTTATTATAACTGCTCAGTGATACAATACTGTCCTCAGATGTATGAAAATATGTAGGCCTTCTTGACCATGTGCTAAATGGATCCAGACAGCTGTCCTGTTGTGAATTCTCATGTCTACTGTTATTTCTCACCACTGGCAATGTGCCTACTTTTAGAAAGCTTATCTTTATTTGCTAATTCTGACTGCAAGCTATGCTTGCTGGGATTGTGTCTAAAATAACACCAGAGCTTGTGTGAAGACTTGATATTTTCTCAAGTGCAGTTCATGGAATAAGGAATAAGGAATAGTGTTTGTAGATGGGCTGAAGATTGCCTTAGGGACTTACTTTGATTTCTGGAACACTATTTTCTAATATTCAACCAAATGACCTATATGTTTAATATTTTTAATATATGCCTAATTTAAGAACTCGAGCACAAATGCTAACATTATATAGATATTATTTAGCTCAGTTATGCCCTACTATTTGCAACCCCATGGAGCCCACTAGGCTCCTCTGTCCATGGAATTCTCTAGGCAAGAATACTGGAGTGGGTAGCCATTCCCTTCTCCAGGGGATCTCCCAGACCCAGGGACTGAACCCTGGTCTACTGCATTGCAGGTGGATTCTTTACTGTCTGAGCCACCAAGGAAGCCTGATTTACTAAATCTGTGAGAAGGAGTGACAGAATTGTGAATTCATGAATTAGACATCTCAAATATAATGATGGTTAGAGTAGGTGGTGGTTTAGTCGCTAAGTCGTGTCTGACTCTTGCGACCCCATAGACTGTAGCCTGCCAGGCTCCTCTCTCCATGGCATTCTCCAGGCAAGAATACTGGGATGGGTTACCATTTCCTTCTCCGGGGGATCTTCCCAACCTAGGAATCAAACCCGGGTTTCCTTCCTTGCAGGCAGATTCTTTACCCACTGAGCTACGAGGGAAGCCCAAAGGTTAGAATGGGAACAGAATCTAATGTAAGTGGTGGAGAAGTCTCCATCCCTGGAGATATTTCACAGCATCCCTGGAGAGTGGCTCACCCATTTTGGGGAAACCCTTTGGTAGCAGGTGTTTTATGGCCATTTGAAAGTTCTTTGGCATTGCCTCTTCTCTACTTCATATATGAACATTGATGGATCACTTCATTGATTCATTATTTGTGAGCTTATCTTCTAAATTAAAGGTATTATTGGAGGGACCATGAAGGTGAATGAAATAGATACGGCCCTTTCCTTTCTGAAAGACAGGAGTAAAATAATTTCAAAGAAATACGTATTTTTCAATTGTCACGTCTTATGAATGAAAATAATTGAATGCTATGAGTTAGGAAAAAGAGATAATTAAATTGGAATTCAAAGACTAGTTGAGCTCAAGTTGAGGTCTGAAGGATGAAAAAAAGAACACTCTTAACAGAGTACACAGCATGGGAACATTCTTAGAAATGGAAAAGAACTTGGCATATTCTGAGAAGTGAAAGAAGGCAGAGGTAACTGGTGTGCAATGAGCAAGGATGGACATGTTAGGTAAAGATGGATAAATATGTCAGTGCCAGGTCGTGAAGTGCTTTGTAAGGATTTTGAGTCCATTCAGAAGTGAAATGACACTGAAAGGTCTTAAGTAGATGATGGCATAATTACAGATGAGTTAAAAAATATTTTCTACTATTCATTGATTAATGAAATTTGGTGAAGGATTGAAGGTGGAAGTGTAGAGACTGGCTAAGAGGATATTGAAAGAATATAAGAGTGGTCAAAATGATGGAAAGAGTCAGGATATACAGACCTAACCTTCAGTTTCATTATCTGAAAAATGGGAGTAGTCATGTTTGGTATAGAGTTCACGTAAGTAAATATTACCTACTGTTGTTATTTGTATTACCCAGTAGAATAAACTAGTTGGTTAGTTAATTGAAAAGTTGATTAAAGGGAAATATTAAATAATATGTACTCCGATCCTATATTTTATTTTAACTTAAAGACTATAAACACTCATTGCCAGTCTTTTGATACAGCTTGGGACCATTTGTTGAGGGTGAATTTGTGAACTGCAATTCTGACCTGATTTTGTTTGGTTTACTTTTATGTGAACTGTACCTATAGTTTCATCTTCCACAATTTCCAGTTTTGGTTCCCTTATATGAAGCAAGAATTTTAAAGACATCTGTAAATGGCTTTATGAATTAGGGATGAGAATGATATCACAAAACTTTCTAGTTTCTTTTTTTCCCCCCCAGTTTTGCCCATTATGGGATTTTAAAAACAATTCATATAGAAAATTTTCTTGGAGATTTGCCCAAACATTCTACCTAGTTTTTATGAAGCCAGACTTTTTTAAAATTCAAAATTACCCAGTCTATGTAGTGTTTAATTGAAATATATCATTTCAGTAATAAGTGCATACTGGTATCAGCAAGTTTGGAGAAAAATACAAGTGACTTCTGGCACAGATGCCATTTAACTGGAGGGAGTAGAAGTGTAGGGTGATGCTCGAAGCAACCCTCGTGTTGACTGCAAGCATTCAGTGTCCCATGGTCACAAGTCTTTTTATGGAAGTGAAAATATCAGTTACTCTAACAACCAGGTAACTGGAGAGTAGATTAGAGTGCTTTTACTGGGTCATGTGTACCCCAATGTTCATCGCAGCACTGTTTATAATAGCCAGGACATGGAAGCAACCTAGATGTCCATCAGCAGATGAATGGATAAGAAAGCTGTGGTACATATACACAATGGAGTATTACTCAGCCATTAAAAAGAATACATTTGAATCAGTTCTAATGAGGTGGATGAAACTGGAGCCTATTATACAGAGTGAAGTAAGCCAGAAAGAAAAACACCAGTACAGTATACTAACGCATATATATGGAATTTAGAAAGATGGTAACAATAACCCTCTATACGAGACAGCAAAAGAGACATTGATGTATACAACAGTCTTTTGGACTCTGAGGGAGAGGGAGAGGGTGGGATGATTTGGGAGAATGGCATTGAAATATGTATAATATCATATATGAAACAAGTCGCCAGTCCAGATTCGATGCATGATACTGGATGCTTGGGGCTGGTGCACTCGGATGACCCAGAGGGAGGGTATGGGGAAGGAGGAGGGAGGAGGGTTCAGGATGGGGAACACATGTATACCTGTGGCGGATTCATTTTGGTATATGGCAAAACCAATACAATATTGTAAAGTTAAATAAAATAAAATTAAAAACAACAACAAAAAAAAATAAGACAGGCCCTGGTGTGTGGTGAGGGAAAGGAGAGTCCCAAGAATGTTTCCAGCATTTCTGGTGTAAGCAAGGAGGAACTGATAGATGGATGGGAAGATGGGAGATAGGGCCCAAATGTGGTTTTCCATTTAAGATGCCTGGAAGACATTCAAGTGCCAGTATTACAAAGGCCATTGACAAGTCATCCCCAAAGTTTAGAAGGGGATCTTGGCTGCCTTTGCTTGAGGAGCTTTAAGGGGAAATGCCGTGGGGTTCTAAACAAGGATAGAGAGGCCCATCTGCTAGCCTGGATTATGCCAAATATGGAGTCATGGTGGCTGGAGGACAAGGGGTGAGCGGATCTGAATCCTACCAGAAGCAGAGGGGTGTAGCTGCAGAGGTAGTACTCATTGTCAGCAACCAGGGTCAGGGTAGAGCTCCAAATGCAAAAATGAGTAAGATGCGTAATAAGAACATGACAAGTCTACAGAATTAGGAGTAGGAAATAGTGAAGTATGGCAGGAAACATATTAAGGTAAATGCTTTAATAGTAAGACTGTGAAAAATGCCAAGGTGTTGGAACATTATTTTTGTATAATACCGACTGAACAGTGTGTGGGCCAATCTGGGAGCTCCTGATACACAGTCACCCAGGCATAACATTAATTTGATTTTCTGGAAGTGTCAATGGGTTTTTCATAATATGGCCTAAATATGAGGATACCCTTGAAATCAGTTGTGTGTGTTTATGAGCACATTAGCCCATGTTGGGGTGAATGAAAGAAAGCAATTTTGAATTCCCCCCAAAAGGACTAAGCTCTTGAACTTGGCCTTATTCACATTGTTCTGTTACAAAATAAACAAAGTCTGATCCTACCAGTGTATCATCTGCATGCACAACAGTACAGATGTTTGTTATCACCAGATCCCTCAATTCATATTGATGTGAGAATCATTCAATTGTTTTGGAATTCATGCTGAAAACACAACATGTTCAAAAATTGGTGAAAATTATCATTAGATCTGAAAGTACTCTGTCAATCACAGTGAATACTGTGTTGTTTTACCCAGCTGAGTTCAGAGGCAAATTGTGGTTGGGAAGGAAGTGTTTATTTTTAGTTGATGAGTATAGCTAATCTGCCTCTCAGTGTAGGGATGCTGGGCTGTGATATGATATAATTTGGCTCAATGACCACGTGATGGATTGTTAAGTAATTCCAAACACCCTGGCATGAACATTCTCATTGATTTCCCATTTTCTGAAAGATAAGATTGCTGAATCTGGGTATCTTTTCTTTTTAAAGAGGCAGTTTCTTAAAGGGTAGTTTCTTTCTTCTGATGGGAATATTTATATACTGAATATTAAAACTGAGAATAGCAACTATTGATTTGGGGGAGGGAGGCTTGATCCCTTTCTGACATAGTGAAAATCATTTCCTAAATGTTTTAATATTTAATGTACAAATATTTGGTGCTTATTAAATTCTTTTCCTTAAGCATCTATTTTAAAAACGCCCCAGAAGGAATATTCCTATATGTGAGAAATCTGTCAATTTCTCATGTGTGTAATTTTTTTTTCATTTTATATTTAAAAGGAGCCAAACACTTCATTATGATTTACCATATTCCCCTACCAGCTGTTCTTCTTTTCATTTCCCTTTCACAGACTTTGGTTCTACCATTGAATCTCTTGTATAAGTCAACAACCTGGGCTTCATCCTTGACTCGTATTTTTCTCTTTTTGTTTGTTTTTAATTTTAGCTACCAAAAAAATTAAAGAAGGATTTAAAAAACATTTTACTTTATTTGGCTGTACCTGGTCTTAGCTGCAAGCTTTGGTATCCAGTTCCCCAATCAGGGATCGAAGCCGGGCTCCCTGTATTGGGAGGGAAGAGTCTTAGCCACTGGACCACCAGGGAAGTCCCTCTCTTTCTCTCCGTTGAACGAATCCTAGAATCTGGTCAGGATTCCTCATCTCCAGAGCCACCACTTAATTCAGCCCACTGTCTCCCGGATGACCGTGGTGGCTTTCTGCATTCTCTCTGCCACTATTCTCAGTGCGGCCTTCCCACGTTAGTCAGCAGGATGTGCTGTCCTGCAGTCTCTGTGCTTAAAGCACCAGTGGTCTTGCCCTTAGGGTCAGAACAAAACTACTTAGAATGTTGTAAAAGCGTTCCAAGGCTTGACGCCAGCCACCCCCGCCCCGCCCCGCGCCCCACTTTGTTCAGCTTCAGACTCACTTCTTAACTTCCTCCCTTTCTGAAGCTTAATGCATGGTCTCAAATCTTGCATGGCTACATGGCCCCCCTAGACTTCACGCATGATCTGCCTTTGGTTTCAAATGCTGCCTTCTTGCTTTCTTGTCCTCAATTTAGGTGGTGCTACATGGAGGAAATCTTCCCCGAGAACCACAGACGAGGAGAGGTGTTCTTGCTAACATCCCAGTGCGGGCATTCCATCTTTTCATGGCGCTTTTTAGTTCTTCATTGCTGTTGCTTATTTACTTCTCTACACCTCCCAATAGACTATAAGTGAAAGTGTTAGTTGCTCAGTTGTGTCTGACGCTTTGTGACCTGGCAGGCTCCTCTGTCTGTAGAATCCTCCAGGCAAGAATACTGGAGTGGGTTGCTATTTCCTACTCCAGGGGATCTTCCTGACCCAGGGATTGAACCTGCATCTCCTGCATTGCAGGCAGATTCTTTACTGTCCGAGCCACTGCTGCTGCTGCTGCTAAGTCACTTCAGTCGTGTCCGACTCTGTGTGACCCCATAGACGGCTGCCCACCAGGCTCCTCCGTCCCTGGGATTCTCCAGGCAAGAACACTGGAGTGGGTTACCACTAGGGAAGTCCTAAAAGACTGTACGGGATGGGATGGAATGGGACCATATCTGTTGTTCTGTGTATCTATTGTTACGTGTTTTAGGTTTGTTACAGTGGTACTCTGCTTACAGGAATCAAAATCTGTTCCTGTTACAATTAAAAAAAATACCCTCAAAGCTTAGTGGTAGAAAACAGTCATCATTTGTATGCTCATGGAATACATAGATCAGAATTTTGAAAAGGACATAATGCAAATGTGGGCATGTTTTTCTCTGCTCCATGGTGTTGGACGTCTTAACTAGAAAGATGAGACATGCAGGGGCTATTTTAATGGCCAGAGGATGGACTCCTCTGAAGACTTCCTACTTCTTTACTTTTAATAAAGTCCAGTTGATTTTTTTTCCTATTGTCACTGTATTGTACTAGTACCTTTGGTGTTGAGAGGTCATTGTCTAGCTCAAGATCATGGAAATTTAGCTCATCAGTAGTAAATGTAGTAGTTCCCACATGTGCTGTGCTTAGTGGCTCAGTCGTGTCTGATTCTTTGTACCCCCATGGACTCTAGTCCACCCGGCTCCTCTGTCCATGGGATCCTCCAGGCAAGAATACAGGAGTGGGTTGCCATTTCCTTCTCCAGGGGATCTTCCTAACCCAGGGATCAAAGCCGGGTCTTCTGCATTGCAGGTGAATTCTTTACCATCTGAGCCACTTGGGACTCAATGTGCCTTACACATAGTATAAAAAAGGATAACAAATATACGGTCCTATCTCCTGACCATTCCTCAAAAGAAGCAAAAGACAAAACAATGAAAACAAACAAGCAAAAAAAAAAAAAATGACCAAGTAGCAAACAAACGATCATAGGGCAGCCCGGTAAGGTGAAATAGTATTGTATACCAGCTGAGCTGCTAGGGAAGCCCAACAAAACTTAATTTAATTTGCAAGGAAGCAGAAAGAAAACAGAAATAAGTTACTCATAAGGCAGAATGTCACATTATGGTTAAACGTCCACGGATCTATCGGTACACACTTGCGTTGACATACACAGACTACACTCCGGGTAGGAAAAGTTTCTTGAGTTTAACTAAAACCTCTTCAAAACAGAATGCAACTTTTCCAAGTTGCCACATACTGAACCTTTATCCATAATATTTTGGCAGGAAAAAAAAAAGTCTTAAAACTCACCACTTATCTTTAAATTAAAAATATGTGCCGAAATTCTTTTCCTGTTTTTGGTATCCGCCATTCTCTGATAGCTCAGTTGGTGAAGAATCTGCCTGCAATGCAGGAGACCCTGGTTCGATTCCTGGGCTGAAAAGATATGCTGGAGAAGGGATAGGCTACCCACTCCAGTACTCTGGGGTTTCCCTTGTGGCTCAGCTGGTAAAGAATCTGCCTGCATTGTGGAGATCTGGGTTCGATCCCTGGGTTGGGAGGATCCCTTGGATCTTCAGGGAATCTTCAGGAAGATTCCCTTCCTGGAAAAGGGAAGGGCTACCCACTCCAATATTCTGGCCTGGGGAATTCCATGGACTGTGTAGTCCATGAAGTCACAAAGAGTCAGACATGACTGAGTGACTTTCACTTTCATTCATTAACATTGCCTTGAAAAGTACTCGGAAAGCACCGTGGCTAACTTAAGTCAGCACCATCTAAGGAATATATACATGCACAAAGCTGTGTACAAGTTAGTGGGATGGTGTTTCCAAGACAAGTAGACAGGCTATAACATTAAGGATTCCAGAAACCACCTGCTCAAACAAGCTCATTAAGTCAAGTAATTGTGTAATTTGTGTTGACCCAGCTATTAAACAGACTCTCTGAGAAAGCTTATCAGTTTTTATTCATGGAGAAATCATATTAGAAAACAAGATTACAATCTCTAGTGATATCTTTGGAATTGACTGTATAAGTTAAGGTTCTTTCTTTCAATCAGTGAATTATGATTGGCTTAAACCAATAAATGAGTTTATTTGAAGTTTATGGTGTAGTTTCCATTATTGAAAGGAATAATACAAGCCAAGCTTCAGATAGACCGGGACCAGTAATATTAATACGGCTTTTGGGAGTAGAGACACTTTAATCATCTTGCTCTGGCAGCTCCCTGGGATTTGTGAGCTCATGCTTACTCTGTCCTTGCATTACCTTTCTTGAATTTCTCAGAGCTTGTATTTCAGGTTGTTCCCACAGCTTAACCTTATATGGATGGAAAAAGAAAAAGACCCATGATGAGACCTTCCTTGGGAGGGTCTGTAGCGGGAGTGTGTGGCACCTTGACTTACTGCTCCAGCAAGATACCCTGTAGAGAAGGAAAAGTTGTTTCCTGAAATGAAACTGGATGTTGTTAGCAAAGCAGAGGTCTATCAGGCAGCTTGAAGGCAAGAGCTCTCCTCTACACTGGCCGTTTCAGGAAATTTAAGGGCAGTTTGGCTTTGCATAATTAGTCCTGCTTCTGCTCACAGTTCTTCTTTAAAAGAGTGAACTGCTGCTGCTGCTGCTAAGTCGCTTCAGTCGTGTCTGACTCTGTGCGACCCCATAGACGGCAGCCCACCAGGCTTCCCCGTCCCTGGGATTCTCCAGGCAAGAACACTGGAGTGGGTTGCCATTTCCTTCTCCAGTGCATGAAAGTGAAAAGTGAAAGTGAAGTCACTCAGCCGTGTCCGACTCTTAGACCCCATGGACTGCAGCCTACCAGGCTCCTTTGTCCATGGGAGTTTCCAGGCAAGAGTACTGGAGTGGGGTGCCATTGCCTTCTCTGAAAAGAGTGAACAACCATAGCTTAAAACTAAATAAATATGTGTTCTGGAACTTTCTTCACAATGTTGTCCTGAAGACTCACTGTGATACTATGCTTAGCACAGTACACCTAGAAAATAGAGTTTAGATATTAAAACAAGTACTGTCTTTGGAATGAAAAAAATTTGGGTTGCTACCAGTTTAAACAGAATTTGAGGATAGAACTACAAGAAAATCTTATAAAAATGAACTGCAACCTTTAATCTAATGGGAGAGCAATTAGAAAATTTTGTAACTGTCTAAAAGATAAATATTTGCCTTTAAGAAGCTGCAGAGCATTCAACAAGCTTGCCAAGATAATTCAATAGGGAAAGAACAGTCTTTTCAACAGATAGTGCTGGACTAATTGGATGTGAAAGTGTTAGCCACTCAGTTATGTCTGCCTCTTTGCAACCTTGTGGACTGAAGCCCGCAGGGTCCTCTGTCCATGCAGTTGGTCAGAGGCAAGAATACTGGAGTGGGTAGCCATTCCCTTCTCTGAGGGATATTCCTGACCCAGATAACCACATGTGAAAGAATGAATTTGGTAAACTTCATACCATATAAAAAGTTAACTCAAAATGGATTACAGACGTAAAAGTAAGAGCTACAACTATAAAATTGTTTTAAAGAAAATGTAGGAGTAAATTTTTATGATCTTGGATTAGGAAATGGTATGACATCAAAAGTTAAGCAATGAAAGGAAAAAGATTAGACTTTATTAATATTAAAAACTGTTGTTCTTAAAGGGATACCATCAAGAAAGTGAATCAATAACCCATAGAATAGGAGAAAATACTTGAAATTCATTTGTCTGATAAGAAATTACTATCCATACTATGTAAAGACCTCTTATAATTCAATGGTTAAGACAATTCAACTAAAAATAGGTAAAATATATATGAGTATGTTTTTCTAAAGAAGATATCACAAATGTTAAGTGCCTGAAAACATTATTAGTCATCAGAGAAATGCAAGTTAAAACAACATTGAGATACCATTTCATACCCACTAGAATGGCTAATATCAGAAAGACAATAACAGATGTTGTTTGGATATGGAGACAGTAGAATCTTAATTGTTGTTGTAATTGTAAAATGGTGCAGTCACTTTAGCAAGCAGGTTAGTAGTTCCTTCACATGTTAAGGACATAGTTTAGCTATTCTTCTAAAAAACTCCACACCTAAGAGAAATGAAAACCTATGTCTCATGAAGACTTGTATACATAAGTTTGTAGCAGTATTATTTATAGTAGCCAAAAAATCAGAACAACCCTAATAATTGATCAGTTGATTAGTGGGTAAATAAAATGTAATAATTTATGCAATAGAAGATAGTGTGGCAATGAAAATGAATGAAGTAGTGATATATACTACAATACAGATAAACCTTGAAAACGTGCTTAGTGAAAGGAGTCAGTGACTAATGGCCACATATTGTATGATTATTTATATGAAATGTTCAGACTAGGCACATCCCCAGAAATGGAAGTAGATTAGTGGTTTCCAGAGACTGGAGGGATGAGGAAATGGGGAATGGCTGTTAGTGACTATACGGTCTCTTTTTGAAGTGAAAAGATTTTCTGAAATTATGTCATGTTGATTGTTGTACAACTCCATGATTTTTCTAAAAATCTCTGAACCATATCCTTTAAAAGGATGAATTTACTGTCATGTGAACTAAGGATCAAAAAAAAAAAAAAAAAAAAAAAAAAAAAAAAAAAAAAAG
>NW_011494522.1:1489728-1494348 GCF_000754665.1 Bison bison bison
ACTTTAACCCTTTACTGGCTATGGGTGCAGGGCGGAAGATCTGGGCCTTCCTTCTCTTTCTGGAGCTGTGACCAAAAGAAGGGAGTATAAATTATCCTTTAGTAAAAATTTCATTGGTTCAAGTCAGTGAGCATTTATTAGGCACCTAGTGAATGACAACCCATGTGCTAGACAAATTGGCAAAGATCACTTGAGGCATTTTTGTTATTCGTGAATTAGAACATTAGTTTCCACCTCTGCTGACAAAATTGCTAGAGGTCAGAGGAGAGGAGAAAGTCCTGAATTGAAATTGGATGGCATTTCAAAAGAGATAATAAACTGCATAAAGCACAGCCATTAATTTCAATATTAAGAATACATTTATTCACTTAATTTGGTGATTTAATGCTATGCTTTTTAAAGCTCCAATAACTGGTAGCTTGTTTTCTGTTTACAGTAATGCAACGAAAATAGTAAAGACCATTTATTGTGTTGTATTGTTTATTTGTTCATAATAGAAATTATTTCTAGGTATTTAAATGATATTAAAGGTTAAAATCTGTTTTTAATCTGTATGTTTAAAATAGTTCAAAGATAATTGTATGCTTGGAATAAAATAGTAATGTTCTATTGTGTTTTACTTGAGTAATTAATATCATCATGCTTTGTAATTTAATTCAGCTAAAAGAAAATCTGTTTTCTTCACGTTTGCTTTTTATTATCTTATTTCCATTTTTTTGGAAAAAATACACAGATTATTCTCAACACAGAAACAAGATGAAGAATGAGATGTGAGTAAATTATTTTGACACATGTATTCATTAAATAAAATACAGTTGTCTAGGAAGGGAGTTTAAAGCAAGCAGTGTAAATGAATTAGTGACAAAGTAGGAAGAATGAGTTAAGATAAATGTAGAACAGGTTTGGGGGGCACGCTGGTGTGTTTTCATATGCTTAGATGCTTTCTATCAGTATTTCTGCTAGTGGAGTTTGGTAGTTTTGAATTTTATGTATCTACTGTTTAGTAACTTTTTAGTAAAGGTAAAGAGTATACTTTTTAATATTATAATCGTGAAAGCAACTTCTTGTTTGTATGGTGGTGCTAGCGATAAAGAATCTGCCTGCCAACACTGGAGATGAGGGTTTGAATTCCTGGGTCAGAAAGATCCCTACTCCAGTAGTCTTGCCTGGAGAATCCCATGGACAGAGGACCCTGGTGGGCAACAGACCATGGGACTGCAGAGTCGGACACGACCTAGTGACTGAACACACACACACACATGTGTGCGCATGCACGCACACACACACACACACACACACACACAAAGCTATTAAGTATAATGGCTAATGTTGAATATAAGCAGTCTTATTTGAGAAAAATATGAACCCTTAATTTCATTGCTTAATATAATCACATGTCTGATTCTGTTGGCAAAAATAAAAAGATTTTGCAACAATCTAGGATGACTAAAATCTATTTTATCTTAGTAATTTCATTGACCAAGAATGTAAATGTACCCAAAGATACAAAATTTATCTTTTTTCTGTGGCTATACCAATGATATGTCCTATACTAATATTAGAAAATTGTTATGTTTTCGTCTTTATAATGAGGCATAAGATCCTTTAGAGATTATCTGGTAAGAGTGCTAAAAGGAAGACCTTGGTGTTAGTTCACTATTCCTTCTGTGTGATATTTTGTTATATATGTGGAGTGTCCACAACTCCGTAGTTTATAGCAAATGTTATGAAATGCATACATAACAGATTCTCACTTATAGATTTGGCACTTACCACATTGTTTTGCATAGACAAAAGTTATATCAAGTATACTTTTAATTTTGTTTTTAACATCACAGTTTTAGCCCTTGTTAATGAGAATACATGAAAGGTGGGTTTGGCCAATAGCAGAGTCTCCATGCTTGATATTCTGTTCAAGGAGGCTTTGATATATCTGCACATGAACAAGGATGTAGATGTTACTCTAAGTAATTTTAAGTTCACTTCAGTTCAGTTGAGTTGCTCAGTTGTGTCCGACTCTTTGCAACCCCATGAATCGCAGCACGCCAGGCCTCCCTGTCCGTCACCAACTCCCGGAGTTCACTCAGACTCACGTCCATCGAGTCAGTGATGCCATCCAGCCATCTCATCCTCTGTCGTCCCCTTCTCCTCCTGCCCCCAATCCCTCCCAGCATCAGGGTCTTTTCCAATGAGTCAACTCTTCGCAAGAGGTGGCCAAAGTACTGGAGTTTCAGCTTTAGCATCATTCCTTCCAAAGAAATCCCAGGGCTGATCTCCTTCAGAATGGACTGGTTGGATCTCCTTGCAGTCCAAGGGACTCTCAAGAGTCTTCTCCAACACCACAGTTCAAAAGCATCAATTCTTCGACGTTCAGCCTTCTTCACAGTCCAACTCTCATATCCACACATGACCACAGGAATAACCATAGCCTTGACTAGACGGACCTTTGTTGGCAAAGTAATGTCTCTGCTTTTGAATATGCTATCTAGGTTGGTCATAACTTTCCTTCCAAGGAGTAAGCGTCTTTTAATTTCATGGCTGCAGTCACCATCTGCAGTGATTTTGGAGCCCAGAAAAATAAAGTCTGGCACTGTTTCCACTGTTTCCCCATCTATTTCCCATGAAGTGATGGGACCGGATGCCATGATCTTTGTTTTCTGAATGTTGAGCTTTAAGCCAACTTTTTCGCTCTCCACTTTCACTTTCATCAAGAGGCTTTTGAGTTCCTCTTCACTTTCTGCCATAAGGATGGTGTCATCTGCATATCTGAGTTTATTGAGATTTCTCCCGGCAATCTTGATTCCAGCTTTTGTTTCTTCCAGTCCAGCATTTCTCATGATGTACTCTGCATATAAGTTAAATAAACAGGGTGACAATATACAGCCTTGACAAACTCCTTTTCCTATTTGGAACCAGTCTGTTGTTCCCTGTCCAGTTCTAACTGTTGCTTCCTGACCTGAATACAAATTTCTCAAGAGGCAGGTCAGGTGGTCTGGTATTCCCATCTCTTTCAGAATTTTCCACAGTTTATTGTGATCCACACATAAGGCTTTGACATAGTCAATAAAGCAGAAATAGATGTTTTTCTGGAACTCTCTTGCTTTTTCGATGATCCAGCGGATGTTGGCAATTTGATCTCTGGTTTCTCTGCCTTCTCTAAAACCAGCTTGAACATTAGGAAGTTCACGGTTCACATATTGCTGAAGCCTGGCTTGGAGAATTTTGAACATTACTTTATTAGCATGTGTGATGAGTGCAATTGTGCAGTAATTTGAGCATTCTTTGGCATTGCCTTTATTTGGGATTAGAATGAAAACTGACCTTTTCCAGTCCCGTGTTGATAATAAATATGTTTCAGAGTTTAATATGTATTTATTGAACATAACACTATAAGTTTTGATATCTTTTTTAAAATTTAACTTTATCTTTCAATTTGCATTCTTTTTCTTTCATTATAGTTAGTTTATAGTATTACATGTTTCAGGTATACAGCATAATGATGCACTATTTTTGAAGGTTACACTCCATTTATAGTTATTAGAAATATTGATTATATTCCCTGTGTGCAGTATCTCCTTGTAGCCTGTTGAATTTTTACATCGCAGCTTTTATCTCTCATTCCCCTACCCCCTTCCCTCTCCCCACTAGGAACCCTAGTCAGTTCTCTATATCTGTGAGATATATGTCTGTATCTTTTTTATTATATTCACTAGTTTGTTTTCCTTCTTGGATTCCATATGATATGTGGTTTTGTACAATATTTGTCATTTTGTTACTTTGCTAAATTTAATACCATCCATGTCCATCCATATTGCTGCAAACTGAGTTATTTTATTCTTTACTATGGAAGGGTAGTATTACATTGTGTGATTATGTGTGCATACCTCTGTGTCTATCACATCTTTATCCATTTATCTGTTGATCGACATTTAGGTTACTTCCATATTAGCTATTGTAAATAATGCTGCCATAAACATTGGGGTGTATGTATCTGTTAAATTCGTTTCTTTGGATATATACCCAGGAGTGGAATTTCTGAGTCATGTGATAGTTCTATTTTTAATTTTTTGAGAAACCTCCATACTGTTTTCCACAGTGGCTACCCCCATATACATTCCCACCAACAACGTACAAGGGTTCCCCTTTCTCTACACCCTCACCAACATTTATTATTTGTGTTCTTTTTGATGATAGCCATTCTGGCAGGTGTGATGTGATACCTCATTGTGGTTCTGATTTTGCAGTTCTCTAATGAAAAGCAGAGACATTACTTTGCCAACAAAGGTCTGTCTAGTCAAGGCTATGGTTTTTCCAGTAGTCATGTATGGATGTGAGAGTTGGACTATAAAGAAAGCTGAGTGCTGAAGAATTGTTACTTTTGAACTGTGATCTTGGAGAAGACTCTTGAGAGTCCCTTGGACTGCAAGGAGATCCAACCAGTCCATCCTAAAAGAGATCAGTCCTGGGTGTTCATTGGAAGGACTGATGCTGAAGCTGAAACTCCAGTACTTTGGCCACCTGATGCAAAGAGCTGACTCATTTGAAAAGACCCTGATGCTGGGAAAGATTGAGGGCAGGAGGAGAAGGGGATGACAGAGGATGAGATGGTTGGATGCCATC
>NW_011494522.1:1494448-1516915 GCF_000754665.1 Bison bison bison
TTGGCCACCTGATGCAAAGAGCTGACTCATTTGAAAAGACCCTGATGCTGGGAAAGATTGAGGGCAGGAGGAGAAGGGGATGACAGAGGATGAGATGGTTGGATGCCATCACTGACTCAATGGACATGGGTTTGGGTGGACTCCAGGAGTTGGTGATGGACAGGGAGGCCTAGCGTGCTGCAGTCCATGGGGTCGCAAAGAGTCAGACAGGACTGAGCGACTGAACTGAACTGAACTGAATGACTAACAAAGTTGAGCATCTTTTCATATGTCTGTTGGTCATCTGTATGACTTTCTTGGAAAAATGTCTGTTTTGATCTTTTGTGCATTTTTCAGTCAGGTTGTTTGTTTTTTGATGTTCAGTTGTATGTATGAGCTATTTGAATGTTTTGGATATTACCCCTTATTGATCATATAATTTTCAAATGTTTTCTCCTATTCAGTAGGTTGTCTTTTAATTTTGTTAATCATTTCCTTTGCCCTGCAAAAGCATTTTGATTTAATTAGGTCCTTTTTTTTTTTTTTGCTTTCTCCAATAGGAATTTTTCTGTGGTTCATACTTTTAAAGAGACAGATCCAAAAAGATATTGTTCTGATTAATGTCAAAGAATGTTCTGTTTGTTTTCTTCTATAAGTTTTATTGTTTCTGGTCTTATATTTAGGTCTTTAATCCATTTTGGGTTTATTTTTTATATGGTGCTAAAAATGTTCTAACTTCATTTTTTACCATGTGGCTCTCTAGTTTTCCCAGCACCACTTATTAAAAAGACTCTTTTGTCTGTTATGCCTTCTTGCGTCTTTTTTAATAGATTAATTCATGTGTGGGTTTATTTCTGGGCTCTGTTTGGTTCCATTTTTCTATATGTCTGTTTCTGTGCCAGCAGCAGTGTTTTGATTACTGTAGCTTTGTAGTATGGTCTAAAGTCAGGGAATATGCTACTTCAGGCTCTATTGTTTTTAAAGATTGTTTTAGCTATCTAGAGTCTTTGTGTTTCCTTACATGTTAAAAAACAATTTTCTTCTAGTTCTTTGAAAAATGCCACTGCTATTTTTGATATGAATTGTTTTATCATTTTTCTGATTCATTTTTGCATTTGGAGCTCCATGGTGATCCCGGTACTATGGGTACTTTTGGTGCAAACTATCTTGCTTTGCCTCCTTTTTCAAGCAAGATTTTGACCCTCTCACCCCTTGGCCTCCAGCTACCATGACTCCATATTTTATATAATGCAACCTAGCGGATGGGCCACTCCATCTTGATTCAGGTTGTCACCACACTTACAGCTTCTCTAGTGTGGGGAACAAATGTCTAAATGAATAATAATGATTGCAGTCAGTGCTTGGAGAACTTAGATAGAGATGTGGCATTGGAGCCCAGCGGACAGAGTGACTGACAACCAAAAGCAGACAGAGGATGACCTGGATCAGGGATGAACCGTCATTTCTGTGACAAAGGAGGATAAATGCCTTTAGGGATGAGAAGGAGCACAATTAAAGCTCTGGAGTTGTGAAGAAGAACATGCCTTGAGGATGGGGATAAATGAAGCAGGTCTGGAGTTTGAGTTGTCGAAGTGGAGCCGGATTTTAATGCTCTCCAGTGGGAATTTTTATGTGGTTCATACTTTATTCTCGGTAATGAGGAGCTGTGCTAAGAGTGATAACAACCACCATTTATTGAGGGCTAACTGTGGGCAGTGGGTTGCTTAAGTTATTTGCATGTATTATCTTCTTCCTAATTGGTAGATAAGGAAACTAAGAGGTTGAGTGACTTAACCAGAGGACCTAGTAGGTGACCTGCATAGCTGCATTTGGAGCCACACAGGCTCAGACTCCAAAGCTTTTGCTCTTAATGTAGTACTTCACTGCCTTCTGTTAACAGTTTTTAAGGAGAGGAGATATCGATTGACGCGAGATGTGTTTAAGGATGATATTGTAGAAATAATGTGGAGGAAGCCTCTGGAGGAAAAGGTAGGCTACAGCAGTAGTGCAGGTGAAAAATCCTGAATCCAAATAAAAACATTGGTAGGAAATTGTTGAGTCTGTTACTGAAGAAGCTTTCTCTCTGCCTGTGATTCCTATCTTTACTCCTAGAACCCACCCTGCCTCCCCTTGGAATCAGAATGGCTGTCATCCAAAAGAACACAAATAACAAAAGGTAACAAGGATATGGAGAAAAGGGAACCGTAGTACACTATTGATGGGAATGTAAATTGGTTCAGCCCCTGTGAAAAACAGTAAGGAAGTTTCTCAAAAAGCTAAAAATAGAACTACCATAAGACCCAGCCATTCCATTCCTGGGTATATATCCAAAGATAATGAAAACACTGATTTGAAAAGATATGTGCACCCCAGTGTTCATAACAGCATTGTTTATAGTAGCCATGAGATGGAAGCAAGATAAGCATACACACACAGACACACACACACACAGACCACACACATACATTAACACAATGGCATGCTGGAAGTGAAAGTGAAGTCGCTCAGTCATGTCCAGCTCTTTGCGACCCCATGGACTGTAGCCTACGAGGCTCCTCTGTCCATGGGATTTTCCAGGCAAAAATACTGGAGTCAGTTGCCATTTCCTTCTCCATGGGACCTTCCTGACCCAGGGATCGAACCAGGGTCTCCGGCGTTGCAGGCAGACGCTTTACCATCTGAGCCACCAGGGAAGCCCTCAATAGCATACCACTCAGCCACAAAAAAGAAGGAAATCCTGCCATTTGCAATAGCATGGATGATACTATGATAAGTAAATAATTCAGACAGAGAAGACAAAGCTATATGATACTACTTATAGGTAGAACCTAAAAAAAATTTTCAACACACTAGTGAATGTAACAAAAAAGACTCACAGAGATCAAGCTAGTAGTTACCAGGAGAAACAGGAGCAGGGGAGAGGCAGTAAGGGGTGGGGATTAAGTGGTAGACTGATAAATGTATAGAGTAACTTACAAGGATTTAGTGTACAACACGGGGAGTACAGCCAGTACTGCCTGTACTGCGTGTGCGTCCTCAGTCATGTCTGACTCTTTGTGACCCCATGGACTGTAGTCCACCATCTTCCTCTGTCCATTGGATTTTCTAGGCAAGAATACTGAAGCAGGTTGCCATTTCCTTCTCCAGGGGATCTTCCTGACCCAGGGATCAAACCTGTGTGTTTTGAGTCTTTTACATTGGCAAGCAGGTGCTTTACCAGCTAAGCCACCAGGGAAGCCACATTGCCAACATTTTATAATAACTGTAAATGGAGCATACCTTTAAAAATTGTGAATCACTATTTTGTATAAATTGCAATGTATAATATTGGACATCAGTTTTACTTCAATTAAATTTTTTTTTAAAAAAAGAGAGGAAGCTTCTTGTAAGCCAAAAGCTCCCCAGCCATTGTAGTGTGCCTATATAAACACTACAAAGGAGGAGACCTCCGGATCAGAGCTTAGACCATTTACTCACACAGCATCTCAGAAGCAGTAATCCCGCTGTGTTCCACTTCCTTGTGGGGCCACGCAGTGCGGACTAGACACATCTGTGCATGCAGAGACTGCGCTGAGGGAGAGGAACCCCTAAATTATGAAACTCAGAGTTTTCTATAAGGCAGCAAGCATGTTTTCCCCTCTTTCTCCATGGAGAGATAATTTCTGTCTGGGGAGGGGAGGGAAAGGTCTAGAGATTTTTATTACCCTTAACACGTAAGCAAATATCTCTGAGGCAGATAAGCCCTTAGATCTCTCTGGGAAAATTCTCTATCTCTAACTTCCATTCAGTCATCTTTTAATCCCAGGTTGCTGGTAATTTTTACCCAGAAAGTCCTGAGTATGCAGAAATGTGAACCTATTCATGAAACATAGTCTCCCAGCAGTGGTATGAACAATCTATTGAAATTAGACAGAATTGCTACAGCTTTTATAAGATACTGGAATCAGTCCATCTCTAGCTTTGAATATCTACTACACCAATTGAAGTGGACAGTTTTTGAGACCAAATTATCTGTTTAAAAGGTGTTCCTGAAAGAAATTTCTGGGTTATTCAAGTGATAGTCTTGGTTTGTATGTTTTTACATTGAGTGCGAATAAATTATGTTTGAAGGAAATCTTATTTATTCTGTGTTCTGCAAGTTTCTCAAGAAATATTGATAAATGTTTAACAGAAAGACCAAGGAATCTTGTTTTTATTCAGAAGCCTGGGAATTTCAGGATTATAGAAATGTATCTTGTGAATATATTCTATGTAATAAAAAATTGCATGGGGTGTGAAATTAAAAAAATAGTTTATTTTAGTTGATAATATAAATCTTAGTTTAGACTTTAGTTGAATACTTTGTAGGTCTTGCATTTTATTTCTCAAATGTATATATATATTTATGTATGTATATATATATTGAAATGTATGTATATATATTGAAATGATGATAGCAATAACAAGTCATGTTGAAATAAGAAATTCCACTATACTGCCACCACCAATTTACTTTTCTATATTACCTTGTACTTCAGACACACTTAGCAGAATTTTAGTACATATTAGACACTTTCATCTTTCCTAGTAGCGTTGTGTTATGTTTATTTATGGAGTTGTGAAAAACACAAAAGAGAAAATTAATCATATGAGTTAGATGTAGTCAGTCTTTCTATTTTAAGTTTGCCAGAGTCGCCCAAGGCTACTGTTAGTCCTGACAGTGACAAGTTAAACTACTGACAGGGATAAAGCGATCTCTTGTCATAGCTGTTAGCCAAGGTGAGAGTGCCAATTTCACTTTATGTTGATAGCTTTGGAATAGTGATTTTACAAGGCCCCTTTGGGAGCTTGACTGTTGCTTCATCAGAGTTGTTCAGTCTATAATTTCTTTAAAATATCAATTATTTTTGCGTGTATATTCGTACATCATAATCATTTTAAGAGAAATGCTTTTGCTACATAAGCCAAAAGCTCCTAGATCTGTTAAAAGCACTTGCATATCTGAATATGGATCAAGTGAAGTCTCAAAATTTGTCGTCTGCCTGGAGTATTGCTTTACAGTGGGGGTTCGTACACATCTCCGGAGAATCTGGTTCAGTCGGTCTGATGGGAGGCCTGCTAAACCTGTATTTTTAAACTGTACCCCCAGGTGATTTTGATGCAAGTAGTTATTGGACCACCTTGAGAAAACTTAAGATTTTGTCTGCTTACTTCAACTTAAGATTTTGTCTACTTGACGCACTTATTTATCAGGTCAATACACTGTGGACTAGGGAGAGTGACTATCAGAAAGGCTGCAGTTAACAAAAAGCAGCTGCACACTGTGTTAATAAGAAATTGTATTGGCTCCTTCAAGAGGAAATTGAGAGGCAAAGGGTTTCAGGTTTGGCTCAGTTAGGACACAGCTCTGTCTCTTCCTGGTTACTGAGCTCTTTGCTTCCCCTGAGTGACATGTCGCTGCGCTCACTTCTCCTGTGGTTGCTGGACGGTCACATTGGCCACGGGAACTGTATGTTCCTTATTTCTGTTTGGCAGTCATTCACTGAAACTTCTTAGCTTATTGGCCAGAATTGGATCACAGTTCCGTCCATAAAATAATTTTTGACAGAGGAAACAGAATCACTATGATTGATGTAGACTAATTCTCATTTTTGGAGCTGAAATCAAGATTATGATCTACCTTGCCTATTACCGAATGGGCAAAGGTGAAATAAATGTAGTAGAAATTGAAAGCTACAGTGCCTTGTTTAAGAAAACATTTATCTTGAATGCTGTTTTTCATCGAAATTATGCAAAGTGTTACTGCTTCTCTATAAAGCCTTTCTGTTATTTTTCTTTTCTTAACATGCTTAACAGTCTTGCAGACTTATCCTCTCTTAGGATAACACTGTAATCTCCAAACTTTAAAGTGTTTTTAATATGTAAAAGTTAAAGTCGCTCAGTCATGTCTGACTCTTTGCGACCCCATGGCCTATACGGTCCATGGAATTCTCCAGGCCAGAATATTGGAGTGGTGGGGAAGGGAAGGGAAGCCTTTCCCTTCTCCAGGGGATCTTCCCAACCCAGGGATCAAACCCAGGTCTCCCACAATGCAGGTGGATTCTTTACCAGCTGAGCCACCAGGGAAGCCCAAGAATACTGTAGCGGGTAGCCTCTCCCTTCTCCAGTGGCTCTTCCCTATGCAGGAATTGAACCGGGGTCTCCTGCATTACAGGTGGATTCTTTAATAGCTGATATCGCAGGGAAAGAAAGCACCAAAGAGCAAGTTTTTATATTATTATTTAATTGAGGTTCTATTTGGAAATATAATTAACGTGTCACATTTGTGTCACATCAGCTTGCTTTTGTCAGTAAGTCTCTTAACTATACACTGCTATGTCAGAGACCATGTCAGTGCTGAGAATATGGTGTTGAATCCAGATAGGTAAGTCTCTGTGCCAGTGGATGTCTATGCGGTTGAATACAATATTGTCTCTGTTCAGAGTGCTGTAACTTATCATAGACTGAGTGCTTAAATAACAAATAATCCTGTTCTGGTGCCTGCAAGTCTGTAAGCAGGTTGCCAGCATGGTCAGGTTCTTGGTGAAAACCCTCTTCTTGATTATGTTGTCACATGGCCTTTCCTTGGTGCTTAGAGAGGGGAGGGGAGAGAAATCTTTGAGTCTGTTAATTTCTTTTCTAATTTTCAGTTTCTTAAATAATACTTATTTTAAATATTTGTTTTCAAATAAGTTCAGTTGTGTCCAACTCTTTGGGACCCCATGAACTGCAGCACACCAGGCCTCCCTATCCATCACCAACTCCCAGAGCTTACTCAAACTCATGTCCATTGAGTCGGTGATGCCATCCAACCATCTCATCCTTTGTCGTCCCCTTCTCCTCTTGCCTTCAGTCTTTCCCAGCATCAGGGTCTTTTCCACTGAGTCAGCTTTTCGCATCAGGTGGCCAAAGTACTGGAGTTTCAGCTTCAGCATCAGTCCTACCAATGAACACCCAGGACTGATCTCCTTTAGGATGGACTGGTTGGATCTCCTTGCAGTCCAAGGGACTCTCAAGAGTCTTCTCCAACACCACAGTTCAAAAGCACCAATTCTTCAGCGCTCAGCTTTCTTCACAGTCCAACTCTCACATCCATACATGACCACTGGAAAAACCATAGCCTTGACTAGATGGACCTTTGTTAGCAAAGTAATGCCTCTGCTTTTTAATATGCTGTCTAGGTTGGTCATAACTTTTCTTCTAAGGAGCAAGTGTCTTTTAATTTCATGGCTGCAGTCACCATCTACAGTGATTTTGGAGCCCAAAAGAAATAAAGTCTGCCACTGTTTCCACTGGTTCCCCATCTATTTGCCATGAAGGGATGGGGCCAGATGCTATTTCATTTACTGATTTGACTCTGTCAGGTGTTAGCTGAGGCGTGTAGGATCTAGCTCTCTGATCAGGGATTGAACCTGGGACTCCTGCATTGGGAGCACAGAGTCTTTGCCACTGGACCACCAAGGAGGTCCCTTGGGTCTTAAAATGTTTAATAAGGGCATTAATCCCGCCATGGGGGCTCGACTTTCATGACCTCATGTAAACCTGATTATCTGCCAAATGTCTTACCTCCATCCACATTGGTGATCAGGGCTTCAAAATGTGAATTCGGGGTGTAGGGGACACAAACGTTTAGTCTGTACCGAGTATAGTGTGGTGAGTATGGTGACAGGAAGGCACACCAGGAGCCATGGAAGCCTGGATTAGGAGAGGATCTAACCAAGATCAAGAGGGCCGTGTCAAGCACCTGGAGGAAGTAATAGTTAAGTTTGATCTTTAACAGTAATAAGGTAGAAAGGGGTAGCAGAGAGAGTTTCCAGAAAGAGAAAGCCAAGGAAGGACAGTTTGGTTGAGTGTCCCCCAAGTTCAGCATGTCATTGTGTTTGGAGCAGGGCTGGCTGGCTGGGGGGAGCGGTGCAGAATACCCAGGGATGTGGGTGGAGAGACTCCCAGTGCCAGATTCTTAAGGACCTTTGTAAGATGTACTCTAGAGTTGCAACTTCATCTTGGAGCAAATAGGGAGCCAGTGAATGCCATTTAAAGAAGGAATTGCCATTCTTGAATCCATACCTGCAAGGGGTGACTTTTTCCTCTGTGAATAGTGGATTTCAGAAGGTAAGCTAAACAATTTGAAGTGTTGGTTGATTGAAATGAGGGAGGCTGAAAGTCGGATTGAAGCAGCAGAGGTGTTTCACAGGTTGAATCAGCGGGGCTTTGTGTTTAAGGGACTTCCGTGGGTTAGGATTTAGATCCCTTGGAGAAGGGAATGGCTGCTCAGTCCTGTATTCTTGCCAGGAGAATTCCATGGACAGAGAAGCCTGGTGGGCTACAGTCTATGGGGTCACAAATAGTCAGACGTGACTGAGTAACTAACACTTTCACTTTTTTCAGTGGGTTAGGAAAAGGGGAGTTTTGGGATTGATGCAGGGTGTCTAACCTAGAAAACTGTGATTTGTAATGCCAGCCACTGTGATGGCCATAAATTGGATGATGCCTCTCTATCCTTTTCAATGCCTGCACTATCTCCAGGACGTGAACATGATGAATACATTTGGGCATGACAAAGTGATATATATGTATATCACTTCTCCATATATATATATGTGTGTGTGTGTGCGTGTGTGATGTTATCAGCTCTTTTGTTAAGTTTTACATTTTAAGTTTGATATCAATACCACTAATATCCATAAACATAAAAAATGTATTTAGACACATCTTTTCAACTCTTACTTGAAGTCTTCCTGATTTTGGTCCTTTAAAAATGACTAATTTTCATTTGGCATTTAAACTTATAATACTGCACAGCTATGTCAGTTTTGAATTATGAAATACCAATAAATGAAATATTTGTTGTTAAGAGTTTTTGCACAGTAATTATTTTCTGATTACTGCAACACATAGAGCTTTCTAATATAAAATATAATCAAGTCTCTATGAATAAATCCAAACCAATCAGAGTTGTTTCACAAAAGTGTTTCTTACTGCTCATGGTGAGCTTGAAGTTCCTTGCCAGCTGTGAAAGTATGTTACTGTATCATCAAAAAAACTACATGAAGAAAATGAAATGTATGATAACTTCTTACATTTTTCTTCAGATCAGATCAGTCGCTCAGTCGTGTCCAACTCTTTGCGACCCCATGAATCGCAGCACGCCAGGCCTCCCTGTCCCTCACCAACTCCCAGAGTTCAGTCAGACTCACATCCATCGAGTCAGTGATGCCTTCCAGCCATCTCATCCTCTGTCATCCCCTTCTCCTCCTGCCCCCAATCCCTCCCAGCATCAGAGTCTCCAATGACTCCATTTCCAATGACTCAACTCTTCGCATGAGGTGGCCAAAGTACTGGAGTTTCAGCTTTAGCATCATTCCTTCCAAAGAAATCCCAGGGCTGATCTCCTTCAGAATGGACTGGTTGGATCTCCTTGCAGTCCAAGGGACTCTCAAGAGTCTTCTCCAACACCACAGTACATTTTTCTTAGTTGAGCATAAATGTTGACAGAGCTGACAGTCTTACATATACAAGCTCTTACATGCAAAACATGTCTGATTTAATACTCAAGCACTCAGAATCTTTCATGCTTTCTTACATTTTGCAATCAATTTTTTTTTCCTTAAAGGATCTCCTTTTTGTTGTCGTTCATTACGAAGTACCTGGGATTCCAGTGTAGGATCTTTAAAGGTTTTTGACAAATAAATAAGAGGAAAGAAACTAAATTCTGCCTTTCTACATATCTTATTTATATATTCATTGTTAGACAGAATTGCATTATGTATATAGGTTGACTTTAAAATTTTGAGCTCCAGGGTCATACTTGGTATCCTTTTTATTTATTTATCTTTCATACTGTATTATTTCAGAGCAAAGTGTCCTGATTTCTTTTTTTTTTCTTGCATGTGTCCTTACTAAAATGTTTTTTAAATTCCATTCGGTCCTATTATTCTGTTGTTTATTCACTTTAAACTGTATGTGTTGAGTGTTCTCAGCTGATCATCAGGTTATTATTTAGCTTTAACGTTTTAATACGTTGGGTTATTATATTTGTTCTATTTGTCTTAGTCTCTTCCTCCAAAAAATACCTGCTATCCGTGAGTTGAAAATCAGGTATCTAATTTCATTATTAACTCTCTTTGTCAGAGTCAACTTTTGTATTCTTCCTTCCCATGTTTGGAAAGTCTGTTAAATATGATAATTTATGATTTGATTTTTACATTATTAGGTAATGTTCTTTTGAATTCTACCATGGCTTTAGAAATGATCTATGATTCTTTGTGCAACCCCCTTAGTATATTTTATTCTTAGTATTTGTGCTAAATGGTATGAAATAATCTATGTTGCAAGAATAAATGCAAATATATTTCTTCTCGTGCTGCATAACTTATGGTGATGGTGTGCACCATTCCACATAGGCACTCAGTGATCAAAGCTGATGGAGCCTGACTGTTACCAGCACCACTTGGGACAGGCCACATTATCAGTTACCACATTGTGACTTAATTTTTCTGGCTTACTGGCCAGAAGCAGTCATTAAGCCCCTCTCTTAGCCCACAAAACTTCATGTGCCTAGAGGAAAGAGAGACCCATGTATGAGTGAGGGCTAGAAATCAGTGGTTACCTTTTTAAGATTTATCTTTTTTTTTTTGCAATTGTGGGTCTTTGTTGCTACACCCAGGCTTTCTCTAGCTGCAGAGAGCAGGGGCTATTCTTTGTTGTGGGACCCAGGTTTGTGATTGTGGTGGCTTGTCTTGCTGTAGAGCATGGATGCTAGGCACACGAGCTTCAGTAGTTGTGGTTCCTGGGCTCTAGAGCACGGACTAAGTGGTTGTGGCACACAGGCTTACCTGCTTTGTGGCATGTGGGATCTTCGGGGACCAGGGATCTTACTGATGTCCCCTTCATTACAAGGCGGATTCCTGGAACACCAGGGAAGCCCAGTTATTTTTAAAAGTTGTTTGAGTGTATAGAGCAGATGCTATCTAATTGTTACCTGTGTTTTTGGTGCAAAACTTTCTCAGATGTATGATTGTTCTCTTGCTTTGGTTTGGCAGAATCTAGAATGCAAAGCATCAAAATATCATGTTTTACTTGTAGTTAGTGTATTTTAATATACAATTTATACTGTATGAAATACTTACAGGTATCTTAAAATGCTGTCTCAGGTTGAATACTAGCCGGTTGCTCCTGTCTACCACTTACTGGATATTTCTTCTCATTGCTGATTTGAATTGACTCTTTGTGTACTAAATGCTAATGTCTTTTAACCAGCTGGTAGGGAAAAGCATTACATTTATTTTTTCTTAAGATTTTTTTGAATCTGTATATAGTTAACCTTCAAGTGAATTTTAGAGTCATTTTATCCCTCTTAAGATTTCTGAAAAAAAAGTAAGTGAAGGGGTTTCATCCCATCAATATTATGCATGATTAGTAGAAAGCCTTAGGATTATTTTTTGTGGAGTCAGCTTCCTGGAATCTAATCTCCACTGAGCCACTTTACAGCCATGTGACCTTCGGAAAATCTAGGCTTTCTGTCTCAATTTCCTCATCTGTAAAATGGGGATAATAATATCATCTATCTTACAGGGTTTCTATGAAGATGAGTTGAGTTAATATTTGTAAGGCTCGTATCACAGTGTCTCGTATGTATAAGGTTTTGTATGTGTGGGAGTTTTAAATTTTAACTGAAGTAAATGAAAAGCATAATGCTGGAATACAGTAGAAATGTGTGAGCTTCTTAAGGATATTGTGTTAGAGAAATGTAGTTATTTCCCTGATAGGAGAGAGACACCATGTGTGAGTGGAGGCAGACAGTATCATTCTTTTGGGTGCTGGTTTTTAGGGCGGATGAACTGTAGATGTACCTGAGAACACCTGAGCTTAAAACGTTTGCTATTCCTAAGGAAAGAGTAAAATTCCTGTCAATGGACCCATACATATTGGGGAAAGGCTAACTGAACCCTGCCCTCAAAGCATGGTTTTCATAGTAAAGCTTGCCTTTAGAAGTCTGCATCTTTAGCCAAAACAAACTTGTTGGTTGTGAATTCTTTGAATCAAAGATAGCAATTAAAAAAAAAATAATGTGTGCAGACAATCATACATTCTCTGAATCTTCTATGTCTGTTAGTAAGGGTAAGTTAGAAATTTTATGTGCTGATAATGCTTTTTAAAAGTAGGCTTTGTTACATTGGGTATTATATTTGAAGAATTATGAAATCTACAAAGAAGTAATATGATCTGACTAATGTACTTTAATATTAAAATATGGAGCTGTATGAACTGAAATACGAGTATACTGTTTGCATGACCACCTGAAGCCACATGAATCAGCTCACTTTAAAATGTTAAGAATCCCTTGCCTTTCCCTGAAAGAGGAAGAAGTATACGAGATGAACTATTATTGCCATACTAGTAGAGAGCAATATACCTTCTTTATTACAGAATCAGGGAACAATCCTCTGAGATTCTTATTTGAAGTAGAAAGGAATGAATTTTTATTGATTCGTTATTTCATTTAAGACATCATCCTGCCCTCTTGCTCTCTTGTAGTATGTGTGTTCAATAAATAATACATTCTCTTTTCTCCATGTTGCCATCTAAGAATCTGTTTGGCTCAAAATAAGCCAGGTGTTTCCACAACCTACTGTTCCGGCTTCTCTGCGGTTTTGCCTAACAGCTGTCAGGACTGGCCTTCTTAATTGCTTTATGTGAGTGATGTTAATTCGGGTTGTAACATCAAAGGTGGTTGGGGGTCACTAGCTGAATGCCCCTTGCCCAACTGCCGTGTTAAGGAAGTGTACGTTTCATACTGACTCTGGTTGATTGCGATGATGGCCGTTGACCCCTGACTGTTGTATGTGCCTGGAGACTGATCGATTGAATCCACCTCGGAATGATCAGGAGCCGGGCTTGTGAGGCCAGCAGCAGCCAGAAGCAGAATTGCAAGTAAGACCCTCGTTTCATGGTCTGCTTCAGCAGGGAGCCTGGTTGTGACACAAGCTACTACATTTCCACAATCAGGAAAACAAATGACCAGACAGGTCTTTCCAGAGAAGGTTATTTATATATTTCATCAATGATTCCTTTTGGTTTTTGTTAGGAGGACGAGGGTTGTCAGTTTTAGATTGTTTTAGTAGCCCTAAAATAAGAAGACAAAGGGTATAATTTTATTTTTTTTTAATTTATTTGTTTTTAATTGAAGGACAGTTGCTTTACAATATTGTGCTGGTTTCTGCCATACATCAACATGAATCATTCATAAGGATGCATATGTCCCCTCCCTCTTGAACCTCCGTCCCATCTCCCACCCCAGCCCACCCCTCTAGGTTGTCACAGAGCACTGGGTTTGATCTCCCTGCATCATACAGCAGATTCCAACTGGCTCTGTATTTTACATATGGTAATGCATATGTTTTAATGCTACTCTCTCAATTCGTTCCACGCTCTCTTCTCCCACCGTGTCCACAGTCTGTTCTCCGTGTCTGTGTCTCTCCATTGCTGCCCTGCAAACAGGCTCATCAATACCATCTTTCTAGATTCCATCCATATGTGTTGACATACACTATTTGTTTTTCTCTTTCTGCCTTATTTCACCCTGTGTAATAGGCTCTAGGTTCATCCAGAGGATACACTTTAAAAATGGTACCTAGAAGGATTTCTGTGAGTGTTTTAGTTGAAGTTTGGATTGAGCTAGAAAGCCTCTTTGGTTGTTTCCAGACATTCATTCCTCTGTGAAACTGCTGTGCTCTTTAGGGGAACTGCATAGATAGAGATCAGTCTCAGTGGGAGGTGTCACAGTTAGAAAGGCTGCATGAACTGGGTATGTGGCTTGCATAACATTAACTGCCTCAACTAGAGGGTAGATTTTTACTGTCAGCTAACAACATTCTGGAGAGAGTATGTTCATGTTTATTCTTAGTATCCCACTTGGTCCTTCCCTGTCACTT
Source organism: Bison bison bison (assembly GCF_000754665.1). Taxonomy (NCBI): domain Eukaryota; kingdom Metazoa; phylum Chordata; class Mammalia; order Artiodactyla; family Bovidae; genus Bison; species Bison bison. The sequence goes on from NW_011494522.1 coordinate 1,508,380, forward strand.
CTAAGAACTCAGTTTACTATATTCTACGCTTGAACCCTGACACACCTTGACCCCGGCTGGAAGGACAGGATTAAGTAGAGTGAAGGCATATCTCTTCGACGATATATTTGTAATGAAGCGTCTCTCTGGGAGCCTACTTAATACAAATCACCTTTCATTTTCCAACAAGGTTGCCAATGTTGTAGTCTGGTAGTAGTTTTAAATAAAAGTTCATTTTACTTCCAACTTCAGAGCTCAAATTTAACATGATTTTTAAAGGGCCATGACATAATATCTTTTTAATATGTTTTAGTTTCCAAATATCACTTTAGAATAAAACATATATTTTGAAGGTATACAATGATTTGTGCTTGATTCTCATCAGGTTTTAAAGTTATAAATATCCTAGGTTTTTGTCTCATTCAGCATTTGAATAGTTTTGAATCATACAGAGGATGTACAAACAGATGTTAAACATGCATTATAACACAAAGCAGAGATGGCAGAAGGAAAGTGTACATTGAGGTACTGAGGAGGAAATCGGTGTCTTTGCTGTGAGCATTCATCTTAATTTCAAGTTTTGTTTCCCAGCAGTTTAAAGGCCTGTACATCCTCCAAAATTGTGAAAACATTAAGAAGTCAAAGATAATTGAAATAGGAAATGGTAATAAGAGGTCTTCAATGCCAAGTCACTACATATTATGATCCTTTGTATTTCTTATATACCTATTCTTTGTTAATACTAGTTTATAGTGTCTATTTAGCACTTAATAGTCTCTTGGTCCTGCCTTGGATTCCATTTTTTTATTGAGAAAACATATTGTCTTTTTCTAGTATAAAAGAAATAGTCATGTTAAAATATTTAGAAAACATATACAATAAAAATTAATGAAAAGAACTCAGGATTAAATATACATGATGATATTCAAAATAATTTTGGATAGAGAAAGAGGTGAGGGTCTAGATGAAACTGTATTGGCACTGGTAAGTTTTGGGTATGTAGTGGTTCATTGTGCTGTTCACTTTATTTTTGTATCTTCTGATAATTTCTGTAAGTTAAAATAATAAAAGTCTCTAGTCCCATTGCTCAGAGAAAATTATTTCTTCTTCTCTATAAAAACAGATTCACAGAAATACACTTAACACATATTCATATATATTTTTTTTCATTTAAGCAAAATTGTACCACCCTAAAATAGAGACTCTGAGCTCAGTAGACTCAGGCTGTTCTCTCAAATGCCTGGGAGGCTCCTGTGTCGGGCCACCATTTGACATCTGTTAACTTGTTGGATAGTCAGGTTTGGTGAGTGAGTAAAGCTACGTGTGAACTCATTTAGGGGGCTTCGGTTCCAAAACACAGTTAATTGCTGTATTTGTTGTTGTTTAGTTGCTAAGTTATATCCGACTCTGTGACCCGATGGAGTGTAGCCTGCCAGGCTAGCTTTGTCCATGGGATTTCCCAGGGAAGAATATTGGAGTGGGTTGCCAGGTCCTTCTCCAGGGGATCTTCCTGACCCAGGAATTGAACCTGCATCTCCTGCACTGGCAGGCAATTTTTTTTTTTTTAACTACTGAGCCACCTGAGAGCCCTTGTGTTCAGTCGCTAAGTTGTGTCTGACTCTGTGACCCCATGGACTGCAGCGCACCAGACTTCCCTGTCCTTCATTATCTCCTGGAATTTGCTCAGACTCGTGTCCATTGAGTTGCTGATGCCATCCAACCATCTGTCTTCCTCTTTTCCTCTCACCTTCAATCTTTCCCAGCATCAGGGTCTTTTCCAATGAGTTGGATCTTCCCATTAGATGGTCAAAGTATTGAAACTTCAGCTTCAGCATCAGTCCTTCCAATGAATATTCCAGGTTGACTTCCTTTAGAATTGACTGGTTTGATCTCCTTGCTGTCCAAAGGACATAGCTTAAATATTTTCTGTAGGCTGATATTTAGAAAAAAAATAGAAAAGTAGGGAAGCGACCTCATTCTTTCCTCTCTCCCTTTGTATTGTTACTCTCTCTTCCTCTGAAAGAAGAAATGGAGGGAAAACAGAGCAGAAGCTCAGAAGGGTTTATTTCAGAGTGAGGAATGAGAGTTGGATTGCCATCTGCTTCTACTGGTTCTAGCCCCTCTATATCAATACCTAAGCCCAAGTGTGTGTCCATTTCATATGTACAAGTTCTTTTTCCATACCCCAAGCAATAAAAAAAAAGGTATAAAAATAGAATTTCCAGGATAGATCCTTAGGTAGCATAAGTCAAAGAGTTGTACAGGTGGCTAGGTAAGTCTTCTAGAAAGATAGTTCCTTTAAAGAGATTTAATTATAGTTCCTTTATTTACTTTAAAGGTATCTTTTAGCTTAGGCTTTTAGCAGAAGTTCACATGACTTCAACTTTGTGTGAATGGCATTATACCCTAAAAGCATGTGAGAGGCATTCTTGGTGTACTTGGCCCTTATCCATGGTAATTTTCAGAACACTACAGGAAAGTGTTGACCCTGTTATGGAAAATAATCTCATTGATTATGGAAAGTTCAGTTCGATTCATGAAGCAAATGGCTGCCGATCTGTAAGACTTTTGTTAATGCAGCACAGGTCTCTTGGACTAGCCTACCTTTGCATGACTAGGCATTCTTGAACAGTTTTTCATGGTGCTGAAACTCCAGTACTTTGGCCACCTCATGCGAAGAGTTGACTCATTGGAAAAGACTCTGATGCTGGGAGGGATTGGGGGCAGGAGGAGAAAGGGACGACAGAGGATGAGATGGCTGGATGGCATCACTGACTTGATGGAAGTGAGTCTGAGTGAACTCCGGGAGTTGGTGATGGACAGGGAGGCCTGGCGTGCTGCAATTCATGGGGTAGCAAAGAGTCAGACATGACTGAGCAACTGATCTGGTCTGATCTGATGATCCTTTTAATGTGTTGTTGGTTTCTGTTTGCTAGTACTTTGTTGAGGATTTTTGCATCTATGTTCATCAGTGATATTGGCCTGTAATTTTCTATTTTTTGGTGATATCTTTGTCTGGTTTGGATAGCTGGGTGATGGTGGTCTCATGGAATGTGCTTGGCAGTGTTCCTCCCCCTGCTGTTTTGGGAAGAGTTTGAGAAGGGGTAGGTGTTAGCTCTCTTCTAAATGTTTGACAGAATTTGCCTGTGAAGCTATCTGGCTCTGAGCTTTTGTTGTTGGAAGATTTTTTTTTTTTATCGCAGTTTGATTTCTGTGCTTGTGATTGGTCTGTTCATATTTTCTGTTTCTTCCAGGTTCAGTATTGGAAGGTTGTACTTTTCTATGAATTTTCCATTTCTTTCAGGTTGTCCATTTTATTGGACATTGGATTTTCCTTTAACAAGGGAAAAAGTGTTTGTTTCTATATTATGGGTTAGTTTGCAAGCCAGAATGATAAAGACATAAACCCCTTTATTCCTCCATCTTGGCAAGGGAACACTATTATTTTCTGATATTTGGATCAATAAAACATTGTTTTTATAGAAAACTGGACACTGTCACTTACTGAGGAATTTGCTTGAAGTCACTTCTTTTTAATTTGCTCAGACCAGGTACTGGAAGATGGTTTTTTCTAAGATGTAGAAGGTATACCCCTTGCTTTTTAAAATTGCTTTGAGTTTCTTTGGGAACGTAGGGATTTGTGAGATGTTTGAATTAATCCCTCTTCTGGCTATGATGGCAGAAGTGCACGTTTATTTAACTGTTAACCTATCCTCTTAAGACATCTTCCACTTCTTGTTAGGTTTATTCTCTAGACCTCAAAGCTACAGAGAGCCTTGAACTGAGAGCTCTCATCTCACCCCTTCTCTGTCCTCTCCTCTGTTTCATCACCCTTTCTCCCTTCTTTGCTGTCTTTTCTCTTCTCCCTTTATTTTCCTTCCTCTCTTCTTTCTCTTCCCTCTGTCTCTCCTGCTTTAAGCCCCCCTTTCTCTACCCTCTCTGTCTCCTTCTATCCCCCCTGTCCTGGAATGTGCAGTTTCAATGGTGACTAAGTTAAAATGAGAGATCACTAGATGCCATGGCTAAGTGGCAGCCAAATACATAAATAAGTATCCAGAAAAGATGTTTTCAAACTTGACTTTAATTAAAAATTAATCTCTCTGAAATAACAAGATTCCTTTATTGCTAAGGAGTAGTTCAATCAAACATTACTTGAAGCAACCTATCAACTTCATTTTGAAAGTGCCCTAGGTCTGTTGACCTTAAGTGTTGGCTTAAAGACGATCTTGCTTTGGTTTGGCAATATGTTTCAAAAACTTATTGTTATTTTTACATGGGTCCAGGAATTAGTGGAAATTTTCAACAGAAATTAACTTATTAGAACACAACTGAAAATTCAAAGAACATAAAATTTTTCCTAGTTTCTTAGAGTTTGAGTTGAAGACTTAAAATGCAAGTAGACACAACACCTACTATGAAATGATATTTGGAGGAAATATTAATACTTTTACTAAATGTTTAGGTATCATCTGATATTAGAAAAACACAAGATTACAGCAAAAGTCAATGTAAAATATGATAGAATATAAAGATACTAAAACTAAAAACTAAATATCCCTCCTTAGTTGTGCCAGGTACTCCTTAGTTATAATCAACATGGGTTTTTAAAATAGCCATTAATGGAAAAAATCATGAATCATAAATTATGTTATGTGGCTATATCATTTAGTAGTTCCATCTGCAAAACTAAATCAGTAACTAACTTGAGAGTATAATTCACAATAAATCTGTATTTTAAAATATAGAGCTTTCTAAACCCAGATTAGGGGTGAGATAATTAGATGGCATCACCGACTCAGTGGACATGAATTTGAGCAAACTCCAGGAGATAGTGAAGGACCAGGAAGACTGAGGTGGTCTCAGAGTCAGACACAACTTAGTGACTGAAAAACAACACCATCAAAATATTTATGTCCCAGGTACTAGCCTGCTGGTCCAGTGTCTCAGACTCCACTCTCCCAGTACAAGGGGCCTGGCCTCAATCTCTGGTCAAGGAACTAGATCTCACATGCCACAAATAACAATTTGCATGCTAAGGATCCTGCAGGCTGCAACTAAATGAATAAGTAAAAAGAAGTAAAAAATGCCATGGCATCCTAAGTTGCTGGAAAGATTTTAAAATCAAATGATGGAACTGTAAGTATTAAACAGAAGACTGCCAGGAGTCTTCTCTTAATGTAGTCATCCTCTTCTGTTGGTGTCATTTGAAATGTGTCCTCAGGAAAAAGCTTCCGTGGGAGGAGAACGAGGACAAGTATATGGGATCTTAAGAACCTAGAAAGTGAGATGAACTGGTTCCTTTGGTGAAGGACAGAAGAGCCTCACAGCCAGACTCAGTCTGGCACATTGCTGAGTGCTTCCAGGCCACAGCCAGCCGGCGTGGTCCAGGGGTGACCCAGTGAGGCAGAGTGTCAGACCAAGTCATGCCAGCAGATTTATAGTCTAAGCACAGCTGGGAAGGAGGGGTAAGGCTTTCTAGAAGTGGAACCTGGTAGGAGTAGAGCAGACCCAGATACTGAATAGAACAGTTGTCCTGTGGAGTTCAGTACAGTTCAGTTCAGTTCAGTCGCTCAATCGTGTCCGAGTCTTTGTGACCCCATGAACTGCAACACACCAGGCCTCCCAGTCCATCACCAACTCCCGGAGTTTACCCAAACGCATGTCCATCAGTCGGTGATGCCATCCAGCCATCTCATCCTCTGTCATCCCCTTCTCCTCCTGCCCCCAATCCCTCCCAGCATCAGGGTCTTTTCCAATGAGTCAGCTCTTCTCATGAGGTGGCCAAAGTATTGGAGTTTCAGCTTTAGCATCAGTCCTTCCAAAGAACACCCAGGACTGATCTCCTTTAGGATGGACTGGTTGGATGATCAGTTAAAATTGCTATTACAAGTAATTCTCCCTCATAATGTAGCTTAAGTAAGAAAGGTTTTTGGAGTGTGTGGCGTGTGTGTGCATATGTATGGGGGGATGTGGATGCATGTGGATGCTCATATGTGTGTTTTATTCTTACATGGTGCTCTACAGGTAGACCAGGTCTAGTGTGTAATTTTTCACATAGGGACTGAGGCTCATTCAATCTTGTTACTTTATTCTCAATAGGCAGTTTTCATGTGATGGTTCAAGAAGAGTGTCGCCATCATATGTATACTTGAGGTCATCAGAAGAGGAAAGGTCAGCTGAGCATATATCCATTCCTTCTAAGGCAATACCACACTTCAATTCTCTGTAAGCTCCATTAGCTGGGTATTAGTCATGATCACATTAGATGCAAGAGAGGCTGGAAAATCTCTAGCTAGGCTGTTGTTTACCTATTTAATTCAAAATTTTAAATTTGGCATTTTTGCTATTAAAAGAAGTAGATGATGCATATTCATGCAAAGCCAGTGATCTCTTCCAGAAGTTTTGGGTATGCTAATCCACCAGTGCCTTCTGGTTTAGACAGTAGGTGAGCCCAAGCTACTGGTTCCGATACTCATTGAGCCTGAAGAATATAATTTATCACCTGCTATATTTGGCAGGAGCTGAAGGACTGCATTTCTAAAAGTGACTGGGTGTCGTCTGATATTACAGTGGGTGGAAATATTTCCAGTTAGCAAAGAACAAGCTAAATTGTTTTACTACGAAATATAGTTTTTATACCTTTAAATGTACAAAAGGATTTATTTAAATGTACTAAAGGATTTAAATGGACTAAAGGATTTATTTAGTTAATTTTGTTCTTGTGTGTAAATAAATGTTCTGGCATGCTCCAGTGAAAAGCACATAAATAGGGAAGATAATTTATAGAGAAAGTTTAAACATACTCAATTTGCTGTAATTATAGTCAGAGCAGGAAACCATTCCATAATGTATTTGGTACAAATACTATGCATTTTTGCAGATATGCTATTTGTGGCATATCTTGTATAGCCTTTTTTCTCTGACCTGAATAGCAAGTCTTGTCTGTATCTGATTTATTTGAACAATATATTTTGATCTTTTTGCGTTATTTCTGTTAATATCCCAGGGTAGATGCTTTCATATACATTATACTGTTTAATCCTTTGGATATGAAGGGTGTTGTTATTTTCTCCTTTTCACTGATGAGGTCAGGAAGTCTGTTGTCAGAGGAGGGTGGGGATACAAACCTCGTCTGATCACCGTCTTTTGCTTCTTGCAGTTTACTCTACATCCTTTTATTATTGGGGCTCCCCCAGTGGTGCAGCAGTAAAGAATCTGCCTGCAATGCAGGAGACCTGGATTTGATACCTGGATCAGGAAGATCCCCTGGAGAAGGAAATAGCAACCCACTCCAGTATTCTTGCCTGGGAAATCCCATGGACAGAGGAGCCTGGAGGGTTATAATCCTTTTGTTCTGATAGCTACCAATTATTACTTTATATTTGTCTATACTTTAACTTATTTACTCAGTTCTGAGTTCTTTGTAGACAAGAACTTAATTATAGAAAACAAAGTATTTGCTTGTCACATGTCAGCTATGAAAGATGCTCTGAAAGATGCTCATTTTGATTAGGAAACATCTATGCATGCTGTTTATTTTCCTTTTGTATATGGAGCCTAGGTTGTGTGTGTGCAAAGGATCTGAGGAACTTCCTTGAAATTTCTTCTGTGCTTTCATCTCAGGTGTTTCTGCAAGTCCCAAATCATTTAATAATGACTTCCAAACAAAATAGAAAATATAAGATGAAGTTACTAAAAATTAATCAGTAATTAAAATAGATACTTTTGATTTTCCTTTTTCACAAAAATATTTTTTCTATTTAAAGAAATTAAGAATTTCCTCTTCAGTTGTTTTTTAGTTAATATCACTTAACTAATTTAATTTGTAGAAATATGTTTGTGTAAAAAAAAAAAAATGTTGAGAATTCCCTGGTGCTTCAGTGGCTAAGACTCCATGCAGGAGGCCTGGGTTTGATCCCTGGTCAGGGAACTAAGAATTCTGCATGCTGCAACTGAGATCCCACTCACCACAACTCAAACCCAGCACAGCCAAATAAATAAATATTTTTAAAAAATTGTTGTCATACACACACTGAAAGAAAACAAGTGATTTCCTCTTTACCTTGGTATAAGGAAAGACATGTCTACTTATCATGTATGAAGCGAGATGCCAGTCCAGGTTCAATGCACGATACTGGATGCTTGGGGCTAGTGCACTGGGACGACCCAGAGGGATGGTATGGGGAGGGAGGAGGGAGGAGGGTTCAGGATGGGGAGCACATGTATACCTGTCACGGATTCATTTTGATATTTGGCAAAACTAATACAATTATGTAAAGTTTAAAAATAAAATAAAATTTAAAAAAAATCCAGTCAATAAAAGAAAAAAATTGATAATTTGGATATCACACACGCATAGCTCATGGGATAAAACACCATTAGCAAATCAAAGACAACTTACGAACCGGTAGTTGCCTGGAGCCGGTGAGGCATTCCACTCATGACAACGATCACGAGGAAGGAGGCTCGGCATACGCAAAGGCGGGATCGAGCCTCAGGAGTCCCCCTGGATATTCTTGAGCATCTATCCCCCAAAAAACCAGAGTCTGCCTACTTT
>NW_011494522.1:1517015-1517898 GCF_000754665.1 Bison bison bison
AGGTACTGTACTGTAAGATTTAAAATGTCTTTATTTCTTGTGTTTTTTTTAATGTATTATTTGTGTGAAAAGTAATATAAACCTATTACAGCATAGTTCTATATAGCCAATTGTATTAGTTGGGTACTTGGGCTAAATTTGTTGCACTTAATGAACTAATTGGACTTACAAACACGCTCTCAGAGTGGAACTCATTCGCATGCAGGGAACTTGTATTTGGTTGGGGGGAAAGAAATAAAATGATGTATTCTAGCCAGAGGGATTAAAGGAACAAAACCTCAAACACAGTCTCTTAATATCACGAAAAATATCTGCTCTCACATCTTCTATTTAATATTTTACTGGAAGTTCTACTTAGTGCAATGAGCCCAGAAAAAGGAATAAGCAGTCTCCATAATGGAAATGAAAAGTAAAACTCTCTGAACTCACAGAAGGTATTATCATGTACATAGAAAATTTTGTGATATTTATAATAAGAAAAGCTACTGGAACTAACAAATGAGTGGACAAAACAAAAGATGGATATATCTTCAGAGATGAGCAGACATGGGAAGAATCCAGTGAGTCACAAGCTAGAAGATCAGAAAAAGGTAATACAGATACATTTCCTTTTGCTTGGTCACTTTTTTTTTTGCTTACACAGAAGACTGTAAGTTGAAAATGAATATGCTCTGAGAAATAACATGCTATTTCATGAAAATTAATCCTGCCATGTAGCCAAGTGTTGCTCTGGGCCTGGATTTCATCATCAGTTAGTGGTTTAGTTTCTAAAGGCTTCTGAATTCATCCATCCAGTGGGTTTGTAAAGGATTCTACTGTGTTTGCTCACCCTTGACTTGATTCTGTTAATAGTAACATGCTGGTCTGACTGCTCATGAACAGT
>NW_011494522.1:1517998-1518405 GCF_000754665.1 Bison bison bison
TTTATTGCTTTGTGCTCTCACCTCTGACTTTACTGGGGGCTGTCCCCCACCACCATCTCACTCTATCTGTCAAAGAGTTAACTTACAGCTCCAATTAATAAAGTTCCTGGGCAATTAGGAGTGTTTAAATCCAAACCCCTCAGATAGCTCTCTAACTCGCCTGACAAGTTTACCGGGACTCCTACAGCTATGCATACGATTGTTTACAGTCTCCCAGCCTCGAGAGGCACGGGAAGCTTAAGATATTCAAATAGCTTAGAGCCTCTCAGAGAGTTAGAAACTGTCAGAATAAAACTAGTAAAAGATTTCATTGATGAGCCAATGCTTGTTGCCAAGTTTTCACATCCCCTGTATTGTATCCTTGAATATGTATTAATTAATAGTTGGTATGTAGAAAAAATTAGTAG
>NW_011494522.1:1518505-1555991 GCF_000754665.1 Bison bison bison
TTCTGGCCAGAAGATGATGTAAATCACCTAAACCATTTGTATACGATAAATTTGCAGGATAGAAACCCTGGTTTTTGATAAGGATCAAAGACTGCTGATTTGCATCCCCTATTATCCTCTATGTGTAACTTAGGGTATAAAAGCCCCTGTTGAAAATAAAGCTACGGGCCTTGCTCACCAAAGCTTGGTCTCCCCATGTCATTCTTCCCCTCAGTTTCCAGCTGAGTCTCCATCTGGAGCGTGGAAATCCTCTGCAACCATTTATTTGCCTGGGCTTCTAAGACCCACTCGAGAAGGTGTCTAAGGTGGGGCACCTTCTGCTATTCGAGAGGGCACCTGCGGCCTCCGTGGTCAGAGCTAACCTGGTGTCACAGGTTATATTGATCTTCCACGTAAACCAAGCTACTCAGCCTCTTTTCTCCACTGAATTTTCCTACTGAGCTATCCTCATTCTATTATTCTTTATATCTTTGATGGATAAGTAAATAAATAGGTCGCCGACGCCATCTCCCCTTCGAATACCCTGGATCAGCTGGGGCTGGACCTCGGCAGGTAGTAAATATTTGCAACATATGCCACAAACATAAAGCTTAATACATCCTTAATGTACAAAGACTTCTGAGAAGCTGAGAAACAAAAGACTAAAACATCAAGAAAATAAATGGGAAAAGTTATGAACTATCAATTCAAACTTGCACGTAAAGATATAAAAATGGGACTTGAGCATGAGGAAAAAAAAGTTCAAGTTCACCCATAATTAGGTAAATGCTAATAAAAATAGTACTGAGATGCCTTTTCTTAATTATCAAGTTAGTGAAAATTAAATACTGTGGTAACATATCCCACTGATGAAGCCATAAGGCAATAGGCTGGTAGGAATGGACCCACTACAACCTTTCTGAATGGAAATTGGACAATACTTGGCTGTATTCCATGTGCTACTTACTCTCTTTTGACCCGCAGCTGCACTTTTAGGAATCTCCCCTGTAAGTACAGTACTCTGGAAATACCTATACAAATTTATGCAGTGCAATTTCAATGAGAATTACAGAATAGTGGAAACACCCAAATACCCACATACAAAGGAATGGTTGAATCAGCTATTGTATAGTCATTGAGTGGAATATTATGCAACAGTAAAAAAAAAAAAAGGCAGCATTATTCACAATTGGTAAAACCTGAAACCAATCCAAGTGTCCACTAACACATAAATGGAAATACAAAATGTGATGTATATTATTCAGAATATACAGAATATTATTATTCAGAATATTATTCAGCCTTTAAAAGAAAGGAAAATCTGCAATATGCTAAAACATGAATGAACCTTGAGGACATTATACTAAGTGAAGTAAACCAGTCACAAAAAGGCAAATGCCGTGTGATTCCACTTACATGAAGTACTTGGAGTAATCATATTTAGGGATTAGGTTGTTATTATAAATGTGTGAAGTGACTAGTTTTAAGATAATAGCAAGTGTCCAGACATGTTGGGAATTGAGAATGCATGATAGCAATTAAACAACAGCAAGAAAAAAATTCCAAAACCTCTCCGAAGCCACATGTAACCCCCATGACTAACATACACTCTCTGGTGCTAGGTTTCTGGTCAGGTAGGCTGTCCTTTTCTTTCCTTGAGATGAAGCTGAAGATCTGTCATTCTTAATGAACGCCTTCCTATGATACTTTTTCATTTGAAGTCATGCTACAAAAATTTAAATATAACAGTTTTACCAAAATTTTACTAAAATAGATAATTGGAATCAGGATTAGTTTGCCGTTTTCTAAAGTCTGTTTTTTAGAATATATTTGAGAAGATATCACTTTATTGTGCTATTGTAAAGCGAAGTAGAGTTCATGCTTGACATTTAGTAGGTACTTGATGCATAGTAATTGAATGAAGGAATACCTGAATTGCTTTTATGAATAATAAGAGCCATTTGTAACTAACCGATTCATCACTTGTAAACAAATTACATAGAGCTGAAGTGCTTTGAAGCATCTTGTGCTTGTTGAAGTACTATTTGTACTGTTGATTTGCTCTGAAACTCCTTTCAAACTAACATTAAAGAAAAATTAAGTCCAATATAATTCTAACTTCTTAATATAAATTATTAGTGTGATGGGTCACTGGTGATTGAAATATTTTAAAAGATTATATTTCCCATTATTAAACAGTTCTTTTTTGATACATATCTTTATAATATGTACAGACCCAGAATTTCAGAAAGTCAAATATAGAATAATCCTTTACAAAATACTGCTAAGTCACTTCAGTCATGTCCGACTCTGTGTGACCCCATAGACGGCAGCCCACCAGGCTCCCCTGTCCCTGGGATTCTCCAGGCAAGAACACTGGAGTGGGTTGCCATTTCCTTCTCCAATGAATGAAAGTGAAAAGTGAAAGTGAAGTCACTCAGTCGTGTCCAACTCTTAGCAACCCCATGGACTGCAGCCTACCAGGCTCCTCTGCCCATGGGATTTTCCAGGCAAGAGTACTGGAGTGGGGTGTCATTGCCTTCTCCTTACAAAATAATTGAGTAGTAAATTTCTTTGGTTGGCTACTGCATTCTTCCTTCCTTCTTCCCTTTCTTCATTTCTGTTTCCTTTCTTATTTCCATAATCATTTCTTAAACTCTGTGCTAAGATAAGTTGTTCCTGAAGAATAAAAATAAGATAGTCTTAACTGTTCGTAAGTAACATTGTGTTAGAAGGGTACGAGAGTGGCTATATCTCATTTGACTATATTTCCTGTTTCTCAGATATTTATAGTCATTGTGATTGTTTAAACATAAAAGAGCGTGTCTTTGCATTTCATTTTTATTTCTTAATGCCTAACATGAATGAGCAGGTTAAATAATTAAGTATTAAAAACTTTTCCATAATGAAATTAAGATTCTATAAAACTCTAGTCCATTTGGAAACTGAAGCACTATATAAAGCATACCTTCCTTCTTCCTGAGTACTCTTCTTGAGCACTCCAAGAGTACTCTTGTACAGTGGTGCGTTGTGTATGTCAGCAGAAATAGAAACAGAAAAAAAAATTAGGGGCGTTTTTCTTTATTTCTGCTTCATAGGTTTATCCAAGTTTCGTTGATGAACAGAGGAAAACGGTTTTCAGTGCGTGATAGCATCACTCCAGTAGAGAAGAAGAAGAACTGTGCAAAGCTGTGTCGGGATAGGAGCCAGTGATCTTGTACGGGTGAGGGAAACCGTGGTATTAAGAAATTTAAGATGTAAGTGGATTAATATGGCACAGGTTTATTTCTCAGTTGTATCACTTCCTGATGTGAGTTGGGCCACTCTCCTGGGTGACACTCCCTCAACAGTAACTCAGGAATTCCAACTGTTTCCCTCTTAGCTACATAGACGGGAAAGACTCACACTCATTGTATTTAACCATCTAGTTCCAGAAGTAACAGCTCACTTTGGCTTTTGGTGAGAACTAAGCAACATATTCCTAATCGTGTGGCTGAGAATTGTGGTCTTGCTTATGCACAGGAGGAGAAAACGCTGTGGTGAGCACATGGCCTGGTTTCCTATACACCTGTGGATAGTAATACATAAAAATAAACTGCTGAAGAAAGAAAAAAAAATTATGTCCAAAGCAGTTTTTTTTTTTTTTTTTTTACTGGACACAAAAATAATACAGACTTTCCCTGAAGGGCTTCTGGTATCCCCATCCTTTAACAAATATTACAAAACAGAATGACCTCCACTGAAGGCTGGTGTTTCTTTGATCTCTCTTCAAAATATATTACTAGCCTCTCTAGTAGAAAGTTTCCACAGTTTTATATGCTGGCCAGAATTCTGATTCTCTAATTCACATTGAATTTGTGATATTTAATAATATAATTTGCTCCTTTATTTGTGTCATACTGATGTCCAAAAGTTGGATATTAAGAGAAAGTATACTGTAGACTCATTTGGCTATAAAATGTCAACAAATCACGACTTAGGATGATCTGAAATCACAGAGGGCCACAAACATCTCTCAACAAGGAGAATGTTACTCTACTCAGAGTATCTGTAGGTTGCAGTCCACTGATCAAACTAGTAAAGACTCTTGGCTAAGGAAGTGGTGGAAATTAGAGAGCCTACAAAGTCTTAGAAAATCAAAGTTGTGGGGATCCTTAAAGATAGCGTACTTAACCCTTCTGTTTTTGAAGATCAAGTGATTGAGTTGAAACCACATAAAATTTTTTAAAACTTCTAGTTCCAAGTTCATGAAGTACAAATTGTTTTCTTTAACATAGCATCCCATCTTCTGTCTTTTCAGTATGATATATTAGTTCAATAATGTTGCCTAACCTCTCCCTATTCTCTTCCCCCCAAATACAATAGCTCAGAACAGCAGATATGGAACTTCCCTGGTAGCCCAATGGGTTTTACTCCATGCTCCCAGTGCAGGGGGCCTGGGTTCCAGCCCTGGTCGGGGAACTAGATCCCACATGCTGCAACGAAGAGTTCACAGACACAACAGAAGGATCTCCCACTCCACAACTAAGACTCAGCACGGCCAGCTAGCTAAATCAATACGTGTTTTTTAAAAAGTACAGCCAGCATTTATTTTCCCATTGATGGGTAAAGCTGGGCTTGACTGAGTTTGCCATAATGCTGTGGGTTGGATTTAGGTTTTCTCCATGTATTTCCTCTTCCTTCATGAGCCAGTGGTACCCAAGATTCTCAGGTTCTTTCCGTCTCAATGCCCTGACATTGCCCATAGGACGGTGTCCTTGTCACACGGCTGAAGTTTTCTGACCAGCACAACGTTGCATTCCAACTCATGGGAATTGGGGGAAGGGAGAAAATTGCCACAGAAGCAATGGCCTTTTGAAGTTATTTGAAAAGGATTTCTGCTCTTATTCCATTGGCCATAGCATTGTAAAGTGGCAGGACTTTGTGACCAGGTAAACTGGTGGATGTAGCCTTTCATTTTGAGGCCCTGTATTCAGGTAAATAAAACCTTGAGGATCGACAGAGAACAGATATTGACAATCAGCAGTCTGTACATTCAGAAAAGTTTGAACTAATATATATATATATATACACACACACACACACACACACACACACACACATGAGTGTGGGTATACACACACGTGTATTATGGGGGAATGAGCATGAGTAGAAAAGATGAAAAAAGCCCCCTTCTGCTTAGGAGAAACTATGTAGCTAACAGTCTTTTCTTAGCAAGAAAATGAGATTTTTGAACTTTTCTTAGCTCATCAGCCTTCAGTATAACTTATATGATTACCTCAATAAAATGATTGTCTACTTGTTTTTGCAATAAGAAACAGCCATGTGTTTCAAATCTCCCTTATGGGAGCCTGTATTTTGTAAATAACCAAGTTCATGTACAGATTAAATGTGAGGACTTGATCAAATGAAAAGTTTGATTAAAATGACATAATAAGGCCTTGCATGTTTATAAGCACACATCATAATTTTATTTCACATAATGTGTGCTGTATTGTCTGGGTTGTGACCTGAATTATTGGAAATATCATGCATGTATGTGTTTTTCTTCTCTCTTCAGAGCTTAGAAACTCCATTTCAGAACTATTATTGAAGATCGAATTGATGTCAGCCAGGAAACCGTAATTTCCTGTCACTTGGCATTGAATTACTACCTTGAGGTTTTAGACAATGAACAAATTTAGCTAAAAGATGCAAGCTTTTTTTTGACTTATCATTAGTACCTAAGAATATGAATCTTTGATACTGTTTCATCTCCGTTACAGATATGGTTATTGGCTCAGAATCATATTCAACCCTCTTTGCATCCTTTTATCTTGAACTAATCAAGTCCAAACTTCCTGCTGGAAACCCATGTATGTTCTTTAAATGTGGACTGCAGAGCCAATTTATCTGATAAAGCAAATAACATACCATTTTCTACAGAAATGGAGCAGAGCAGCCATGTTGCAAGGAACATAATGTTTTCCCCTGCTGTTTTTATTTCTCCTGTGTATCACCAGTGGGAAAGATGGGATTGTACGAGAATGTAGTTTGTGAAGCCTGATGCAGGCAGTATTTTTTAAAAGTAATTTTCCTGAATATGTGGTATACAAGAGGAAGATTTGTTTTGTCTTTGAAAACTGGGTTGCAATTTTCTGAAAACCCACAAAATTTGCATTATATCTTTGTTGACTTTCTGGTTGCCAGGTTCTCTGTGACACCTAAAAAAAGTACACATTTATGTGTGCAAGGGCCTTTTTGGGGCAACCAGTAATACCAAGGCTCTATTTCATTGTATACAGCCTAGTTCAGTGGAGCATGAAGGTGTCCTGGGGTTGACTTGATGGAGATCATGTCTTTGCCTGAGAGGATGAGCTGGGAACTCAGCTTATGGGGAAGGGGCAAGACGGAGCCTTAAGCATCCGCTTTCTTCCTGGCCCTAAAAAAATCTCTGATACATGGGAGGCTCTAGGAATAAAAAATTTATATATATATATATATAAGAATCCCAAGGGAGACACCGTCTTCTCAAGGCGAGGATCTTGAATTTATATTGTGATTAAGTCAGACATGTTCCAGGCTGCTTGGTATAGTGACTCTCGAGATGTAGGGACAATTTTTCTTTGTGCTGAACTGTGCAAATTGCACTGCAAGATGTTTATGTTCCCGCTCCCTCCCAGTAAATGCCAGCAGTGTCTCCAGTTCATGGGACAACCAAAAAAAGCCCACTCCTCCTGGTACATTGTAAAATGCCACTTATAGAGAGGTTCTAGCTCTGCGGAAAATCACTTGTTACAGTCCCATAGTTGGTTAGTTGGTTGATTTGAAGTGAAGTTGCTCAGTCGTGCCTAACTCTTTGTGACCCCATAGACTGTAGCCTACCAGGCTCCTCTGTTCATGGGATTTTCCAGGCAGTAATACTGGAGTGGATTGCCATTTCTTTCTCCAGGGGATCTTCCCAACCCAGGGCTCGAACCCAGGTCTCCCACATTGTAGACAGACACTTTACCGTCTGAGCCATCAGGGAAGTCAGAAAGTGAAGTCGCTCAGTCGTGTCTGACTCTTTTCAATCCCGTGGAATGTAGCCCGCCAGGCTCCTCTGTCCATGGGATTCTCCAGGCAACAATACTGGAGTGGGTTGCCATTTCCTTCCCCAGGGGATCTTCCCAACCCAGGGATTGAACCTGGGTCTCCTGCATTGCAGGTAGACACTTTATCCTCTGAGCCACCAGGGAAGCTCTTGGTTGATTGATTGATTTATCTCTTACAAATAATTTTACATTCTGTAAATTCTTTTTTTTTTAATATTTCTTATTTTTATTGTGAACTAGTTTAAGTGTTAAGAAAAGCACAATGAATAAGCATAGATAATATACAGAATTAACACTTATGTGTACTCAACATCTAGCCTTGGCACATATTAGCATGTGGCTTTCTAAATTTTTTGAAGCCATGGGGTACTGCATCATTATTATAGCTTTCTTTGCGGTCCTCCTCAGTCTCTTTTCTGTATCCTTACCCCAGGAAAAAAACTGCTGTCTTGATTTCAGATTTTTTATTTCTTATGTGTCTTTATGATTTTTACTGTATTTCTGTATATTTCTTAGTGGTATTTGGTATTTATTTACATATTTTATTTTATTTTTTTAATTTTATTATTTAACTTTACAATATTGTATTGGTTTTGCTATATATCAACATGAATCCGCCACAGGTATACACGTGTTCCCCATCATATTTTAAAACTTACTATAAATGATATTACAGCCTATTCTTATGCATCTTCTTTACTTGATGTATGATTATGTTTTCAAGATTTGTCTATGAGATATTGGCGCTTTAGATTATTCATTTTAAAAAGCTATAAACCGGGTAATACAAATACCTACCACAATTGATTTATCTATATTTCTGATACTTGTATATTTAGAATATATCTAATTTTTTAGAACTCAGTACCAAGGATGCTATATTGAATGTTCTCATACATATCTTTTAGTGTATGCATTTATCCCTAGAAATTCAACTTATGGGTGTGAGGCTCTGCTGGCATTTAATATACTAAGTTTTGCAAGATTACTTAATAGTGCTTGCCTGTAGCAACAAAGCATTGCAGGGTGCACTGAAAGTTCATGAAATTTCAGTATTGTCTTTTGCAACTACTACCACTGGCAACATTAAAAAACATTAACAGTCCTTTGTGGGGGACATTGTTTGTTTTTAACACTTTGTATTTTCACAGTTACTACTTTTCATATGTTTATTGGCTATTCATGGTTCCTCTTGTGGGCCTTGCCTGCTCACATGATTTTTCCCATTTTTCTACTGGGTCTTTTGTCTTTGTAGATTTTTTTAGCCAGATTTCTGTTTTTAGTATATATACACACACATATGTATATGTATACTATAAACAGATTTTCCCAGCCTCTGACTTTTTGTATGTTATATGCTTTCTGTTGTACAAATGGCTGAGGCCAATTTTTATCAGTCTCTTTTATTAGAGTTAGCGGTTTTCCTGTATTGTGTCAAAAAATCTTTTTATATTAGTCTTATTTTCTCTAGATGAAAAGCCAGTTATGCAAAACTCAGCTTTTAAAATTATCATTTTTTTCCACATTGGATTGCATATTAAATAATCTTTATGTGGTATTTCTATTTCTGAGCTATATATTTTATTCTGATATTTATTTATCTTTTCCTTTGTCCATTACCTCTATGACCTAAATATCTTTGTTTTAGATAAATCTTGATATTTATGAAAGTGTGCATTTTTCAAAATTGTCTTGGCTAGCCTTATGCTTTACTCCTTTTATTTTCTTTGACCACCCCAGGTCTTCTTGCGGCGTGGGCTTTTCTCTAGCTGTGGTGAGCGGGAGCTCCTCTCTGGTTGTGGTGGAAGGGCTTCTCACTGCCATGGTTTCTCTTATTGCGGAGCCCGGGGTTGAGGATGTGCGGGCTTCAGTAGTTGCGTAGGCTCCGGAGTCACAGCTTCTGGGCTCGGAGCACAGGATCAGTAGTTAAGACACATGGGCATAGTTGCTTTGTGGCATGTGGGATCTTTCTGGATCAGGGATGGAAGCTGTGTTTCTTGGCATTGGCAGGCATGGTCTTTACCACTGAGCCACCAGGGAAGCCCATTCCTTTCTTATATATGAATTTAATAATCCTTTTAAGTTATTAATACATAAAAGTTATACATTGAAATTTTGATTGGCACTGAATTGAACTTACAGAATAATTAGAATAAAACTGTAATTAACAGAGTTTATTATTAATGATTAATTAATCATTAATCATTAATAATTAATAAAACATCTCTATGCTATTCATGCCTCCTACTCATGAACCTGTTATCTCTCTATTTATGTAGAAAATCTTTATGCATTTCAATTTAAAATGAGACCATTCTATAAAAAAACTTTTTTCTAGTTGTATCTCTAGGATATTGTGTTCTATGTGTCTCTTATTAATGGAATTGGTTTTAATATTATATTTTCTTTCACTGTTTTTATTGTTGTTCCTGATACAAAGGTATATATTTTCCTGGTGTATTGTAAATTATAGCTTTATTTCTTCTAAATCATTTCAAGATAAATTTTCTCAAACTCTCCATATAATTGGTAATATTATATGCTGATATTTTTCCTACCTTTTCTATTCTTATTACTTTGTTTTAATTTTTTGTCTCAACATGGTGATAAGTGCCTGTGGTATAAAGGTTTATTGAATGGGTGACAGACATTTTTATCTTATTCCTGCCTTTAGAGACTTATCATTTCATGCATGATTTTAAACTTTATATATATTTATAAATGATGCTTAGTAATGATTTACATTGTTTTAGTTGTATATATTGTTCAGTCACTAAGTCATGTCCAACTCTTTGAGACCCCGTGGGACTGCAGCATGCCAAGCTTCCCTATCCTTTGCTATCTCCCAGAGTTTGCTCAAGCTCATGTCCATTGAGTCATTAATGCCGTCCAACCATTTCATTCTCTGTCAGCCCCTTCTGCTGGTATCATATTCTATATGTTCACCATTAATATGGTCTTCTCTACTGTAGCTTTTGACTTCTTTCTATTCTTATTTCTGTTATTTAAAATTTTCTTTTTATATTTAAATCATGAATGGGTATTCATATTTATCAAAAATAGTTGTAGACTTTTTTCCTTTTACAGCAGTCATGCTATTCCAGTAGTTTTCTAATAGTTGTACAGTGGTCGAGTCCTTTATTACAGGGAACACTGGAGTCATGGGTCTGGGACCCACTGACGGGAGGATGAGTGGAGCTTCTGGCTAAAAGCCATTTTCTACCGAAGCAACTTCTTAGCCCTTTCCAGTTGGGCTTGGCTCCTTTGTGCTTCAGAAATACTGACTGAGCTACGTAGAGATGACAGTCGGCCCTTGAGCAACATGGGTGTGAACTGTGAATGTCCACTTACTGTGGACTTATTTTACTAAATACGCAGTGGTGTTAGTACAGTATCCAAGGTTGGTTGAGTCTGGATGCAGCCCCATGGCTATGGAGGGCGGCCTGTGAAGCTATCCTCAGATTTTCTACTATGCAGAGGCGTGGGCTCCCTTAAACCCCCACTTTGTTCAAAGGGCAACTGTATTTAACAATTCATTACCAGAATTCAAAGCGTAAACAATGGCTGTTTCACCTCAGATTAATGGTTTAAATTCCAAAAGAAACTTCCAGTCATTTCTTAATGATTTCTGGATCTGGTTTTATTACTCAGTCAGCAGTATGGACACAGAGACTGTTGATTCTTTCTGCATTCTCTTTGCCTTGAATAGAGGTCATAGAGCCTGGGGGAAATATGTGAAATAAAGTGAGCCTCTTTATTTCTTCGTTTGTAAACACAAGGCATCCGGAAAGCCTGTATTAGGATATTGAGTTCTGGATAGTTAAAAATCTCAGATGAATTTAGGCTTTCTTTTGGGCAAGTACATGAATTGGGATGCATAAGCATAGTCCCCCCTCTATAGAGCAAAAGAAAGTAATGAACTACTGCTGCAAAAAAAATGCTGCAGATGAATGCTGCAGAAAACAAATAGAAGGGAGATACTATGTGATTCCACTTAATGCGAAGTTTTAAGAATAGAGAAAACAAATCTGAGGTGATAAAACAGAAGAGTGGTTACCATCCGAGTGAACACAGCTTCACTTTGGGCTTTTCCACGTGGCTTAGTGGTAAAGAATCCACCTGCCAGTGCAAGAGACACAGGAGACTCGGGTTTGATCCCTGGGTCTGGAAGTTTCCCTGGAGGAGGAAACAGCAACCCAAGCCAGTATTCTTACCTGGAAAACCCCATGGGCAGAGGAGCCTGGTGGGCTGCAGCCCATGGAGTTGCAGAGTAGGACACAGCTGAGCACTTACACATGCACTCTCACTGCTGTGGGAGAGGGGAAAGTAGTAAGTCTCAAGGAGTTTTGGAAACATTTTGTATTTTCATATGGGTAGTGGTTAACTAAGTGAATTAACTATGCCTTTAAGATTTTTGTACTTTGTATGTGTGCGATGCCTTAATTAAAAAGAGAATGGCTGAAATAAATTCAGAAAGGGCTCAACTATATGTTTTTGATAAAATACAGTTTTGATATAACCTTTTTAGGTTCGTAGGAAATTACAGTTGACTCTTGAACGACAAAGGTTTGAATTGCACAGGTCCACTTATATGCAGTGTTTTTCAACAAGTAGGTACTCCAGTTTTATATGATCTGTGGACGGTTGAATCCATGGATGCAGAGGGCTGACTGTAAAGTGGATTTTCAACTGTGTGATGGTTGGTGATCCTGAAACCTCCTTTGGTCAAGATCAACTGTATTGGTTGGAGCATGTATGTATGTAAGCATGCGTGCATTTCACATGCTTGCTTCACAGTCATATGAATCCCTTTATGAACGGCTACCAGCCTGAAGGCATTGTGTCAGGCCTTGGGGGAATCTGAGAAAGTATATAGGGCTGACAGTCCAGTGGGTGCTGAGTAGCTAGATAAGTGTGATGGTATGGGGGAAGTCTGTGAATGCCAGTACACTCTTAGGAAAGAAGGGGTCAGTGTGCTTGGAGTAGGGTTGGGGGCATAAAGAAAGTAGAGACTTTGGAGAGGAGATGGATTTGAGGAGACATTTTAACGATAAGTAGGAGTTTGTCAAGTAGATGTGTGGCACTTAGGGGATATGTTAAAGCTCAAGCTGTAGAATGAGGCATTGTACTCAGGAACTCTGTATTTCTTATAAAAATATAAGCTCAGAAGAAGTACTATATGAAGCTGGAAAGTTGAGAAGGGATCATGAATAGGGTAGAATGTTGAATGACATGCTAAGGAATTTTGATTTTGATTTTCCTTTTGGCTTTAGGGGTTAGGGAACTGCTGAAGAATTTTAACTAAGTGTCATGATTATGTTTGCATTTTTCGAGATAATTTTGGCAGTAGAACCTAAGACAATTTTGATCTTCCCTGGAGGTATGCCTTCGGTGCTTTTCTCAATTTATGTAAGTTCTATGAGTTATCTCTTTAGACTGATGACTCTTAAATCCAAATCTCTATTCCAAATGTCTCTCCTTTTTCTTCACACTTCTTTTTTTTTAAATTTTATTTTATTTCTAAACTTTACAATATTGTATTAGTTTTGCCAAATATCGAAATGGATCCGCCACAGGTATACATGTGTTCCCCATCCTGAACCCTCCTCCCTCCTCCCTCCCCATACCATCCCTCTGGGTTGTCCCAGTGCACCAGCCCCAAGCATCCAGTATCGTGCATCGAACCTGGACTTCACACTTCTGAGTAGAATTATTTCTCTGTCCCTGGATAGAAACTTGTCTTATTTCATGTGTTTGTTCACCTTTAAATAATATAATCTTTATGATCACTTAGGTCACAAAACAAGTTTCAATTTTAAAATTTAGAATATTTATTTCAATACATTTATAAACACATCATTACTCAAAGCTCTTCCTGTTCCACCAAACCAGGACTGGGTTCCAGTTCCCCTCCTTAACCACACTTCAGCCATGTGGAAAGAACCTTCTTTTTTCACCTCCACACATATTCACAAGGATCTTTGTAAGGGAGGTGAGGAAGAGAGAGGAGGTATAGCGGTAGAACATTTCTTATTGGTTGCTCCTGGCTTAATGGCCAGTATTGGCTTGGTGACCTAATGGCCTAATTCTCTGTAGGACTGGAGGATATGAAAACTAACTCTTGGTTATTTATGTGAGATGCTTGAGGACTTCCCTGTTGGGTCCCTCTGATCTCACCTCCTTTGATCTGGAAAATGACCTCTCCTTGAGATGAACATTTCAGATTACCTGAGCTTCTCTTTTCTGCAGTCCCTATAGCCGCCTCCTGCAGGAGTCCCTTACCCATCCTGGCAAATTGCTTTTTTGAGCAGGATCCCTTTCCTATTTTATATGGATTCAGGCAAACATTGCTACCACAAATTCCTGTTCTTGTTCTAAGACAGATGCATCTCTGATCTACAGTCAGAGAAGACTACAATTTATTCCTCAGATGCCTTGCCCTCTCCTGCTGCCACAGGCCACCTTACAACACTTAGGTTCTGAGCTTCTGGGTTTTCTTACTTGCAGGGGACCTACAAATGCAGGGAAGCTCTCTGATGATCCCCTTAAAATCCCTGAGAGAAGGCTAGGTCAGGAAGTGGCACATATCCCAGTCACCCAAAAATCCTTTCAAAAATCTCTTCGTCTTCATCTTTTTCATCCTGCATTTGTGTGAGGGACTTTTAGATAAGTTTGAGCAAGATGGAAACCTCTTAAGCTATATAAAAATGAAATTATTTATATTTATGCATAAAGTGAATTTTACTCCCATACCCGACCACTAAATTATATTGAGTAAGAGAAGCAGAGAATCTATATGACATACTTGGGATTACCTCCGTAATGAGAGAATAACCTATGAGAATTTTTTCAATATACATAACCTATTCTTTTTGAGCCAGTTAGTTTTATTGTAAATGCTTTTTATTCCATGAAAGTAAGCATAAGTTGTGTTAGATTCTTTATGCATTTAAAATGAACTGAGTGTTAGTTACTTAGTTGTGTCTGACCCTTTGTGACCCCATAGACTCTAGCCTGCCAGGCTCCTCTGTCCATGGAATTCTCCAGGCAAGAAAACTGGAGTGGCTTTCCATTCCCTTCTCCAGGGAATATTCCCAACCCAGGGATCTAATCTGGGTCTCCCACATTGCAGGCAGATTCTTTATTGTCTGAATCACCAGGGAATATATTTAATATTCATTTCATTCCATTCACGTGAAATTCCCTTTTATCATTGGTGTAAACTTCTCATAGGTATTCCAAGGTTTTGATGTTAGACTAAACTGAAGAGTTTTCTGGTGCTTCTTGGTTTTAGTTAAATCTGACTCCTCACTGGACTGTAAACTCTGTAAAGACAAGGACTAGATTTGAAATTTGACTCCTTTGTCCTGCATGGTGGTGAGTACATATTAAGCACTCAGTGCTGTGTGTTTTAAATGTCTTTTAACACTGTAATGAAAAGTAAATTAGATAACATTGGTAAATTTAAATAATTTAGAGCATTAATGGTACTTTGGAAATTCTATTTTATACTCATATAAATTTGTTCACTTGCTAAGTTGTGTCTGACTCTTTGTGACTACATAGACTGCAGCATGCCAGGCTTTCCCGACTCACAGAGTTTGCTCAGATCCATGTCCTTTGAGTCAGTGATGCTATCTAACCATCTCATTCTTTGGTGCCTTCTTCTACTTTTGCCTTCAGTCTTTCCAAGCATCAGGGTCTTATTTCCAGTGAGTTAGCTCTTTGCATCAGGTGGCCAAAGTATTGGAGTATCAGCTTCAGCATCAGTCTTGCCATTGAATATTCAAGGTTGATTTCCTTTAGGACTGACTGGTTGGATCTCCTTGCAGTCCAAGGGACTCTCAAGAGTCTTCTGCAACACCACAGTTCAAAAGCATCAGTTCTTCAGCACTCAGCCTTCTTTATGGTCCAACTCTCACATCTGTATGTGACTACTGGAAAAACCATAGCTTTATCTAGACGGGCCTTTGTCAGCAAAGTAATATCTCTGCTTTCTAATATGCTGCTTAGGTTGGTCATAGCTTTTCTTCCACAGATCAAGTGTCTTTTAATTTCGTGGCTGTAGTCACCATCTGCAGTCATTTTGGAACCCTCCACCCCAAATAAAGTCTCTCACTGTTTCCTTTGTTTCCCCATCTATTTGCCATGAAGTGATGGGACCAGATGCCATGATCTTAGTTTTCTGAATGTTGAGTATTAAGCCATCTTTTTCCTTTTCCTCTTTCACTTTCCTCAAGAAGCTCTTTAGGTCTTCTTCACTTTCTGCCATAAGGGTGGTGTCATCTGTGTAACTGAGGTTATTGATAGTTCTCCCAGCAATCTTGATTCCAGCTTGTGCTTCATCCAGCCCGGTATTTCACATGATGTACTCTGCATATAAGTTAAATAAGCAGGGTGACAATATACAGCCTTGATGGACTCCTTTCCCAATTTGGAACCAGTCTGTTGTTCCATTGTGAAGTTCTAACTGTTGCTTCTTGACCTGCATACAGATTTCTCAGGAGGCAGGTCAGGTTGTCTGGTATTCCCATCTCTTGAAGAATTTTCCAGTTTGTTGTGATCCACACAGTCTAAGACTTTGGCATAGTCATGTAGTCAATTATGACGTAGTCAATTTATGACATAGTCAAAGTCTCATATGAAGCATATTAGACATCAGAAGGACTGTACAGATTGGTTATTAACCATTTGTATATCCTCTTTTTTTTATAAAATTTAAAAAAAATAATTTAAGCTTTGCAGGAAGTGGTTGAACCAGTTACCACCTCTTTTTCTCCAGTGGTAACATCTTGCATAACTGTAGCACAATGTCAAAGCCTGAAATTGGCATCAGAGATACCAGAATCGATTCATATTTCACCAGACTTATATGCATTTATGTATGTGTGTATGTATATGTGTTGTTTCATGGAGTTTTTCACATGTATAATTTCAAACAACCACCTCTACATTCAAGACTCAACATTAGTTCCTTACTGCAAGACTTCTTTGTATCATGCTTTGGCAACCTGACCTTCTCTGTCCATGTGCAACCCATAGTAACCACTAATCTGTTCTTCATCTCTATTATTATTTTTGGAGTGCTGTTAAAATATTTTTTTATTGTTACCTGTCTTTGCTTGATTTTTGGATGTTTTTACATGTAATTTTATGTTTAACTACATTTTCCTACTCTATGGGTTGCATTTATATTTTCTTCTTTGTACAATCTGATGATTTTGGTCATCTCATGTGCAC
Source organism: Bison bison bison (assembly GCF_000754665.1). Classification (NCBI taxonomy): domain Eukaryota; kingdom Metazoa; phylum Chordata; class Mammalia; order Artiodactyla; family Bovidae; genus Bison; species Bison bison. Next base: position 1,534,798 of record NW_011494522.1, read on the forward strand.
AGATGACTCATTGGAAAAGTCCCTGATTCTGGGAAAGATTGAGGGCAGAAGGAGAAGAGGGTGTCAGAGTATGAGATGGCTAGATGGCATCACCAATGCAATGAACATGAACTTGGGCATACTGTGGGAGATGGTGAGGGACAGGGAGGGCTGGCGTGTTGTAGTCCATTGGGTTGCAAACAGTCAGACACAACTGGGTGACTGAACAACAGCAACAACAATCTAATGAATAAAATTCTTGATTTTAGTATAATCTTATTTATATATATATTTTATGTAAATATTGCCCTTCCCTCAGATCATGAAGGTGTTTTCCCATAAGCCTTATTGTTTTGTGTACAGTCCACCTGAAACTGATTACTGGTGTGAAGTTGAGGTCAAGTTTTATTTTTTTCCTTATAAATATCCAATTGACCCAGAACTGTTTATTGAAGGCTTTTTCCCCAGGGCTTTGCAGTTCCACCTTTGTGAACTGCATATGTGTTATGAGTCCTTTGGATTTTTGCATTCCATTGTTGAACTTGTCTACCTTTGTACCAGTGAAATAGTTTTTTATTTACTGTTGGTTGATAATAGGTCGTCACATCTGGTAAAACAAATAGTTGCAACTTGTTCTTCATGAGTGTCTTGGATTTTCATGATCTTTTACATTTGCATATATATTTTACAAACATCTTTTAAAGTTATAAAAAGAAAATGGGATTTTGATTACTAATGCACTGAATCTAGGCATGAGCTGGCATTTCTAGAGTACTGAATCTTAATTTATTAATATGGCATAGGCTTCTTTCATTTAGATATTTATTTTTGATGGTGTTTTATTGCCCTCTCATAATGTTTTTATCATCTTTTATGAGATGCATTCCAAGATATTTGTTTTTTTTGTGACACCATTAAATAGTATATTTTTAGAGCTTCATTTTCTGAGTATTTGTTGCTGTTATAAAGAATATAAAGGAATGTTATATATTTTTATCCAGGAAAATTGGTAAACACATTAATTCTAGTAATTTATCTCTTGATTTTTTAGTGTTGTCTGCGTGCATCATCATGACATTTGCAAATAATATTTTCTTCTTTTTGATGCTTTATACCACTCGCCTGCCTCTGTCTCCTTCCTCCCTCTCCTTCCCTCTGTCTCTCTGCCTGTCTCATATTTTCCTTTCTCAATGCATGACTAGGACTTTAGGTACAATATTTAGTAGACATAACATTAGCAGGCATGATGTGCTATTCCTGAGCAAATGGAAAATCTTTAGCTTTTCATCCATAACGTATGTGTTTGCTATAGACATTTTATGAATACACTTTATCAGATAAAGGGTGATTGTGAAAATCCCTTTTTGGTCCTCATTTGCCCAGATATTTTTGCTTTTTTTGATCATGAATCAATGTTAACTATGTCAAATTATATTTCTGTACCAATAGAAATGAGCACATCATTTTTCTTCCTTGTTGATATGGTGAATTATACTGATGGATTTTTGAATCTCAAACCAGTCTTGTATTCACAGGGTGATACCAACTTGAAATTGATTTATGATTCATTTTATACTTTACTGGATTCAGCTTGCTCGTGTTCCTTTAGGACTTTTGCTTCTATGTCTGCCAATGAGATTGGCTTGTCATTTTCTGGATTTCAATAAGCATCTGTGGTTTGCTTTACAAATTATGTGATCTTCCCTGTATCTAAAGTGCTTCTCTTATGGGATTTGCTATCTTAGATAGTGATATCATCATCTGTTCTCAGGATGATGTTCACACACGGATGATGCTCACGGATGTTCACACATGCATTCTCGTGTCCAAGCAGTTACCAGTTCCCTCGACTCCGCCTGTGCACCGTAGCACTCAGTCTTGTCATTTTTTCCCATCTGTCAGCTCCTACACTTGTTCAGAGTGCTGTTGTCTCTTTGATTGTTCTAACGATCCCTATAAAGTTTCTCTGCCGCAAGTTTTGTTCTTTCCCACCTATTTTCCATACTTTAGTTAGATGGACTTTTAAAATTAAAAAAAATATATATTCTTTTTTGTTACATTCTTTATTTAAAAATGTCGTGGCTTCTCATTGAATTTCTTTGAATTTCTCAGATAGGCTACGTTTTCTCCCATGTCCAGGTCTTTGCCTGTGTAGTTTCCTTTGCTGGCAACCTTCACGTAGGACAGAAACTGTGTACATTGTATATAGTAAAAATACCTATGCTGCAGAGCACAGGAGTTGTAGAACAAGCAAGGGTTGGCCAAAGCATGACTAGTCAGGAAACAGTCCAGGAGCTGATTTTTCAAACATTATCTGTCCACTTTATCATATATTTTATGCTTGGCTTGGCATGTTTAGTGGTACCTGGAGGTGAGTTCTTAAAGGGAACATACCATGTTCGACTCTTGTGCTCGTTTCTGGATAGAACAGTTTATGGGTCATGTCAAAAGTAAAGCCTTTTAAGTAAATAACCAGGGCGGTGAGGAACGGTTGCAGGCACAAGGCATAGTTAACCCTGCTAAAGTGATACTTGAAGAACTGTCAGATGAAAAGGGAAATTTAAAAGATTTTGTGTACATTGAGCACTACAAGGATATGAATAATTACAATGTACAGACACATTCAGGAATGCAGACTTCATTTCCAAATTAGGAAGAACAATCTAAAGCCTGGAACTATCCCAATCTGGAAAGAGCTGCCTCCTGAGACACTAAGTTTCCTCCTGTTCGATGTATTCTTGCAGTGGCTGGTCAATTATGTAAATGGAATTTATATATTAGAGCAGTGGTTCCAAGACTCAGGTCATATCTCAGACTACTTAAATCACAGTCTCTGGGGATGAGACACAAGAATCAGTTGTTTCTGAAGCTTCCCAAATAATTCCAAAATGCAGAAAAAAGTTTGGAAAGTGCTCTGCATTAGAGGGAGGTTTCAACTCCTCAGTGGTTTTCTTGCATCAGAAGGGTTTAGAAAAGATGGAAAAACGAGAAAAGCCAGAGTGTTTGTGAGCACTACCCTGTAGCTCCTGAATTGGCAGGGTGGGGTGGACCCCAGGAATCCATGTGATTAAGATTATTACCAGTTGATTCGCTCTTCTGGCTGGGTTTGGAAACCGCTGGATTATAAGGAGAGTGCCTTGTGTGTTCATCGTCTAACAAGGCACTTAGTGAACTCATTTGTGGTTTCCTCGTGGACAATAAAATGCATACTGTGAATTGAGACCACTGTGTCTGGGACAAACAATGGGTTTTGGATTCAAAGTTATCTGAATTGAAATTCTAGTCCTGTTACACTTATTTAACTAGACTTACAAAATTTACTTACCCTCTCAATCTCCTCATTGTAAAATGGAATAATAATATCTATTTTATAGATTCATTTGGAAGTTTAAATAAAGTTGTTTATGAAAAGTGTCAGTCTTGTATGCTGTCTATCAGGCTCTTTTCTAAATTGTAGCTCTATGAGTGCTGACATTAATGAGTGGGACCATAGAGCATATACACATTTGGTGAATGTGTGTGTTTTCTTGATTGATTTTTTTTGCTTCAGTATACTGTCAATCCCTGGTTTTAATATTCTATTTTGGTTCAGATATTATAATTGGTATTTTAAAGGCCCTAGGGTTAAAGAATAATGCCGTTTATTTCCATTCCTATTATGTGAAATATAATCCATGCCTACAGTTTTTTTCTACATTTAACATTTCAGATAAAAATTTTTCATTAATTGTACTATAAATGGTGGGCTAGTAGAATTAACTGTGTGCTTTTTTTTTTTATTATTATAGGCTTACAGGAACTGTAATTATTGGTTAAAATGGAAAACTGTGAAGAAAGAAAAAGATAGCAGTTGCAGTTAAAGTTCCTGGATGAATATTTTGCTTTTGAGAAGTCTGCATTTAAAAACGATATGTTGATTTGGAAAGTCCCGGAAGTCAGTTACAAAATCCACTTTTTCCATTCAATCAATGGATTTTTTAATCATTCCTTGGAGCTGATGAAATTCAGAGATGGTGCGTGATGGGAAGTGTTTTCCTAGTGATTGCATCTTGGATTAGCTTGCTGCTTTTTTGAAGATATTCTATTGTGAAGGGCAAGAACCTAATGTGATGGATATATCTTCAGAGATGAGCAGACATGGGAAGAATCCAGTGAGTCACAAGCTAGAAGATCAGAAAAAGGTAATACAGATACATTTCCTTTTGCTTGGTCACTTTTTTTTTTGCTTACACAGAAGACTGTAAGTTGAAAATGAATATGCTCTGAGAAATAACATGCTATTTCATGAAAATTAATCCTGCCATGTAGCCAAGTGTTGCTCTGGGCCTGGATTTCATCATCAGTTAGTGGTTTAGTTTCTAAAGGCTTCTGAATTCATCCATCCAGTGGGTTTGTAAAGGATTCTACTGTGTTTGCTCACCCTTGACTTGATTCTGTTAATAGTAACATGCTGGTCTGACTGCTCATGAACAGTTTTCTGAGATCCAGATGAAGTGTGAGTCGGGCATCTCTGGAGTAATGGAGCAAGACAGCTGCTGCTGCTGCTAAGTCGCTTCATTTGTGTCCGACTCTGTGCGACCCCATAGACGGCAGCCCACCAGGCTCCCCTGTCCCTGGGATTCTCCAGGCAAGAACACTGGAGTGGGCTGCCACTTCCTTCTCCAAGGAGCAAGAAAGAGTTCTCCTAAAAGAGAACAACTACCTTGCTGCTATTGCTGCTGGAAGGCTTGGGTGGCATTTGAAATTCTCTGATTTCATGTCCTCGGGGCACATCAACCTCTTAGATTTCCACCTAGCCAAGAAAGAGAGTCATGAGCCAACTGTGAGCTATGGTTTGCCTCTTCATGTGTGATGTCCAAGCAACTAATGGAAAATATCAAGAAAGAACTGTGCTAATATATATATTTTTTTAAGTGGGCTTAGAGAGCTTCTGAGAGGGAAGCTGGGAATTGAATACTGAGGGTTGCATTTCAACCTCATTTTTCTACCTTTTGAGAAACTCTTAACTGCTAAACTGTTGTACTGTTGTGAGAGCCATCTAAAGAGCACTTAGCGGAAGGGTCAGGGATGGTCCCTGGGAGAGGAAGCCTACTCTTAATGAAATGCATTCTCTTTTGTGGTGCCTTTCATTGAATCCATTAGTACAGAGAGGCTTGTGGGCACCCAGGGGCTAAGGCACAAAAGCAAGGAATAGTGAGAAATCAGAAAGATTTTTAGTTAGAGCTGGATCTCAGGGACACGATTAAGGTTTGTTTTTACATCTGTCTCGGAAATTATTTACCACTCACTTTGTACTCCCAGAATGCAACTAGCTCTTTCACAGTTTTAGAGGTAAGAAATTTAGAAGAAGCCAAGAAGAGTCAATAGCTTATTAATTTGTTCGATTTTGTGACCATTGCCACTAGAATGGGGGCTACAGGGATCCTTTTTGCAGCAGTTTGGGCAGAAACGGGTGGATTATTTATGCCCAATTTGGGTCCTTCATGGAATCTACCTTCAGTATAAGTAAGTCTTAGAAAACACTAAGTATTGTAAAGGCCAAAATGGCTGGAATCTGTTTTCAATTCATTGTGGATATAAATTTCTGCACAAATAAGTGTGTTACCAAGAATGCTGTTTGTGTTTTAAATGGTTAGCATTTTTTTTTTTCCTTGCTGTTTAGCAGTAAGGGTGTTAATCTGAAAAAGTTGGCAAGGTAAGTTTCTATCTAAAGCATGCTCTTCAATTTCTTAACTACAAAGGAACCATTTAATCTGTTTCCTCTATCCACATTTCTAAAAATGTTCTTCACACTGATGATAAAATTTTACCTACTGTATCGGACCAGTGAGGAATGTGAATGACAACTACTGCCGGCCATGTCAATAGACAAAGGATGTTGCAGCTGTCAAACCATCGGCCACTACAGCAAGCCCTGATGGTGTGTACCCTGAGGAGACTCAGGATGAAAAAGCACAGGATACTGGCCCCAGATAGCTGAGGTGCATATCAAAGGAATGATTCCAGTGAGCCAAGACTCTTGCCTCTTCCCATATATAGAAAAGCACTAAATTCCTTAACTTCAGTATTTAGTTTTCTTTAATTAATGATAATTTTCCAATATCTGACTACCTGGTCTTTGTTGCAAAAACTCCTTCATATTCTGACTTCTCTGGTAGCTCTTTGGAGCAGTCACTCAGAGCTATGTGAGAGGGTGTGTCCTGGGCTTAAGCCTTCAGTGTTGTCTGCCCGGATAAAACGTAAGTCTCAACTTTTAGGTTTTGAATTATTTTTCATCTGACTAGAGGAAAATGAGTTCAGTTCAGTTCAGTCACTCAGTCATGTACAACCCTGCGATTCTGTGGACTGCAGCATGCCAGGCTTCCCTGACCATCACCAGCTCCTGGAGCTTGCTCAAACTCATGCTGATTTGTCAGTGATGCCATCCAACCATCTCATCCTCTGTCATCCCCTTCTCCTCCCGCCTTCAATCTTTCCCAGCATCAAGGTCTTTTTCAGTGGGTCGGTTCTTTGCATAAGGTGGCCAAAGGATTGGAGTTTCAGCTTTAGCATCAGTCCTTCCAATAAATATTCAGGACTGATTTCTTTTAGGATGGACTGGTTGGATCTCCTTGTAGTCCAAGGGACTCTCAAGAGTCTTCTCCAACACCACAGTTCAAAAGCATGAATTCTTTGGTGCTCAGCTTTCTTTACAGTCCAACTCTCACATCCACTACTGGAAAAACCATAGCTTTGACTAGATGGACATTTGTTGGTAATGTAATGCATCTGCTTTTTAATATGCTGTCTAGGTTGGTCATAGCTATTCTTCCAAGGAGCAAGTGTCTTTTAATTTCATGGCTGCAGTCACCATCTGCAGTGATTTTGGAACCCCCCCAAATAAAGCCTCTCACTGTTTCCTTTGTTTCCCCATCTATTTGCCATGAAGTGATGGGACCAGATCCCATGATCTCTCTTAGTTTTCTGAATGTTGAGTATTAAGCCATCTTTTTCCTTCTCCTCTTTCACTTTCCTCAAGAAGCTCTTTAGGTCTTCTTCACTTTTTGCCATAAGGATGGTATCATCTGCATATCTGAGGTTATTGATATTTCTCCCAGCAATGTTGATTCCAGCTTGTGCTTCATCCAGCCCAGTATTTCGCATGATGTACTCTGCATATAAGTTAAATAAGCAGGGTGACAATATACAGCCTTGACGTACTCCTTTCCCAATTTGGAAGCAGTCTGTTGTTCCATGTGCAGTTCAAAATGTTGCTTCTTGACCTGCACACAGATTTCTCAGGAGGCAGGTCAGGTGGTCTAGTATTCCCATCTCTTTTAGAATTTTCCATAGTGTGTTGTGATCCACACAATGAAAGGCTTTGGCATAGTCAATAAAGCAAAAGTAGAGGTTTCTCTGGAACTCGCTTGCTTTTTGGACGATCAAGTGGATGTTGGCAATTTGAACTCTGGTGCCTCTGCCTTTTCTAAATCCAGCTTGAACCTCTGGAAGTTCACAGTTCATGTGCACCTGAAGCCTGGCTTGGAGAATTTTGAGCATTATTTTGCTAGTGTGTGAGATGAGTGCAATTGTGCGGTAGTTTGAACATTCTTTGGCATTGCCTTTCTTTAGGATTGGAATGAAAACTGACCTTTTCCAGTCCTGTGGCCACTGCTGAGTTTTCCAAGTTTGCTGACATATTGAGTGCAGCACTTTCACAGCATCATCTTTCAGGATTTGAAATAGCTCAAGTGGAATTCCATCACCTCCACTAGCTTTGTTTATAGTGATGCTTCCTAAGGCCCATTTGACTTCACATTCCAGGATGTCTGGCTCTAGGGGAGTTATCACACCGTCATGTTTATCTGGGTCATGAAATCTTTTTTGTACAGTTCTTCCGTGTATTCTTGCCACCTCTTCTTAATAACTTCTGCTTTTGTTAGGTCCACCCCATTTCTGTCCTTTAATGTGCTCATCTTTGCATGAAATGGTCCCTTGGTATCTCTTATTTTCTTGAAGAGATCTCTAGTTTTTCCCATTCTATTGTTTTCCTCTATTTCTTTCCATTGATGGCTGATGAAGACTTTCTTATCTCTCCTTGCTATTCTTTGGAACTCTGCATTCAAATGGGTATACATTTCCTTTTCTCCCTTGCTTTTCGCTTCTCTTCTTTTCTTATCTATTTGAAAGGCCTCGTCAGACAACCATTTTGCCTTTTTGCATTTCATTTTCTTGGGGGTGGTCTTGATCACTGCCTCCTGTACAGTGTCACGAACCTCTGTCCATAGTTCTTCAGACACTTTATCAGATCTAATCTCTTGAGTCTATTTGTCACTTCTACTGTATAATTGTAAGGGATTTCATTTAGGTCATACCTGAATGGTCTAGTGGTTTTCCTTACTTTCTTCAATTTAAGTCTGAATTTGGCAATAAGAAATTCATGATCTGAGTCACAGTCAGCTCCCAGAGGCAGAGAGACAGGCTTGTAACAGCCAGAGCCCGAAGGCAAGGGGCTACTGCAATCCTAGCCCCAGAGATGGCTTCCTCCACCAAACTGAGAGCAGGCTCCCAGTTGCTAACCAAGTCTTCCTGGGATCCTGGATGGTTGACATCCACCAGGAGGGTCACGGCCTGAGATCAGCTCCCCAGTGGAGACAGACAGCCCACCTGAGACAGTGCTCTCGCGGGGCACCCAGGAAACTGGGCAGCTGGGACTGGAGAGGTGATGAAGATGCACAGTCCACCTGGGACACTGTGCTCACCAAGCACCTGGTCGCCTGAGCTGTTCAGACGTGGGAAGGGCACAAAATTCACACCCAGCCCACAGAGACTGAGCCAGACTGTGTCTGAATGTCCCCTGTGGATGTATGGGTTAGCAGTGGCCTGCTGCAGGGCCTCTGGGTGCTGCAGACCTACGTACGGCATAAGCCCTCTTGGAGGAGGTCACCATTAACCCCACCACAGAACCACCCAAACTACACAGAACTGGGGAAACAGACTCTTGGAGGGTACAAACAAAAGCTTGTGGATGCCAGGACCCTAGAGAAAGGAGCAGTGACCCCACAAGAGACTGACCCAGACTTACCCGTGAGTGTCCAGGAGTCTCCGGTGGAGGCGTGGGTCGGCACTGACTTGCTTCAGGGTCGGATGTACTGAGTGCAGCATGGGACCTTTTGAAGGAGGTCGCCATTATCTTCATTACCTCCACATTATATCTATTCCTGTGGGCAAGACTCCCTTAGAAGACATGGAGTAGCCATCATAGTCAACAAAAGAGTCCAAACTGCAGTACTTGGTTGCAATCTCAAAAACGACAGAATGATCTCTGTTCGTTTCCAAGGCAAACCATTCAATATTCCAAGTAATTGGATATTGACAGTAATCCAAGCCTGTGCCCTGACTAGTAATGCAGAAGAAGCTAAAATTGAACAGTTCTATGAAGACCTACAAGACCTTATAGAATTAACACCCAAAACAGATGTCCTCTTCATTATAGGGGACTGGAAAGTAAAAGTAGGAAGTCAAGAGCTACAGTAACAGGCAAATTTGGCCTTGGAGTACAAAATGGAGCAGGTCAAAGGCTAATAGAGTTTTGCCAAGAGAACACACTGGTCATACCAAACACCCTCTTCCAACAACACAAGAGAAGACTCTACACATGGAAGTGGGTTAGGTAAGCAATTAGTGCTACAGAATTCTGATTTTTGATAGCAGCCCTGGTTTTCTCGCAGGCAAACAAAGTACTGCTGCATGTGTTATTCTTTCATTTCCTGAATAAAAGAGATTTTTGCAAACACGGAAGGGAGTGCAAACTAAAGAATGGAATGAATGGCAATGGGATGTATTTTAAGTCATTTGAAAATTTCTTGAGTGGAACTTTAAACAATGGTCTGTAGTGATACTTTGTTTCCCAGGCCAATTCACAGAGGACTGTTTAGCACATAGAGAATAGTACTAGAATTTGGACAAATTATGGGGATCCATGATTTTGTGGAAAACAACATAAAAGAACAGCTTGGTGTTGTGTTGTAAGAGAATCCTTATTGCCTTACCTTCTACTTGGCAGGGAGATGTGGGAGGAATGAACATTTTCATTAAGCAGTATCAAGACGGAAAACAGGGTTCTAAGGATATTGGCTGCCCAATTGGTGCAGGCATTTGCCGTGAATAAGTCAGGAACTCAGGTGTTGATTGATCAGTACATAAGATGGAAATCTGTTACATGTCAGCAGGAATATGTATTCTAACAAGTTTTGTGAGTTTGTATCAAGGAGAAAAATGAAATTTTGTATCGTAAATCTTCATAGATTAAGCTCTGGACACAGCTCTGACACCACACAATTGCCAGCAGAGATTATAAGATCATTCATGTAATTACTCTAAGTGTTTGTAGTCCTTTGAGATGAATTAATTAAACAGGAGCAGTGTTTCACAGATGTGGAATAAAATTCATTAATTCTAACTCACAACTTGAAAATCCAGTGGTGAAACTTTTTTTTGGCATTACTGAAAAATTTGTACTTTTCATAGTTTGACACATGGTAGACATTCAAAGCAAGATGCATTGAACTAGCTTGAGTCTAGGTTCTTATTTTGAGCTTTGAACAACCAATTTCTTGTTTTATGAATAAATAGCTCACTAGCTTTTTTTCTTACCTTAGATAGCTCAATAACTTTTGTTCTTAATTTAAAATGTGTGGATTTGTACTTATTCTCTGCTTCCAAGTGGAAACTTTTAGAGTACTGAGAGTTTGTGAGTATGTCTGTTTTATTGCAATGAGTAGGTAAATATCAGAGATCATTTGTGGAGTACTTACTATATACCTGGGACTTCCCTGATAGTTGAGTTGGTAAAGAATCTGTCTGTAATGCAGGAGACCCTGGTTTGATTCCTGGGTTGGGAAGATCCGCTGGAGAAGGGCTAGGCTACCCACTCCAGTATTCTGGCCTAGAGAATTCCATGCACTGTGTAGTGTATGGGTTCAAAAAGAGTCAGACACGACTGAGTGACTTTCACTTTCACTTTACTGTATACCTGGCACATGCTTGGTCCTTTCTCATTAATTAAGAATGTACCTTCATACAAAGATAAAAACTGTTTTTTACATCTTTAAGATAGTTGGTCTTATAAACATAATGCTCAGTTCTCAAGTATATATACACACTTATATATACACATACATTGGAGAAGGCAATGGCAACCCACTCCAGTACTCTTGCCTGGAAAATCCCATGGATGGAGGAGCCTGGTAGGCTGCAGTCCATGGGGTTGCACAGAGTCGGACACGACTGAAGCAACTTAGCAGCAGCAGCAGCAAATACATACATACATACACACACTATTATTCAAAACTAATAGTTCAAAAGTGTGTGTGTGTGTATGTGTGTGTGAATTCTTTGGCTTCTTTTAAATAATACCTCATCATCTCACTAACTCTGAACAGGGGAAAACATACTTGAAAGTTAACAGTTGCTCAGTACTCTGTATTTCAAGAAAATTAATCAAAAATCTAAAAAAAAAAAAAAAGAAAGAAAGAAAGTTATCATGTCTACAAATCCTATACTAAAGTGCTCTTCATTATGGATAAGCCAGAAATGTGGATCTTATAGGAACTGAGAATACATCTAAGAATTTCAAATCACCTTGGATTAGTGTAGGAGTGGGTGGAATTCCATTGTCTTTTTTGATTCCTATGATTATTATCAGTAGAACTTCCAGTTAACATTGGCACATGATCCTCCTCTTGGCATTCAACTTCTGAAATGTCCCAGATGGCAGAGTTATGATGGCATTGCAAAACTTCTGGATGCCTCTAATGAGGTCTGTATTTTTGGAAACTTTACCTTCTGAACCTTGTTTGCTCATTGATGCCTGTGAAGTCGGTATATTACTTTCCACTAATTGTATTGCTTTGTGGAATTATTTCTGCAAAAGCTCCCAGAACAGTGTAAGCCCTATAGGTACAAATGTCACTTCTATGTAATTACTTGTGACCCTGAACTCAAAAGCACAGCTCGGATGATTTTACTGTCAGTCTAATTGTAGCAGTTTGCTGACCAGACAGCCCTGGAACACTGCATTTTTGCTCTACAAATATTTTGTGTATTAAACAAAACTGTTTGTCATAGTCAGTGATTTACTAGGTACTGCTGAAAAAGGTAGCAGGATACACATTTTGAAATTGTGGCAGTGGCATACAATAAATGTCCAGTGACCTGTTGGAATTACTTTGTTTCTCTGTTCTCTAAAGCAGAAAGGAATGAGCAGTATTGTTGCATTTATGTGGAGGTACTTACTTTTATGGACATATCCAAGACGGATGCCATCTCGGTTTGTCACTTTTAAAATTATGTCTTTTACATGCTCGGCCTTATCTTCACAGTGCAGTGCAAAAAACTAGAGATAAATCCTAACATGTCGTGTCTTTCTTTCTGAGTTGACAGTTATTTCAATAGTGAATGAGTCTGAGATGTGGAAAATCATGGAAAATGAGAGAAATGATTGTATTTATTAATAGAAAAGAATATGCTGATTGTTGTTCAGTCACTCAGTCATATCCAGCTCTTTGTGACCACATGGACCACAGCACACCAGGCTTCCCTGTCCATCACCATCTCCCAGAGTTTACTCAAACTCATCTCCATTGAGTCGGTGATGTCATCCAACCATCTCATCCTCTGTTGTTCCCTTCTCCTGCTTTCAATCTTTCCCAGCATCAGAGTCTTTTCTAATGAGTCGGCTGGAACAAGCCTGTTATTTTAAGGGCAGGCCCTGTAATGCTGTGGAATTAAAATCAAGTTTAAGTAGCGGGTTAGAGGAAGCATCATCTGTAAATGACAGTGAGTGCTTCGTCATTGTCTTTGCCCGTGGACTAGTTGTGTTCTTTTTTTTTCTTTCCTGTTGACATCATGCAGAAGTGTGACCCAGGTATGTATCTGAATATGACTGTGTTAGGCTGCTCTAATAATTTTACTGAAAAATCTTGCCCACTTATGGTTGCCACTGCTTTATAGAGTAAAACTGCTTTATCAGTTTAAAACTAGCATAATCTTTACTATTTATTTGGTGTGATGGGATTTTAAATTTAGACTACCTTTGTTGCATTTTCTTACAGTGATGGTAAAACAGCATCATGCAGGAGTACAGAAGTGAGGGATTATTCTCACAGGTGTTGAAGACTACTTGAAACTTTATGTTAGAAACTAATTAAAGGTCTGTCTTCTTAAGATAAAGTATGAAGATAAATCACCATAGAAGAGGGGCTTAGGATAGATTCAGCTCTTTATTCTTTGATATTCTTCAAGGTTAGACTCATTTCATGGTGCTTTATTTTTCTAAATCTGCCCGACTTCTTTTATGTTAGTGTGTAAATATATGTTGAAAGGACTGTGCGGGAGGATGAGGTTTCTGAAGCAAAGCCACATCATTTGTTAATCATCAAGTTCTGAAGCATGAGAGCTAATTAATGAATGCATTATCAAGGGTTTCAACAAAACTGACCAGTCATCCTGTTATGGGTTACTCAAAATTTTAATTTTTGAAATGTTGCTGACCTTTTATTAACACTTGGCTTAAACTGTGTGGGTCTGCTTATATGCAGACTTTTTTTCCCCAGTGAATATGTACTGCAGGACACGGTCCATGGTTGGTTAAATCCAGAGACTCAGAACCTTGGCTAAAAAAGACAAGTAGAAAATTATATGTGGGTTTTTGACTGCAAGAGGATTAATGCCCCTAACCTTTGTATTGTTCAAGGGACAAATGTACATCAAGCAACCATTTTGCACTCAGTTCAGTCAGTTCAGTCGCTCAGTCATGTCCGACTATTTGCGACCCCATGAATCGCAGCATGCCAGGCCTCCCTGTCCATCACCAATTCCCGGAGTTCACCCAAATTCATGTGCATCGACTCGGTGATTCCATCCAGCCATCTCATCCTCTGTTGCCCCCTTTTCCTCCTGCCCCCAGTCCCTCCCAGCATCAGAGTCTTTTCCAATGAGTCAGCTTTTCGCATGAGGTGGTGAAAGTATTGGAGTTTCAGCTTTAGCATCAGTCCTTCCAAAGAACACCCAGGACTGATCTCCTTTAGAATGGACTGGTTAGATCTCCTTGCAGTCCAAGGGACTTTCAAGAGTCTTCTCCAACACCACAGTTCAAAAGCATCAATTCTTTGGCACTCAGCTTTCTTCACAGTCCAACTCTCACATCCATACATGACCCCTGGAAAAACCATAGCCTTGACTAGGTGGACCTTTGTTGGCAAAGTAATGTCTCTGCTTTTGAACATGATATCTAGGTTGGTCATAACTTTCCCTCCAAGAAGTAAGTGTCTTTTAATTTCATGGCTGCTATCACCATCCGCAGTGATTTTGGAGCCTCAAAAAATAAAGTCTGACACTATTTCCACTGTTTCCCCATCTATTTCCCATGAAGTGATGGGACCGGATGCCATGATCTTTGTTTTCTGAATGTTGAGCTTTAAGCCAACTTTTTCACTCTCCTGTTTCACCTTCATCGAGAGGCTTTTTCTGCTATTGTATAAATCTGGAATACATGTGTAGATACAAATATGAATATCAGGGTCACAAAAAAGTAGTACTGGCATTGTGACACATTATAATGGCAGTTAGGACTGCCCCTAATTTCTTCTTCTGCCCGACTGTCTTTTACGAAAGGATGCTAAAAATGGCTGTCTCTCAGCCATTTGACCTGGAGTTCTCTAAGGATGAATTAGATAAGGTGAGTTATTTTTCTGCTCAGAAGTGATTCTAGAAATGTTTCTTTTCAATCTGAACTTGGATTTGAATTGCACAGAATTTCCTTTAAAACTTCCTTTATCATGTCATTCATGTTCCTCAAGTGGACTTCTGAAAGCTTGTACAGCCACTGGCCTTTTTGCTTCTGGCAACATACATTTGCCCTATAAACAGACTTGGGATAATGGAAAGAGCTGGAAATAGGTAAAAGTAAACACTGTATACATGCTGCTTCTTGGGACTATTGCTTATTTTCTAAATGAAACCATGCTCTTTTTCCTGATTGCTGAATTTAAAATGTCAGAAGATATAATGACCATATAATCTGCATATAGATAAATAGACCAGTCTTAAATATATGGTACTTGAATTATAAATTAAGAAGTGGTGGCAAGAATACCCAGAAAAACTATACAAAAAAGATCTTCATGACCCAGGTAACCATGATGGTGTGATCACTGAGCTAGAGCCAGACATCCTGGAATGCGAAGTCAAGTGGGCATTATGAAGCATCATTACGAACAAAGCTAGTGGAGGTGATAGAATTCCAGTTGAACTATTTCAAATCCTAAAAGATGCTGTGAATGTACTGCACTCAATATGTCAGCAAACTTGGAAAACTCAGCAGTGGCCACAGGACTGGAAAAGGTCAGTTTTCATTCCAATCCTAAAGAAAGGCAATGCCAAAAAATGCTCAAACTACTACACAATTGCACTCATCTCACATGCTAGCAAATACTTAAAATTCTCTAAGCCAGGCTTCAACAGTACGTGAAATATGAACTTCCAGATGTTCAAGCTGGATTTAGAAAAGGCAGAGGCACCAGAGTTCAAATTGCCAACATCCGCTGGATCATCCAAAAAGCCAGCGAGTTCCAGATAAACCTCTACTTTTGCTTTATTGACTATGCCAAAGCCTTTGACTGTGTGCATCACAACACACTGTGGAAAATTCTGAAAGAGATGGGAATACCAGAGCCCCTGACTTGCCTCCTGGGAAATCTGTGTGCAGGTCAAGAAGCAACAGTTAGAACTGCACATGGAACAGTAGACTGGTTGCAAATTCGGAAAAGAATCTATCAAGGCTGTATATTGTCACCCTGCTTATTTAACTTATATGCAGAGTACATCATGTGAAATGCCGGGCTGGATGAAGCTCAAGCTGGTATCAAGATTGCCAGTAGAAATATCAGTAACCTCAGATATGCAAATGACACCACCCTTATGGCAGAAAGCAAGGAAGAACTAAAGAGCCTCTTGATGAAAGTAAAAGAGGAGAAGGAAAATGTTGGCTTAAAACTCAACATTCATAAAACTAAGATCATGAAATCTGGTCCCATCACTTCACGGCAAATAGATGGGGAAACAATGGAAACTATGTCAGACTTTATTTTGGGGGGCTGCAAAATCACTGCAGAAGGTGACTTCATCCATGAAATTAAAAGACACTTGTTCCTTGGAAGAAAAGCTACGACCAACCTAAACAACATGTTAAAAAGCAGACACATTACTTTCCTGACAAATGTCCATCTAGTCAAAGCTATGGTTTTTCCAGTAGTCATGTATGGATGTGAGAGTTGGACTATAAAGAATGCTGAGTGCCGAAGAATTGATGCTTTTGAACTGTGGTGTTGGAGAAGACTTATGAGAGTCCCTTGGGCTGCAAGGATATCCACCCAGTCCATCCTAAAGGAAATCAGTCCTGAATATTCATTGGAAGGACTGATGCTGAAGCTGAAACTCTGATACTTTGGCCACCTGATGCGGAGAACTGACTCATTGGAGAAGACCCTGATGCTGGGAAAGATTGAAGGCAGGAGAAAAGAAGGAGACGACAGAGGATAAGATGGTTGGATGTTATCACCGAAACAACGGACATGAGTTTGAGTAAGCTCCAGGAGTTGGTGATGGTCAGGGAAGCCTGGTGTGCTGCAGTCCATGGGGTTGCAAAGAGTCAGACACGACTGAGCGACTGAACTGAACTGATGTGCACGTGTTTTGAACATTATTTATTTTTGCCTGTGCTGAGTCTTTGTTGCTGTGTGGACTTTTCTCCAGTTTTGGCAAGCAGGGACTGCTGTCTAGTTGCAGTGTGCAGGCTTCTGTCTGCGGCGGCTTCTCTTACTGCTGAAAACGAGCTCTAGGTGCACGGGCTTCAGTAGTTCCTGTACATGGGCTCAGCTGTTGTGGTCCCCAGGCTCTGGAGCACAGGCTCAGTAGTTGTGGGGCATGGACTTAGTTGCTCTGCAGCTTGTGGGATCTTCCTGGATCAGGGATCAAACCTGTGTCTTCTGCATCAGCAGGGCGATTCTTTACCACTGAATGACCAGGGAAGCCCTCTTTTGAAGGCAGCATTATATATAAATTGTTGTATGGTTATCAGTCATTAGATCTGTGATAGTGCTTACTTAAATACAAGACTTAGTTTCTGTCTTTTCATAAATACCTTCCTCTGTCTTGGTATTATCATGGGAGTAATCATGCTTTTATCATTTCATGAAAGAATGACTGAGACTAATTTTTTCCTTAAAATATCTGGGGGAAAATGTGTGCATATTCAGTGTAGAAAACTTGAAATATGTGAATACATCATTCTCTTTCACAGTTCTATACACATATCATTAGATTATATATATATATATATATATATTTATGCCTAGTATATATAAATACCTTTGGGGCTTCCCAGGTTGGCTAGTGGTAAAGGACTGCCTGCCGATCCAGGTTAGATGTAAGACACTGCATTCCATCCATGGGTTGTCGAGATCCCCTGGAGAAGGGTATAGCAGTCCACTACAGTATTCTTGCCTAGAGAACCCCAAGGACAGAGGAGCCTGGCAGGGTACAGTTTATAGGTTCACAGTGACTTGCCACGGCAATAAGTAAATGCCTAAGTTTTTAAGCAAATGCTAAATATTTTGTGACCTGTCTTCAGTGGTCATTCAGATCATTGTTGGTTTCTGGTTAAGGCTGGGTTTGTAAAGGGACTGGGAAAGCCTGACAGTGCAGTGCCTGGGATAAGAGTTGCAGGAGATGAAGCAGATTTAATGATAGGTGATGAAAGCAGTTGGCAGGAGAAATTCTGTCAATTTTAGATGCAAATTTTGAAAATTTGAATGAGAATTAAGTATCAGCATCTTTGTTCTTCAAAGTGCTCTGAGGAGCAGCAGCAGCATCTTTCTAGTCTGGAAGCATGTAAGGAATGTAAAGTCCCAGATATCAGGCTAAATCTGCAGAATCAGCATGTGCCAGATCCTGAGGGGATTGGAGAAGCCCTGCCCTGGAAACCATGTCTGAGAGGCCCTCAGTGGAATTGAGCTCTGGTTACCTACTGTTGTGATAAGATGCCCTTTATTTTCTGTCTTCTGGTTCTCATCTCCCATTCTGACTTCCCTCCTAGTATTTCCTGGAATCATCAGCCGAATCCAAAACTTGCATTTGAGTCTTTCTTTCTGGTCTGTTCTGGGGAAACTTAAACTAGGACATTGTATAGCGAGAGTTCTGGGCTAGTGTTCAGCTCTAAGTTCATGCAAATGCTTAGAATTTAATTTTTTTCACGAATTCTTCTATCTTTTTTTATTCAGATGTATTTTATTCTTGGCTATCCCAAGTGTGTGGCTTCCCCGGTGGTGCTAGTGGTAAAGAATCCGCCTGTCAATGCAGGAGACACAAGGGATAGGGGTTTGATCCTGGTTCGGAAAGGTCCCCTGGAGGAGGGAATGGCAACCCACTCCAGTATTCTTGCCTGGGACATCCCATGGACAGAGGAGCCTGGCGGGCTACAGCCCACGAGGTTGCAAAGAGTCGGACATGACTGAACACACATGCACACACACACACAACCCAAGTGCACACCCAGTGCACACACAGACATCCTGAGTGCACACTCAGACAGATGATAAATCAGCACCTGTATGCTGTGGCTGGCCTGGACGTGTATGCTCCCAGCTGACAGGTGACCACTCACAGCACTGCTCTTGCCTCCTCCCACTGTCACCCACTGTTGATGGCCCTTGCGACTGGAACGTTTCAAGCAGTTGCTGAAGATTCTGCTAGTACCTCTTTCCATCTCCTGCCTTTACCCCATTCACTGAAAAATCACACAATTAGAAGTCATTTATTCGGAGAAGGCAATGGCACCCCACTCCAGCATTCTTGCCTGGAAAATCCCATGGATGGAGGAGCCTGGGAGGCTGCAGTCCATGGGGTCGCTAAGAGTCCAGTGTGACTGAGCGACTTCACTTTCACTTTTCACTTTCACGCATTGGAGAAGGCAATGGCAACCCACTCCAGTGTTCTTGCCTGGAGAATCCCAGGGACGGGGGAGCCTGGTGGGCTGCCGTCTATGGGCACAGAGTCAGACACGGCTGAAGTGACTTAGCAGCAGCAGCAGCAGAAGTCATTTATTAGGGATTTCCCTGGTGGTCCAGTGGTTAAGACAGGCTGGGCTCAGTCTGCCTGTTTCCTGAAGAGAGAGTGTAGGTGGTGCTCAGGGTATTTCCTGTTTTAAAATATGGATCAGGGTCAACCATGTGTGTCTAGAGCTCAACCCTAGAGGGGCTCAGAAAGAAGGTCTGTAAGTTCAGAGTCTTTATTTCCCTTAGAATAGTGAATTTGATAAACCAAAATACTTTCTGGCCATGACATGGTTTGACAGATACTCACTTGCCCTCTAATACATGGTACATTTTATTTTTATTTTTTTATTCCTTTAAACTTTTATTTTATATATTTTAAAAAAATTTATTTTATTTTTAAACTTTACAATATTGTATTGGTTTTGCCAAATATCGAAATGAATCCGCCACAGGTATACATGTGTTCCCCATCCTGAACCCTCCTCCCTCCTCCCTCCCCATACCATCCCTCTGGGTCGTCCCAGTGCACCAGCCCCAAGCGTCCAGTATCGTGCATCGAACCTGGACTGGTGACTCATTTCATATATGATATTATACATGTTTCAATGCCATTCTCCCAAATCATCCCACCCTCTCCCTCTCCCACAGAGTCCAAAAGACTGTTCTATACTTCAGTGTTTCTTTTGCTGTCTCGTACACAGGGTTATTGTTACCATCTTTCTAAATTCCATATATATGCGTTAGTATACTGTACTGGTATTTTTCTTTCTGGCTTACTTCATTCTGTATAATAGGCTCCAGTTTAATCCACTTCATTAGAACTGATTCAAATGTATTCTTTTTAATGGCTTGAGTAATACTCCATTGTGTATATGTACCACAGCTGTGGTACATGGTACATTTTAAATAAAATTTTATTTTCTAAATTCTAAACATTAGTATGGATTTTATTTCAAAGAGAGGCAAAGATTATTGAATATAGGGAAAATTGTCAGTACATCGAGTAATTCATGCTTTATCTGTCACTTCCAAAGTGAAGCTGAGAGTGTAAAAATTGTGTGTTACAAAGACGTATGATAAAGGAGACATAGAAAATTGTTGATTGTAGACTCTAGTGTTAGGTGTATAGGTGTTTACTGTAAAATTACTTCAACTTTTTTATATATCTGAAAATATGCATGAAACAGCATGGGGGAATATGTTAACAAAATGTGATGCTTGCTTTCAGTGTATCGGGTTGGCCAAAAATTTCATTTGGTTTTAAGTAAAATAAAGGATACGTATTTCATTTTCACGAAGAAGTTTATTGAACAACATATTTCTTAAATGAACAAACGTTTTGGCCAATCCAGTATGTAAAATCCGTTTTTTTGCCTTACTTTCACTAGCTTGATCCTTCTCTCCAGTGTAACCTGGGGATCCAGAGAGCCTGGTGGATTTTAGAGGAGTTAAAGGAGACTACTATAACTAGTTTTATTAAGCTGAACTAGGCAGTTTTTTCAATTCTCCTTGGCTCCTCTATAAGTGTTTTTTACATGATATATATGGGAAATAGACTCACAATTTTTAACGACATTCTTAAAAATCAGTTTTAGGACACCATCACATGTGTCGATTTTTGCCTTGACTTAAGAATAAGTTTTGTATGTTTGATCATTTGTATGTTTTGTAAAAGGGCACGATTCTTGTGCTCCAGTTTGAATCTGAGTTGTCAGTTCTAAACATTAATGCAATAAAAGAAAAAAAATCCCTATTAATCATTTTTGGAATCATGTCCTTTGATCAGTTTGTCATATTTGGCAGAATATGCTCTTTTATAAATTAACACATATTTTACTGGACAGTGCAGTGGTTAAAGTACATTAAAACGTGCAATATTAACTTGCCTTTTTTGAAGCTATTTCTTATGAATATTTTTGCATAATGGTAAAAGAGTTCATTGGTGCCCAGTGGATGCAGTTCGTGCCTAAGAATTTTCCACAGTATATTCAGAGGGCTCTGCATATTACTTGCTACCTTCCAATTAGCTAATTAGATTTTGAAAAGTGATTGTTTCAGAAATAGAATTAGTTGATTCAGGCTAGTAGTGCTTCTTTTAGTTGTATTATATATATATATATA
>NW_011494522.1:1556091-1595521 GCF_000754665.1 Bison bison bison
TGGAAATTATCTATTTGTGGATTTACACAGATTTAAATGGCACAGTATTTTGGCTGAATTCAATGTGTTTTTGTGTATTTATAGAATGCCTTCTAGTGCCCTGTGGTAGGTAACAGTAATACACTTTATGGTGTTAACTGCATTACTAATGGGTTCATCCATTTATATCCCTCCATCCACTTCCTTTTGAATAACAAACGGGGTTAGGCTTCTAACCAATATTTGAATAGCAGCCTGTGGTTTACAAAGCACTTTTCCTCACATTTGTATCTACCCTTGCATCTCAGTGGAGCTGAAGGTCAGATATTCTTTGGATCCCTTCTTGTGAAGGACTTGGCCAAGGTCAGAGAATTCACGAGGCTGCATCTGTCTTTTGTGCTTAGTGGTCTATGATTTTATTCAAAATTCTTATCTACCTATGTTTAGCATGTTTTCTGCGTACATGAAAATTATGTGTCAAATAATTTCTTTTCTTTCTTAAAGCCATTTAATTTATTCATGGTTTATTAAAATCTGTTTGAAGGATATACATCTACAGAAGCCTTTCTAATTTTCTATTCAACTTTTCTGCCATATGAATCTGAGCATGATATACATTCTTTGAGCAAATATTTTTCAAAAGCAACTCCCTAAATGAGTTTGGAAATATGTGAAAAATGAGAATTCAGATTTGGGAAAGTGCAGTTCTTTGTTGGCATTCAACCTGGTTTGGTCACATTAGACTTGTCACATTTGGGGACCCAGATTCAAGGTTCTCTAGCTTATTAAAGGTGACAGATTTCATTAAATCACATCAGGAAGCTTCATTTAGTTGTTGGAAAATACATTGTAAGGAACACAGGTCACGTTTAAATTTGATGGGCTGCATGGAGAAAAATCATCAGTCCATACCGGTAGGGCCATGCTCCATCTCAGCTTCTCAGTTTTGCCAGGCTCGTCAGCCACCAGATAGCCCACAAACTTGGCTCCCAGGTCCCCCGGCTGTGCCAGTGACACATGTGAGCGCATGTAGGTATGAGAGCCGCCTTGCCCTCCTGTCATGAGGCAGCATGTTCTGTTGGATCACGTTCATGTTCAGAATGAATGCTCAGCCTGGTGGAAATGAGTGGGACACAGGGCCTGTCCCAGAGGTAATATGGCTGACCATTTCCAGGCACAGCCACGTCATTTTTGAGGGAATATTAAAACATAAAATGGATTTGTGCCTATCTTTGGACCCAATTTGCCATATGTTTGATTTGTCTGATGCAAAATGAAGATGAGCATAGGGTTCCAGATAAATGGCCCCTTTGATTTTCCACTCTGATAATATTTTTCTTGTTTTCTGGGGTTTTTCTTTTAAATTTTTTTTTAATAATATTTTACAGTGGTGCTCTGGGTACAAGCATCACATTTTCCTAATGTCTGTGTTTTCATAAACACTAATAGCTATAGGGTACTAATCTAAGTGTTCTCATTCAAGGCTACCTCTTCTTGCAAAGGTGATAGAAACCACATGAATTTTCCTGGTTGCATTTTGCTGCTGATAGTTAATTTTGTACTTTATATTTTTCATTAAAATTAGATGTTCTCCTTCAAAACCCTGAAAAACTCCCTGAGGAAACATCCATGTTAAGTGCAAGGTAGGAGTCTCACCTCATGCTATCTTGGTGAGAAAGGCCTCTGGCTTTTAGCAGAGAATCCCAGGGACAGAGGAGCCTAGTGGGCTGCTGTCTATGGGGTTGCACAGAGTCAGACACAACTGAAGCGACTTAGTAGCAGCAGCAGCAGTATTGGCAAATAGTAATGTTTGCAAATAACAGATAAACACCTTATATATATATGTAATCTCTAACAGTGGGAAAGGGTTTAGGGTTAAACTTTAAAAACAATGTGAATTTTGTAATAAATGTCTTAGTCTTCTTCGTGATGTAAAATCTTTTTTATGTAATTATGAACTGATGCAGTGATTTCCACATTGCTCTGAGAGAAATGTACAAAATAATGTTAAAAACCAGGCCTTAATATTTCTATAGCGCTTGCCACTTATGTCTTTCATAGCCATTATCAAGTGCTACATTAGTGGGTTCAGCCTAAGAGATGACCCTAAGCGTATCCATGGGTATTAACAGTGGGTTTTTTTCCCAATACACTATGCCTCCAGATTTATTCCTTGCCTTTGTAAAGCCTTTTAGTGGCTTTTCAGTGCATTCAGAGTATAATCTGAACTCCTTCACATGGCCCGTGGGGCCGTGCGTGATATGACTTCCATTCTCTCTTCCAGTCTGGTCTCCAGGCCACAGTGTTCAGTGTTCCATACTTTGGGGTCTGTACATGTATTCACTTCCCAGGTATCAGCTGGCATCAGGGGCACTGGATCACGTCTGTTTCCAGGGTCTCGCCACTACAGGCATTTACACGTAGATATCAGCCACCGTTTTTTCCCCTCCTGTCAAACACAATGTGCTTAATTATACTCTCTTTTTTTGAGTAGTGGGCTTCTAGTAAAACTTCCTTGAACCTTAGACAAAAATCAATTTCAACGACTTTAAGATAATTTCTAGCAACTCTCTTGCTGGGGAAGAGAAAACATAAAAATGAAAAAATAAACATTCCTCTGAGGAGTCATACTGCTTTATGAAATATATGATGTCACATTAGGCTTGTTGGTTTCTTTACCTCTGAAATATTACGCATGTCCATCTCAGAAGCTTACTGTAATGTTATTTTGTCATTTACATTGACCACCAGCTCCTTTTACATCAATTCTCTTCTGTAAAGTCTTATGATATTGATTGGCCAAAAGTATTAATATTCTTTCCTGGAAGAAAGACTTTATTGTTGGTACTTAGGAGAGCACTTTCCTAGGTAAGAAAATGTAATCAACTCTCTATGTGCTAGTTTTATATGATGAGATTCTTTCCAATATTTAGGGGTCCTTTAGCACATGCTGCTGTTTTATTTTTTTTTCTCAGAGATAATGGACTTCTCATACTCTTGTTTACAAACATAATTAAAAATAGGCTTTTTGTAGAGAGGAACGTGATTCTAATAGAATACTGATTAACTGAAGTGTTATTTAGTTTTTTTTTAAAAGTCCTAGAGAGCACCTGACAAAATTTAGGATTATTTTCAAGAGAAAGTAAGACTAGAACAACTATTGCAAAATAGAAATGAGAGCTTAGAAAAAATTTGAATACTTTATCTGTGCTTCTTGATACTGTATTCACTAGTCAATTTAAAATGATTAAATTAATTAAAATCAAATCAGTTCTTCAGATGCTCTAGCTACATTTTAAATGCATAGTCATCACATGTGGCTACTGGCTGCCACATTGGACAGGACACATTTACAGCATTTTTATCACTGCAGAAAGCTCTGTTGGACATCATTGCTGAAATGTCATCCCGGTTAAAATGCACTGGATAATGGGATGGTAGGGGAGCCAGAGTCAGAATTTGACCAGTGAAAGGAAGGAAAAAGAGCATTCATGAAAGGTATTTTTAATTTTTTAAGTGCACAAAATTGGAATGGGAGGCCATCATTGTTCCATGATAAAGAGGACACTTACCTCTTTTTCTGCTATAAATTAGTGAATAAAGTGCTTGAAAGAATCTTAAAGATCAGTTAGACCAATTACCAAATTAATATTTGAGCTATTTATATTTCTTATTTTTTGCTTACTTGGAAAACCCCAAGCTCCTTACCTTAAGCAGCAACATACAATGAATGAGATGATCAGCTTTGTGTTATATATAAGGAAAATGTTGAATTATCATAAATGATTATCCATAATAAATTATTTGATCATAAATTTTCACTAGTGCACTGAAGTGAAGGCTTTGCAAAGCAAAATTGCTTTCCATGATCTCACAGGGAACTAAATGCTATTTCGAATCTTACATCGTAATATAGTCAGCCAACAAATTAGTATTGGGGCAAAAATATTGAGGTCAAAAAGAATAGTAAAATTCTTACAAAAATACTTGCCTAATATTTTCCATCATTTTAGCAAGTGATTTAAAATCGTAATTGTGCCCATTTATATTTATTGTCTTCTTGCCAAATAATAAGATCAACAGAGCCGTATGTTTTCTGAGCTCTTGTTAGAAATATTATTAATGCTAAAACAAGTAAAATGTTAGCTAGTTAGCAAAGGCATCGTTAGTCAAATTTGTTTTCCAGGCAGCATTGATCCAAAATAGGTATTGTGAAATCCCATTTTCAGTGAGGTAATGTCAGACCACTTTAGGTACAAAATATAAAACTGAACAGACCTCAGAAAAGCATGGTGAAGCCATTATATTCATTAAAAATGAAAGATTTGCATGGAATTTATATAGTAATACAAATAAGATATGTGAATACTTAATTTACCAAGAATGTTAAGTCTTAGTAGACTGAAGTATGTGTTTCATGTAATAGTTACAGAATTTTAAAACCAAAAAAAGAAAAATCTTAGTGATTACATAGTTCACTTGGAGTGTGAGAAATCTGAGATTGAGGGGCTGTGTAACTCTATAACCAAGGTCATAGCGTCAGATCTGTGATCAAAGACACATATGTACTAACAGCTACAGTTCCATCAGGGAGATTTTAAAAATTAGACCGACCATTACAGTGTTTAACAACTTATAATCATCCCATGTTTTTTAAACATACGTTTATATACACCAGTCATTCCTAAGGGAGAGGGTGGGATGATTTGGGAGAATGGCATTGAAATATGTATAATATCATATATGAAACGAGTCGCCAGTCCAGGTTCGATGCACGATACTGGATGCTTGGGGCTGGTGCACTGGGACCACTCAGAGGGATGGTATAGGGAGGGAGGAGGGAGGAGGGTTCAGGATGGGGAACACATGTATACCTGTGGCAGATTCATTTTGATATATGGCAAAACCAACACGATATTGTAAAGTTAAATAAAACAAAATTAAAAAAAAATAAAATAGAGAATCTTGTCTTAATGTTATAAGCCAATACAGGTTTACTGTTATGTGTGACCAGTGATAGGATAGGAACAACCCACTAGAGGACTTACATTGAGCATCTTTCACTGTCATCTTGGCAATTTCAGACAGTGGTGTCCACATTCCAACTTGTGCTATAGTTCTTGATGAATACTAATCAGTAGGAGATGAAAGCAGTCAGTTTTAGGTAAGGACTACGTGTGCTTAGTCGCTCAGTCATGTCCAGCTCTTTGTGACCCCATGGACTGTAGCCTGCCAGGCTTCTGTGTCCATGGGGACTCTCCAGGCAAGATACTGGAGTGAGTTGTCATACCCTGCTCCAGGGGATCTTCCCAAACCAGGGATTAAACCCAGGTCTCCCACAATGCGAGTGGATTCTTTACTGTTTGAGCCACCAGGGAAACCCAAGTTAGGACTAGGCACAGCAAACTAAAACCTAGGAGGAGCTGAAGAGGTTATTCAGATGGGTGATATACTAGAGCTTCAAGTAAAGGCAGAGTACCAGTTTCGGGAAGAGGTGGTGTACCTATGTCTGCATTGGGCACTTTAGGTCGGTGATGGGCAAACATGGACAGCCAGGGGTTGGGGCTGTGAATGTCTCATCAGTGATGGGTTAAGCTTCTGGCCTATCTTTTGCTTAAGCCCTCCCTCCACAATTAAGATGAGAAGACTCGATAGCATATTCCTCAGTAGGAGGAATGAAGTTAAGACCCCATCTTGTAGTTTTAATTATTCACATCAATGTACTCATTCGTGGAGATGGGTCATCAAGAGTATACACATAGACGCTTTTGTGGAATTTGTGAATAGACATAGAATTTTATAATGATTAACAGAGAACAGATCTGGGTATGAGTGCCAAGATTACTCTTTGTCTTTATGTGATCATAGCTCTTTTAGCTTCAGTTTATTTATCTGAATTATGGGAGTCATAATAATATCCACCTTATTAGGTATTTGTCATAATAAGGGTGATAAGCCATGGAAGTTCCATTGTAAGTGCTCTTTGTGTAAGAATGGCTCAAGGAAAAGAGGAAGAGGAGGAAATGATATCAGATAAGCAGTGGTGACTTATCGAATTGATTTCTCTGAATATTGCTCATAGTCATTTAACTGGAAAATTGAGGGGGGCAGGGGCCTTCTCATATATGTTAGTTATTTTTCTAAATTCACTGCTCACCAAAGCCAATATCTTCTTAATCTGTCATTTTGAAATCTTATTTATTAAAAAGAAAGTTGTAATTAATTTAAACATTATGTTACTTAAATTCATTTCAAATACATTGAAAGATGTTTGTCTGTTTCATTTACTTTTATGGCTAATTGGATAGATCTTATCCACCAGATTTCTTTTGTAGGTTTTTAGGATTATTTGCTGTAAGAGATTTTATAGCATGGGGGACATGCTGGTGATGTTACCTATTTAATTATTTTGTACAAACTTTAAAGTTGGAGATATTTCTGGAAAATTTAGAAAAGATACAGACATTAATGCCAACTCTATACAGATAGAAGAAGCTGAGGAAGCCCGTGCTACTAATTTCTTGAATCAGCCAGTAGAGATAAGTTGAATGGTCAGGAAACTTTATACATAATACTTTGATCAGTCTTATTTAGATGTATCATTTGATTTCAAAACCACTTAAATGTTAAGCATATATTCTAGATATATGTATCTAAAAATCAGTGTACCAGGAGGTAATCATATTTAAATATAAGATTAATATGCACATATTTATTTATATAAGCTTGGATTTATATATCTATGTGTGTTAAATATGTTTATATATGTGTTTGTATATAAATATATATATATTCAAATATGTACATGTGTGGCTAAGTACAGTATCATATTTACTTTATTATTGATCAGAATATCTATGTGATTTTTAGTAAAATGTAAAGAATATGAATTTCCATGATGATTTATAAACTGTAAAATATACTTTTCTGTTGAAGCAAGGCTTCTGAAGTAGGTTTCAATGGTAGGTTGGTACACTGGGCTTCTTAATGACTAGACGCTTTGCACAGTGTCTGGCTCCAAAACCAGCTTGGGATCCTGCCTGGCTCACTGGGCTTTCCTCTCAGGTTTCCTGATCAGGAAATTGAGGGCCAGCTGCTGCCTGTCATCAGGAAGCGTATTGAAAGTCAACATGGGGTTGGGCGCTGGCTGAGGGCTATTGGGGTGCTGTCCACACTCAGCTAAAGGGTCACTTAGAGCGAGCCTGTGCTGATGCTGCTTGCGGCCCGTTGTCTGATGCTCTTGCTCTACAAGCAGCCACCGAGAGGTAATAAATCAGTTCAGAGTATTCTATCGTAGATGTATGTTGCCTGCCTTTTGTCATTCTTTGAGCTCATGCAAACATTATTATGGGCTTCCCTGGTGGCTCAGTGGTAAGGAATCTGCCTGCAGATGCAGGAGACGTGGGTTTGATCCCTGTGTCAGGAAGATCCCCTGCAGAAAGGAATGGCAACCCACTCCAGTATTGTTGTGAGGAGAATTCCATGGACGGAGGAGCCTGGAGGGTTACAGTCCATGGGGTCGCAAAGAGTGGGGCATGACTGAGCGACTAAACAACAATTATTATGCTCTAATAAAGATCCCTTTGGTGTTATTCTGAAACTTAAATTTAGCTGCTTGTCCTTTCCCTTTCTGACAGGAGTCTTACCAAGCCGACCCAATTGTTTCAGTAGAGTAAACCTCAAGGGGTGAGTTATCTTCTGACCCTCCTTAGTGACGATATCAGATTATGTCCTGTAGCTTAGTTCCTAAGCTGTTCCTAAGTCGGACACACTGAGCAACTTCACTTTCACTTTTCACTTTCATGCATTTCACTTTCATAACTCCATTATGTCCTGTAGCTTACTTCCTACACTTTGGTCTGATATATTAGTTGGTGCTGCTACATATGTTGTACTTGTTCATATATGCTACGTTGTAAAACTCTTGTGCCGCTGCTAAGTGGCTTCAGTCGTGTCCAACTCTGTGACCCCATAGACGGCAGCCCACCAGGCTCCCCCGTCCCTGGGATTCTCCAGGCAAGAACACTGGAGTGGGTTGCCATTTCCTTCTCCAATGCATGAAAGTGAAAAGTGAAAGTGAAGTCGCTCAGTCGTGTCTGACTCTTAGCGACCCATGGACTGCAGCCCACCAGGCTCCTCCATCCATGGGATTTTCCAGGCAAGAGTACTGGAGTGGGGTGCCATTGCCTTCTCCGGTAAAACTCTTCTAAATTCCTCTGAATATTTTGGTTGAATGATC
Source organism: Bison bison bison (assembly GCF_000754665.1). Taxonomy (NCBI): domain Eukaryota; kingdom Metazoa; phylum Chordata; class Mammalia; order Artiodactyla; family Bovidae; genus Bison; species Bison bison. Next base: position 1,564,310 of record NW_011494522.1, read on the forward strand.
TCCTGTGCCAGTTGATTATCCAGGTTGCCCATATACTAGCTGTTCTGAATTCGTCCTTCTTGTAGCACCATTTCACAGAGTCATATTTTTGTTTAGCAAAGTCTACTGAATGAAAAGAAAATGCTGACATTTGAATGGAAAGGCCAGTAGCCTGAGGAAATGCCAGAGGAATTCTACAAATACCCTTTCTCAGTGGCCTAGACAACTGGGATCTAATTCTTCTTAGGCAGCAGATGGAGGTGGTTAAAAACTGAGCTTCTAAATGGTATGAGTCTCTGAGTTAAAGGGCTTGGTGCTGTGGCGTGCAAACAATCCTGCTTTTTGTAGCCTGGAGCAAGGATAGAAGCCAGCTTGCAGAAAAGACTGGGCCTGCCAGAGAAAAGAGAAACCCCAATCACCCTTGGGTGCCTAGAAATGATCATAGTGGAAAAATAATGAATCTGTTGAAAAGGAATGTAACTGTTACACCAACTGTAACACTCATTAACTCTCTGCAGGATGTGTGTGCATGTGTGTATTTTTATCCTTTATATTTTAAATAATACAAAGCTAATTATATATTATTTTAACATATTTAACTTCTCTCTCCTTCTCAATTTCTCCCCCTCAATTTCTCCCCGCTTCGCCCTCACCCTCCTGTCTTCCCCTTTCCCTCTCCCTGGCTGTCTCCTAAATAGCCAAAGTGTCACATTTTTTGTGATTTTTTTGGGCGGGGAGGATGAGTATTTTGGGTAGATGAAAGTGAAAGCTGATGTTTATAGCGTGTTTCATTGTCAGATGTCTTCATGCTCTTTTCTCAGTATTTCCCTCTTCTCTAACATCCCTTGGTTCTGCTGCCTTTTTGCAGTCTTGAGTATATGAAACTGCGTGTACGCTGGGACGACTTCTGTCACATAATATTCACTTACTAATTTTTCAACACATTTCACATGATTTTTATCTCTTCTTTTTTTTAGCCAGCAGATCTACTTAATGCCAGTGACTAACAATACCCTAAAAGGAAAATCTTACTAACGCCCTTTGCTGTTGGAACAGCAAAAAAGATTGCTAATAGTTTTTATGTCTTTTAGCGGAGGAATTGTGGGGACTGTCTCACACATTTACAATTACATTTTATGTAATCATTCCTACTGCCCACAGGGGAAGTGGTGATAGGAGGAAGTAGCTACTGTGCTGTCCTGAAAATACTGTCATGGAGAAGAAAACAGTCACTCAGGATCCAAGCATCTTTTGTAATCATATATCTGTGCTAAGAAAAAAAGAAAAACAAAGGCTTAGCCCTTCTTCCAGTGTTTAAATAAAAGTGCCCAATTATTTTAACTAGTTTCCACTGACTTGTCAAAGATCCTTGTGTATCGTAATGGTCTGCCGGTGGCAAGACTGGACAGAATATTGTGCAGTAATTGATTTTGTTAGTTGAACATCTGGCAGAAGAGCCTGAATATTTACTTGGAAGGAATGCTCCCCAAGCACAGCAACGTTGCTGTTGGGTTTTAGGGCACTAAAGTGCCAGATCAGGCTTCTTTGGGCATAAAACACATAGTTGACAATAGGCAAGTGAATCATAAAAGAAAATGAGGAAGAGACAGGACACTCAGACATGGATTGAAGGTTAGAAGACCTTTTCCCAGGCCCTCCTTCCTGGGGTGCAAAATGGAAACCAGGCAATATGCAATAGGATCATTGTTTTTACTTCATATGATTTGTAATCACCTATTATTTTCCTTAAATGTAGTTTTACTTTAATAAATGCCAGGTGAGGAAAACCCAATTATGAAGAAAAAAGAATTCATTGTCAGTGTAATGCTTGCAGACGTTTATCTGTGGTGTAAGAGCCTACTGATTGGAATGCAATACTGGTTATGATAAATACAATCATTGGGCTTATTTCATATCTAACATGCATAGCATGTGTATCTGTATGTTGAATGGTTTAATTGCTTTTCTCATAAATGTGTGATTTGGACAACAATGAAAAGTACACAGTGGGTTCTTTTCTCACCCTTATTTCTCTAGGTGGGCTATAAGCTACAAAGTGTGCCTGAGGATGTAAAATGTGGATATTTTTGCTGTTTATTTAATTCTAAAGATCTTGTGGTGGCTTATTTTCTTCTGGGACACTAACAAAAAAAAGTTTTCCAAGGAAATGGTCAATTGTGCTAAGCATGAATGGTAGGATATGTTGGCATGACCTCCTTATTTGTGTTCCTCAAATCACAACAGTTAATTCATTGTATCTATAGAGGTAGACTTGCCAAGTGGCTGAGGTTGCCGTGTGGGTAAGACTATATCAGACCAGTTTGTATATTCTATTCAGTTTCTGACTTTTAGTCGATTATTAAGTAAATACTTATCGAAAAATAATCCCTCTATCATTTATATTTATTTTCAGCACATCTTTTATCATGTCAAAAAAGTTTATGGAAGATATAAACCATCCTATACAAATGTGAAGTGTTACTTTGCTATGTATATGTTTAACTTGAATACTTGTCACATTCACATACTTCTAATTAGCTTCATGACAGATACATTTGTCTGGCAGATACATAATAAACAAGAAAGTAATGCACTGAACTGTGAAATTGTTTATCTCAAGTAGGAAGAAACTTACCTTAAGAACATTGGAGATTTACTGGATGCATAGGTTTTATTCAACTGTCGGGTCCATTCTGGCCATCTCTGAGCAGCATGTCATTGTTTAGTCATGTAAGTAGTGATCAAAGGTTGGGGGGCGGGCAGATCTGAGTGCAGTCCTAGGTCCATCACTTTCCAGGATGTCTGACCCTGGACAAATGGGTTGATCTCTCTGAATTTCTTGTACTCAAGGGAAATGTTAATAGTATTCTGGGACGGTTGCAGTGTATTCTAAAACCTTTTCGAGTGCAAGATACATGGCAAGAACTCAGAAAATGATAGTTTTTGATTATTTGAGCATATCAACTTAACAGGTTTTATTTGTACAGACTCTGGATTTGATCACTGTTTGGCCTTTATGGGGGCTTCCCCAGTGGCTCAGCAAGTTAAGAATTCACCTGCAATGCAGGAGATACAGGAGATGCAGGTTTGATCCCTGGGTCAAGAAGATCCTCTGGAGGAGGAAATGGCAACTTGCTCCAGTATTCTTGCTTAGGAAATCCCATGGACAGTGGAGCCTGGCGGGCTACAGTCCATGGGGTCGCGAAACACATGGCATACATATGTGTGTGTGTGTGTGTATCCCATTTTATTGAAGTATAATTGATTTACAATGTTTCAGGTGTACAGTGAAGTGATTCTGTTTTAGATATATATATATATGTGTGTTCTTTTTCAGATTCTTTTATGTTATAGGTTATTTACAGTAAAAGAATCTGAAAAAATTTAGACTTTTATCAAGTCTATTTTAGTATTTATTCATTAATACATTGGAACATAAATATTTTACCCTTTTAATACCAGTAAAATAAAAATTTAAATGTAATACTCCCATTATAATGCTGTTTGTGCTTAGTCACTCAGTAGTCTCTGACTGTTTGAGACCCCATGGACTGTAACTCACCAGGCTCCTCTGTCCATGGGCTCCTCCAGGCAAGAATACTGAAATGGGTTGCCATGCCCTCTTCCAGGCTGAATAGTAGTACTAGTATTTAAATGCAATACTAAAATTTAAATGTGATACTAATTAAATGTATATAACTGGCGGTTCAGTTTTCTTAGCTATCAAGTAAAATTGAAACAAATCTGAGAAAAAAAAAAGTATGCAGATAATCACATATTCAGCCAGTTTCCTAGATTTTAGTTAGAGTAAGTCAGAATATTTTAGCATATCTTTATACTTTTAAATTAAAGATTTGTTCAACAGTCTGGTCTTGGAGCAGTCCCTTACAGATGCACACTAAGTGCTGAGAATAGGCAATGTGAATGACAGCGTCTTAGAGACAAAGAATGAAAGAGAGTTTAATAGGTTAATCAATGAAACCAATACAATATTGTAAAGTAAAAAAAAATAATAAAAAAATTTTAAAAAATGAAATGAGAAGCTTGAATAATGTAGAGAGTTAACACAGAGGAAGTAGTGATTAGCTATTAAAGAACTATTAAAATATTTAACTTCTTTAGTGATGGATATTTATTCAAGAATTTTCAAACATTTGTTTTTTATCATCAAGTGTCATAGTCCACTTTGACAATGAACAAACTCCAAGTATGTTCCTCAGGCTTTCTTATTTCTTTCAACATAATAGTGTTATTAAAAGAAGACTCACATCAGGTTTCCTTCTCTAATAAAATACTGTGGTTTACATTTGAGAGACTGTTAATTTTTAATCTGGTTAGTTTTTAGTTCATAAGAATCTAAACACAAACCCAAGAAATACAGAGCAGAAAGGCACATTAACGATTATTTAGCTTTTAGTCCAGTCCTCTCACACTATGAATGGAAAGTCAATTTGCAGAAATATTTTGCCATTAGGCCAGTGCAGCAGCTTTTTAATTATTAAAGAAGACTGTCAGCTCTTTGAAAAGCTACACAACATCACAGATTTTCTTCTCCTTTGTAGCTGTACTTGCTGTCAGAATATATTTAGAAACATTGATGCTTAAGCAAATGTGTAATACATGTGGTCAAAGTAATGCAGCATTGAGTGTAAGCTTACTCCAGGGAATGCAAAACTAGAGTTTTGATGTTTGCGCTTAAATGTTTAGTTCCTAGGCAGAATTGGGAAAGCATTAGTAATACCTTTGGCATTCATGTATTCTTTCATCGTGTTTTCTGTATTCTGTATACTGCGTCTGTGTCTGTGATTTGTTACTGACCAGTACATCTTAGCTCTCTTTTTCACTTACGTTTACTGGTTCCTATGCCCTCCTGATGGTCTGTTCTCTCTAACCCATCTTTCCACCATGAAGTCTTGTCCAGGCTTCATACTCAGTCTCTGAGGTTTCAGTAGGAATCATGCCAGGTCAACTGGTGATGGATGACCATTGGGTAGGAATAAAGGCCCAGTGTAGGACCAGTCCAGGAGACAGTGTACTCTGGCTTCCAGTATCTTTGCAGATTTCTCTACACGTATCTTTTCATGTGCTGGGCCTTAAAGTGGCAGTCTTCTTTCAGGCATCCTGTAACCTTTGAACTTTAATTATTTATACAATAATGAGCCAGTTTTAGAAATGTATCCCTACCTGATAATAATGAGAAAAGATAACAAGGAGTCACCCCTACTGTTCACTGGCATCTCCCAGTACTCTCCTTAGCCTTCCTTGTAACACTTTATTTTGAAATTATAAGAACAGCTAACTTTTCTATAATGCTTAGTGTGTGGCAGTTGCTGTTTTAAGTGTTGTGTATGGAAACATTACACATCCAATTCATTTACACTTTTTATATTTTTACAACTCATTATATAATCAAACTTATAACATCCTCAGTTCAGTTCAGTCACTCAGTCAGGTCTGACTCTTTGCGACCCCATGGACTGCAGCATGCCAGGCTTCCCTGTATGTTCCTCAGGCTTTCTTATTTCTTTCAACATAATAGTGTTATTAAACTCCTGGAGTTTACTCAAACTCATGTCCGTTGAGTCGGTGATGCCATCAGCCATCTCATCCTCAGTCGTCCCCTTCTCCTGCCTTCAATATTTCCCAGCATCAGAGTCTTTTCAGATGAGTCAGTTCTTTGCATCAGGTGGCCAAAGTATCAGAGTTTCAGCTTCAGCATCAGTCCTTCCAATGAATATTCAGGAATGATTTCCTTTAGGATGGACTGGTTGGATCTCCTTGCAGTCCAAGTGACTTTCAAGAGTCTTCTCCAACACCACAGTTCAAAAGCATCAATTCTTTGGTGCTCAGCTTTCTTTATAATCCACCTCTCACGTCCATACATGACTACCGGAAAAATCATAGCTTTGATTAAACGGACTTTTGTTGGGGAAGTAACGTCTCTACTTTTTAATGTGCTGCCTAGGAGGCAATGGCACCCCACTCCAGTACTCTTGCCTGGAAAATCCCATGGACGGAGGAGCCTGGTGGGCTGCAGTCCATGGGGTCGCTAAGAGTCAGACACAACTGAGTGACTTCACTTTCACTTTTCACTTTCATGCATTGGAGAAGGAAATGGCAATGCACTCCAGTGTTCTTGCCTGGAGAATCCCAGGGACGGGGGAGCCTGGTGAGCTGCCATCTATGGGGTCGCACAGAGTCGGACACGACTGAAGCGACTTAGCAGCAGTAGCAGCAGGTTGGTCATAGCTTTTCTTCCAAGGGGCAAGCATCATTTAATTTCATGGCTGTAGTCACCATCTGCAGTGATTTTGGAACCCCCCAAAAATAAAGTCTCCCACTGTTTCCATTGTTTCCCCATCTATTTGCCGTGAAGTTATGGGACTGGATGCCATGATCTTAGTTTTCTGAATGTTGAGTTTTAAGCCAATTTTTTCACTCTCCTCTTTCACTTTCATCAAGAGGCTCTTTAGTTCTTCACTTTCTACCATAAGGGTGGTGTCATCTGCATATCTGAGGTTATTGATATTTCACCCGGCAATCTTGATTCCAACTTGTGCTTCATCCAGTCCAGCATTTCTCATGATGTACTCTGCATAGAGGTTATAGTATCCTCACAAACACTGAATTAGGTGAGAATAATTCCTCATTTCAGATGAGAAAACTGAAGCCCAGAGGGTAAGTAGCATGCCTAGGGTTGTACAACTGGTAGGTGGCAGGATTAGGATTTGAAACCAGCCACTGTGACTTCAAGTCTCATGCACTTTACAATTCCTAAGCTACTGTGTCAACTAATACTTTTCTTTTTGTAACCAAAAAGAGTGACTTGATAGGGGCAGAGACTAGGCTGACTATAAGGGAGAACGGTCACCATTGTATATCTTAATACAGGTAGGATGCTTCCTTACATTCCTTAAATCAATCTTTGTAGATATGCTTAAACTTTTGGAGCTTTTGTGTAGTCATTCAAAAAATGTTTACTACCGTTTACATACCAGGGTGATAGAGATACAAAGATAAATAATAAAATGATTTCTATCCTTTGGAAATCTTAGAGTGAGTCAAATGTGCAAATAGATACATTAAAGTATGATTTATAACTGTAGTTACAAAAATATGAGCAAAATCATATAAATAGGACACAGATAACAGAACAGTGATTTCTAAGGGAAGATTTCTAAGCGTCTTTATTGATGATATCACATTTATACTGGGACTTAAGTGTTTTTTTCATGTAGATGTTTTCATGACCAAGGAGAGGAAAGGGGATATTTTAATCAAAGAGACTTCAAAAACAAAGGCCTAGGGTCTTAAGAAAGCTGAGGTCATTTCAGAAATAAAGGGAACTTCTGTGTGACAGGAGCAGGTGGTATATAGTGAGGGTGATAGGAAGCGAGAAAGATTTCAAAGATCTGGGTATACAAAACTAAGAGATTGGAACTATATTTGGTAGATACTGGGAACCTTCAGAAGATTTGCTGCTGAAGACTGATAGCAGAGGGTTTATTTGATAGAAAGATTGTGCTGTAGGCTGTTGAAGAATAGAAAGAAGCATCAAATATGAGACTTAGAAAATTCTAAGCCAAAGGTTTTGGCAGCTAGAACTAACGGTGTCCCTGCACGTGGGGAAGAGAAATTGGAGATTTTTAAAAACTTTTCTTTTAGATTTTTAAAATTTAAGTATATTTGATGTATAAGATTATATGTTACAGGTGTGCAATGTAGTGCACAATTGTTACAGTTTATACTCCACTTTAGTTATTATAAAATATTGGCTGTATTCCCCACATTGTACAATATATCCTTGTGGTTTATTTTGCCTCTTATTCTCCTATCCCTATATTGTCCCCTCCCCCTCCTTTCTCCCAGCTGGTTACTACTAGTTTACTCTCTACATCTGTAAGTCTGTTTCTTTTTTGTTATATTCACCAGTTGTATTTTTAAGATTCCACCTATAAGTGATATTATGTAGTATTTGTCTTTTTTGTCTTACATATTTCATAATGCCCTCCAAGTCTCTCCATGTTGCTGAAAATGGAAAAATTTCGTTCTTTTTATGGCAGAGTATTATTCCATTGAATATATACTGTGTCCTCTTTATTCATTCAACTGTTGATGGACAGACAATTAGGTTGTGTCCATATCTTGGCATTTGTAAATAATGCTGCTATGATCCTTGCAGTACATGTATGTTTTTTTGAATTAGTGTTTTTGGTTCATTTGGATCCATATCTCCAGGTGCAATCGCTGAGCCCATTTGGTAGTTCTCTTTTTACTTTTTTGAGAAACCTCCATATTGTTTTCCACAATGGCTATACCAGTTTACATTCCCACCAACCATGTACCACGGTTCCTTTTTTTCCACTTCCTCACCAATGCAACACTTTTTACTTGTGTTCATTTTGCTGGTAGCCATTTCTCCGAGGTGTAAGGTGATCTTTCATTGTGGCTTTGATTTGCATTTACCTGATGGTAATGATTTTGAGCATCTTCTCATGTGCCTGTTGGTCATCTGCCTTTGCTCACTGAAGTGAAAGTTGCTCAGTCTTGTCTGACTCTTTGTCACTCCATGGACTCTATACAGTCCATGAAATTCTCCAGGCCAGAATACTGGAGTGGGTAGCCTTTCCCTTCTCCAGGGGATCCTCCCAACCCAGGGATCAAACCCAGGTGTCCCGCATTGCAGGCAGATTCTTTACCAGCTGAGCCATGAGGGAAGCCCAGCAAAACTGGACTGGGTAACCTTTCCCTTCTCCAGGGGATCTTCCCAACCCAGGAATTGAACCGGGGTCTCCTGCATTGCAGGCAGATTCTTTACCAACTGAGCTATCAGGGAAGCTCATTTGCTCATTGGAAAATGTCTATTCAGTCCTTCTGCCCATTTTAAAAATTGTGTTGTTTGGGTTTTTTTGATATTGAGTTTTATCCACTGTTTATATATGGTGGATATTAAGCCAATATTGGTCAGTACATTTGCAAATATTTTCTCCCATTCAGTACGTTGTCTTTTGGTTTTGTCAGTGGTTTCCTTTGCTCTGCAGTTGCTTTTCACTTTATTAGGTCCCATTTGTTTATTTTTGCTATTATTTCCTTTGCTTTAGAAGATAGATCCAGGAAGTGTTGCTTCAATTTAAGTCAAAGAATGTTTTCTTTTCCTCTAGGAATTTTATGGTTTCTGGTCTTACATGTAGGTCTTTTATCCATTTTGAGTTTATTTTTGTATATGCTGTTAAAGAATGTTCTAATCTCATTGTTGTATAAGTAGCTATCCAGTTTTCTCAGCACCACTTATTGAAGATAGTCTTTTCTCCATTGTATGTTCTTGCCTCCTTTGTCATAGACTAATCAACCATAAGTGTGTGGGTTTATTTCTGTTCCAGTGATCTATGTGTTTTTGTGCCAGAGCCATACTATTTTGAACTTGAGACTTTTTTTTTATCAGAATAAATAAGATTTGTTAAATGAGTAAAGGTAGGAGATGAGATATATTGATGAGACATACCTATGAAGTTTATAGCTTGAAATATGCTGTGTAGTATTTAGAATCCTGGTTGTCCTCTGTACCAAATCCAGTTTAACAACACTTGTTTAAATAAAGCAGAAGTTGATAGGTGAAATGTGATATTTATATATTTATTCACATGGGATATTAGTAAACTTTAAGAAAGAAAGAAATCCTGCCATTTGTGACAACATGGTTTGAACCTAAGAGACATAATGCTAAATAAAATAAGCCAGATGCAGAAAAACAAACACTGTATTACCTCAACTATATCCAGAGTCTAGAATAGTCTAAGAGACATAATGCTAAATAAAATAAGCCAGATGCAGAAAAACAAACACTGTATTATCTCAACTATATCCAGAGTCTAGAATAGTTGAACAAATACAGTAAGCAGGTGGAATGCGGGATGTTGGTCAAGGAGTACAAAGTTTCAGTTGTGCAGGATGAATTTATGACAGCAGTGCAGCTATAGTTAATAAGATTTTATGCTTGAACTTTGTTGAAAGTATAGATCTTAAGTGTTACTATGTTAAAAAAAGAAGAAAAAGGTACTTGTGAGGTGATGGCTATGATAATTAGCTTGACTGTAGTGATTATTTCACAATACATACATATATCCAATCATCAAGTCATATACCTAACATGTGTATAATTTAAAATTGTCAGTTATTAAAAAATAGCAGAAATTAATTTCTCTTTCAATGAAATCATCCAAGCACAACAGTCTAGTGATGATATGGGAATCTGTGGTATTACCAATTCAGGTATATATTTTTTTCTTGTTGCTCTGCCTTCCCTTAGGCTGATACCCTCATTCATATGTTTGAAGAAATCTCTTTCCCAGTCTAGAAGACAGAAAGAAGTGTGGTCAGGAAGTCTGCTCACATTTTACTGGCTACCACTTAGTCACATAGCCATTTGTAATAGTAATGAAGGCTGGGGATTATAGTCTTTATTCTGGATGCCCATGTATCCAGCTAAAACTTGGATGTTCTGTTGTTAAAGGAAAGGAGAGAAAGTGAATTCTGAGGTATAATTAGTAGTTCAGCTCTAGAATGTTTTATGACCACATTAATAGAGATCTGAGATGAAGGAGGTGGGACAAATTTAGGAAGACATGGGGAGATAATGAGTTTTGTTTTGGATATTTAAAATTTTAAGTGTCTGTGAGACTGTCTGATAGGTAGTTTGTAATAAGGATTTTGGTCATGAGAGAGATAAATTTGAGTCATCAGAAATTTGCTGCTGTTTCAGATGGACTGAGGAGGGCATTAATAGTGAAGATTAATAACAGAATCTAAAGGACAGCAACGTTGGAGGGAATGGATTAGAGAGAAGAACAGAAAGCAGTCAGAAATGTTAGTGATGGGGAAGATTGACATTAGGGTTCTCTTTTGAAGTTGTGTACCCCAATCCACTGCTCCTGTAGCAGCAGTCTGTAACATCCTTGCATATATCACCATGTCCTTCAAAGTGATTCCACTTTGCAGCCTCCTATCTATCAGAAAACAATTTCCAAATTCCTTGAACGCAGTCACAATGACCATCAAACAAGGCCTCAGTCTTGTTTGAAGACTACTGTTCTTCAGACACAGTCTACTGTTCAGTCTAAGCACGCAAAGCAAAGACCAGTGCAAGAGGGAAGTCTAAGAAATTTTGAAACACTTAGCCCTCAGTTCAGACAATTGAATAATATTATATCTCTCAATTCCTTGCAACAAACAGCATTTATCTCCTACCTTATTGTCCTTAAGGAAAGAGTAGAAACAAAGCTATGGGCATCCTGGACCTTCTGATGCTGAACCGTGTTGGATATTAAGGCAACAGACTTTAGAACTGACTCATGGGATTGTGGCCCTTAGGTTCACCTGTAAGCATATCAGTCCATGCTCATTGGTGTGTGGAAGCCACGACAGAGTGCGTATTTAGAAATAGCAAGTGCTGAAGAGAGATCAAGTGAGCTGAGAATGAACATTAATAATATTAACTGACATTAATGAACTCTTTGGTGATTTCAGCAAAAGAATTCCAGGCCAGAATACTGGAGTGGGTAGCCTTTCCCTTCTCCAGGGGATCTTCCAACCCAGGGATCAAACCCAGGTCTCCTGCATTGCAGGTGGGTTCTTTACCAACTGAGCCACAAGGGAAGCCCAAAAGACATTTTAGTACATTGGTATTAGTAGAAGCTGAAGGGTCATAACTTGCTAAGTAATGCCCATTGGACTGTTCATTAACAAAAATTGAGCAAATAAAGACAGAAAATGTAGACTGTGATGCTTTCAAAAACTTCTTGCTGATGAGCAGAAGCTGGATACATGATTGTGATGAAGGGAAAGGGAAGCAGGATAGAACCTTGAATGGAAGACAGATCTCTAATGAGTTATATTCTTCCTTCTGCCCTCCTTCCTCCTTATTTTCTCCCTCTCTTCCTTCCTTTTACATGGAAGTTTTAAATGTGTTTATAATCTCGGAAGAAGTAGCCAATATTAAGGAATTTGCTTGAAGCATAGGAGCGAGAAGTCTAGTGTATGGAGGAAATCCTTCATAAGAAAGATAGGAGCAAACGGCATAAGAAAGTATTCTGTATTGGATAACTTTAGAGATTACATTTGAGGAGACACGTTGGCAGAGTCCCTGTTTGATATTTTCTCTATGAATTAGAAAGCTGATTTTTCAGGACTTCCCTGGTGGTCTAGTGATGAAGACTCTGTGCTCCCAATGCAGGGGGCGTTTTGATCCCTGGCTAGGAACAAGATCTCACATGCTGCAACTAAATAGTAAATATTTAAAAAAAAAAGAAAAGCTGGTTTATCAACTATGTATAATGGCAACCCACTCCAGTACTCTTGCCTGGAGAATCCCCATGGACAGAGGAGCCTGGTAGGCTACAGTCCATGGGGTCGCAAAGAGTCGGACACGACTGAGCAACTTCACTTTCACTTTCACGATGTCTGCAGTTGCAGACATGACAAGGAGCTCACTGAGGGCAAACGTGATGAGTGTAGAACAGCACCGATTGCCCAGGTGGAGTCGGAAACCACTCATCCTGCGTAGTGGGTAGGTTTTTATCTAGTACAAAAGGATGGGTGCAAGAGAAGAGTAAGAGAGGAAATGAATCAAGAATTAGAAGAGGATTAGCATTCTCATAAAGATGAACACTTAAGCCAGACATACTGATACCTTAATAAAACTGTGAACAGAGTCGTTGGTAAAGAATCTACAATGCCTGCTAAGTGTAGCCCCAGATAAATATTCTCTAAGAACCATACATTTATTCTTAAGTGGCTTTCGAGGGTGGGGACACATTTTGGGAAAATAGTTGGCTAGAATGTGGCTGAGATGCAAAGTGAGGATTGGATTGCATTGCTTTTTCTTTGATGAGATTTTCTTCCTTTTGAGTGTCTACTAGGCTGTATAGTTTGTGCTGATATAGTCATTGGTTCATTTCTGTGTCTTTTGCCCTTATTTAGTTGGGTTTAAGCTTTGTATATAAGGTATAAACTTTGTTTATAGTTGGTAAAATTCCAAATATCTTGGGGATGTTTAGATAGCTTATTAAGAGGATTTATTAACCATTTCTCACAAAATTGGACTCTTGTATTAACACTTCACTATGTATAGAAATAAACCTTGCTCCTTTAAACTCTAAATAAAGACTTAACTATTTTAGATGGTGTGCTTAAAAAAAAAAAAAACAAAGTAAATGGGATACTGTAGAGTGGTTGTTTGCTGTATGAGTTGATCTTATGTTGCCCTTCTTTATTCAGTATTTGTTAAGAGCCTGGTTTTTTAATAAAGCCGAAGAATTGATGCTTTTGAACTGTGGTGTTGGAGAAGACTCTTGAGAGTCCCTTGGCCTGCAAGGAGATCCAACCAGTCCATCCTAAAGGAGATCAGTCCTGGGTGTTCATTGGAAGGACTGATGTTGAAGCTGAAACTCCAATACTTTGGCCACCTCATGCGAAGTGTTGACTCATTGGAAAAGACTCTGATGCTGGGAGGGATTGGGGGCAGGAGGAGAAGGAGACGACAGAGGATGAGATGGCTGGATGGCATCACCAACTCGATGGACATGAGTTTGGGTGAACTCCGGGAGTTGGTGATGGACAGTGAGGCCTGGCGTGCTGCGATTTGTGGGGTTGCAAAGAGTCAGACACAACTGAGCAACAGAACTGATGGACTGACTGATAGCTTATATTATGAAAGATGAACTGAGGACTCAATACTTAGGGAACACGAGAGAAGGGGCTGCATTAATGATGGATCATTTCAAAAGCAGCTCAGTTTCCTATGCTATAGAAATGCCTGTTAGCTACAGCAACTCTAAAGAAGATGATTATGAGATAAATTGGAATCAAGTTTAACAAAATACCTTACAAGCATTTGTTCAGTCAAGTCATTTAAGCTTTGAGAGTCTCAATTTCCTCTTTTGTAAAATGGGAGTAATTATGCAAACAAGGTAGTTATGAAATAAAGTTGATAGCAGTTACCCTCAAAGGGAATGGCTGGAGAAGAGCATGGTGGCCCGCTCCAGTGTTCTTGCCTGGAGAATCCTGTGGACAGCGGAGCCTGGTGGGTTATAGTTCGTAGGGTCGCACAGAGTCGGACACGACTGAAGCAGGTTGGCACACACACCCACTCCAGTGTTCTTGCCTAGAGGATTCCACAGACAGGAGAGCCTTGCAGGTTGCAATCCAAGGGGTTGAAAAGAGTCAGACACGACTGAATGACTAACACTTTCACTACTTCATTCATTTTCTTGCCCACTTTCCTATTACATTATAAGATTCAATTAATCAGTTGACTCTTACTATATTCCTTCCTCAGTGATGAAAAGTAAAGGAAACAAAACTCCAAACCACGCTGTCTGGTTTTATTTGTACATATCCCAGTAAGAAGAGTGAAGATATCAGTTCTTTATTTTGGCACAGTGATTTGTATTGGGCCTTCCTTAACATGTTCATTTTTTCCTCTGAGATTAAAGATATCAGAGGTAACTGCATGGCACAATCATACTTCCTGCATCTCTGATTATAGTAACAATGTTCACTCTCAAGAGTGTCAATAACCAGCATTTGCCTTCAGTTCTTTATACTCTGTAACTTTCTTTCTTATCTTTTATTGCATATGATTCCATGGGAAACATTTTACTGGTAGAGGAGTATATTTTAACATCCAGCTACTGTTTTACCACTGTGGTTTTTTGAAACTGCCTCACTGAATTTGTTGAATTCAGGTCTTCAGAGATTCCTTCTGAAAAACCCCTCAGGTAAAATAAGTTACTTGATAGTGGTCTAGGAGTTAATACTTTGCATTTTATTCACTGGAATGTCTTTGTCATGCCACACAGTAAATGACAATTTATTTCAGGAATGATTTGGTGATTTCAAGGGGCTCAGTGCTGGGTGAGAGTATTAGTATTTGGCATTTCAACCACGAGCATTTCATATTGAATGCATAGGGAGTAGCCATGCTGCTAACTGGTTGATACTGTTATACTGTGTATAAGATAATGAGGTAGTTCAGTCTTTATGTTAATTTTTAAGTCATTTTTTTTAAACAGTGCTGGATTAAGTCCCCCTCTTCATAACTTTCTCTTGTTCTCTTTACCTTCCTAATTTATTATCACACTGTATTGTTCTGTTTACTTTCTTAATTCATTATCACACTATATTAGTTTGGTTGTGTTGTTGTTTTATTTTTTTCAATTTTTCTGCTAGAATGTTCGTGACTTCAGGGAAGAATTTATGTCTCTTTGCTGCACTTCTAGAATTAGCGCATGGCATGTGCTCAATATATATTTGCTCAGTTCATGAGTTATTATGTGTTTGGTTGCAGGTTAAGGGAAAGCCTGCTAAAAATGCCTTGAACAATGAAGGAATCTGACTTAATAATTTAGGTCTACTTCAATCAAGACTCTCATCACATCTCTCTGCAGTTTGTTTGGCCCTTTCCATCTCCGGGTCAAAGCATCACCCTTATGCTTCCCTCAGGCTGCAACGTGTATCTCCACGGATTTAGGGCAGGGAATACCATTTGTGTTCCACACTGCTGGAAAGAGTCCTGAGCTCACTCCAAGAAATTGGATTCTTGTAAGTCACATGCCGTTCTTAAACCTGTGACTGTGGTCAGGCATAGCATCTACAGACTGACTTTGCTGGGATTATAGTCTGCCAAGAGAGGATTGGAGTCAGGAGACAAATAAATGCAAGGATGCTATAAAAAATATTTACTATGGCTAATGAATGGAATTCCAAAACTTTTGTGGCATTGTATTTAATGAAGTGTAGTGAACTGAGGACATTGAAAAAGTTTTTTTAAGTCTGAATTATCTCAGTCTATCATAGTTCAAAAACAGTGGCACACACGTGTGTAAACATGTGTTTTGAATCTATTAGTAATGATTCCGGCAGCACACAATTAACTAAAACCTAAGACTCAGTTTAGCAAAAGTTGTAGTGTATACTTGCATTCATGATGCAATTTAGGAGAAATCTTCTACCACCCCCATCTCCACCAACCTACCCTCCTAACTCTGAGAGGAGTTTTAGTCTTCAGCAAGGGATGTATTTTCCTTTTGACGCTAGGGAAATGACTGAATGACTAGGTAAGGGAAACACACATCGGAAAGGGAAAAGGGAGGGAAACAAACTTGGCAGATGCATAGTTTTGCCAAGAACCATCCCAGGGATCTCAGACTTCTTACAAACTTGATTTTGTGTGAGCATTTCCATTTTGAAAGAATATACATCACGAGTGCATAAGGTGTCTAAAGGATGGGGGAGGAATAGCCAGGAGGGAAGCCAGGAAGCCAAACCAATATTGTGGGGTTGGTGCTGCATATAAAACTTAAGTCATCAACTTGTAGGATGTGTGTTTATCAAGTATTCACCTCCATGGCAGTTCTCCTTTCTTCTCTTTCAACCCCATACAAATCCTATTATCTAGTCCGTCCTTCTCTTACTCCCCTTACTGCTCTGAAATATCATTTAACTGTTTTCTTCCACATATATTGTCTCCCTAAATAGAGTGTAAACATCCTCAGAGCAAGAATTTTGTCCTGTCCTTTTCTGGAATTAACATCTGTTTTCTGGAAAAAAATATCTGTTTTCATCCACATATATTGTCTCCCTAAATAGAGCGTAAACATCCTGAGAGCAAGAATTTGGTCCTGTACTTTTCTGGAATTAACCTCAGCATTTTGAGAGTTGTGTAGTAAATAATTGGTGCTGAGTAAATGCTTGTGAGAATTGGTTCAAATGTTCTATTTCATAGTAATTTGGACACAGGTAATTGGATTACAGCGATGTGAAAGTGTTTGCCTAGCTTTTTTTCCTTGAGAAACTCAGATTAAAATTTAAATATTGCCATGCAAAGAAAAAGATTCAGTAAGAAAGAAGACTGTTAAAAGGCTTTCAAAGGGAATAGAACCACTTGAAATTATTTTTCCTGCTTTCTGATGCCAGGTTTCTAATGACTTTCAAACAACTAGATTATAAAGGAAGACGTTTTATGGGTGTGTCACTGTATTTATCTTACTTCCATAAAATTCATAAAAATGTCAAGATATGGACATGCTATAGTGTTATTCAAACATCCTTCTTAAACAGATGCAGGGAAATGAGGAGAGATGGTACAGTATCATTATTGTTTCCATATTTGTTGTCATAAGCAGTGAAATCCTTGTCTTTGTGAATTGTCAGTTTCAAACATTCTGCCAAAAACTTTCTAAAGCAAGTTCTTATTAGAATTAATCACAAGTGTCAGTTGAGACAGTATTATCCTTTCCATGTAATTTAAGCAGACTGTTAGAGCCTATATGCAAAACACTTGCTTTGTTTTAGATGTGGAGTTGGGCCATAACAAGATACTAATAAGATTCAGTTCAGTTCAGTCGCTCAGTCGTGTCCGACTCTTTGCGACCCCATGAATCTTTTGGCATGGCTGAGGCTCAGCATGCTATGCAGCTGGGGTCTTAGCCTCTTGTCTCTAGTAAAGCTCTTTTCTACGTCTCTGTCTTGATTTATCCAGGCTGGTGGTAGCATTTTCCCAGTCACATTCCAGAGTGAACTGGGAATTCTCCATTTCATTCTCCTTATCTAAGCATTTGTCATGTCTTATCAGTCTTCTCCTTGAACATTCTGGCTATGTTTTCTGTAGCATGCAGTGTGGCGTGGGAGAAATCCCTGTGGACTGGAGACAGTCAAGGACGTTGAAAGAGTTGTGCTGGTCGTGGACGGAACTGGTGATGCCTCAGTAGCTTCTGTAGTTGAGATCCCATCCTAAAAGTCTTGCTGGAATCAGTCAGGCTTCATTTATTGAGATTCAGAAGAAAATTTCAAAGAATGTCTCATTTGTGCTTGGAACTGTAGGGCTTCCTACCTGTAGACAGTACTACAAGAGTCGAGTTCTGTGAAGGACCTGAGAATGGGAATGCGGTCTCTGTGGACTCAGACGTAAAGTGCCTCTTTTCTGCCTTCTTATTTGGAAAGTGGGCTATTTTAGGAGCCGAAGCGTATCTGACCCAAGATGTGTGTGATCTGTACACTTTTAGAAGTAAAATAGATAAGAAACTAGACTAAGAGGGAAGTGAAAATGAAACCCTTGAGAATGGAGGATGCCCAGTTTTCAAGTAATTCTGAAAAGTCTTGTTGAAAAAATATTCCCTAGCTCTGCTTAACAGGAATATTCATGTTTGCTAATTTTGATGACTGTAATAATAGTTTTTCATTTTAAATGTTAGTATGAGAACAGTTTAGTCTTGTACCTAATAACCCACATCAGAGAGTGAAAATAAAAACACTTTAACCAGGGCACCCTGCAGGGCAATGCTTCCCAGTGAAATCTCTCTCCTGACAGGGCAATTTTGTCTTCTAATTTTCCATTTCTTTTAATGTTCCATTTTTGTTTATCTTTTCCTCCTGTCAGAAAGCTTTTTCTTTGAGTTGGAGGATATTAGTGGCAATGCCTAGATTTGTATGCCTCTCTTTTCTGGGGAAAAAATAATTATAATTTTGGTTGAGTTTGATGAGACTGGGCAAAAGGATGAAATGCTAAATATATATACTAGCTGTTTATTCTCCTATTAAATATTACACTCTTTGAAAGAGTTGAAACTCAATTTTAAAAGAACTATGTGCACATAGGAAATTGCATAAAATATGTTAAAAGGAAAATTCTTCTTTAAAACTCATTTTATTTATTTATTTGTGGCTGTGCTGGGTCTTTGTCGCCGTGAGGGCTTTTCTCTCGTGCCAGAGGGGCCGCTTTTCTGGTTGGGCATGCGGCCGTCTCGTTGCAGTGGTTTCTCATCACAGAGCATTGTCTCCAAGGTATGGACTCGGTAGTCGTGGCCCTGGGGCTTAGTTGCTCCATGATATGCGGGGTCTTGAAGGATCAGGAATTGAACCCATGTCTCCTGCATTGACAGGCGGATTCTTTACCACTGAGCCACCGGGAAAGCTCCAAATGAAAATTCTTTAGGACATTTTCTGTGAATTACCAGTTCTCCTTCCCAGAGGCAGTCACCATTAACAGTTTTTTGTGTATCCTTTCTGTTTGTATAACACACACACACCAGAAATTGAATCATGTTCTCTATAGTTTACAAAGCCTTGATTTTTGTTTCAAAAGTGCAAACTTTAATGAGAAGCAAAAGTGCTATAATAAAAATAGAAGAAATAAATAATCGAGGACAGCTTAGCAAGTGGACCTTTTGTAGGAAAAAAACCTGAAGCAGATTAACAGTACTCTATCCAAAAGCACATAAGCATCTCTTCATTGTTAAATTGTTGATACAGGAAGCTGGTTTTCATTTATATTTGCTTCTACTCATTGCCTTTTTTAATTCTGTAAGTACTGTTAATGAGCTAAGGAGATAATGACCCTAGAAACATCTTCTCAGACATTTTGGATGGTATTAATGTTATGATTTTATTGTACATTTCTAGTTTAAATTCTTAATAAACTATTAGCAAAACTAAATTTTAGATTATTTGCCAGAAAAGACTAGACCTTATGAGTTCATAATCCCATAGTAAATAGTGTGAACAGACTTATAGGACTGTAATTGCAGCAAAAATATTTTGTATTATAATATTATTTGAAATATGTGAATTTGGTGAAAACACAGTCTTTATTTGACCTTGGTTGTGGAAGAATCACTCTTCAGTCATTCATGTGGAAGGTGCCTTCAAATGGTGATCTACACTTGAAGAAAATACATAACTTTGAGTTTTTATAGAGTAAAACTTAAATACCTGCTTCACTGTTGGATAACTCTGTGATTCCTATAATTTCCCCGTGCCACAGGTAGGAAGCAGCAGAATAGAAAAGATGCTCTGTGGTGGTAGCGTGCGTGCGTGCGTGCTAAGTTACTTCAGTCGTGTCCGACTCTTTTCGACCCCATGGACTGTAGCCCAACAGGCTCCTCTGTCCATGGGATTCTCCAGGCAAGAGTACTGGAGTGGGTTGCCATTGCCCTGCTCCAGGGGATCTTCCCAACCCAGGGACTGAATCCCTATCTCTTAGGTCTCCTGAGTTGGCAGGCAGGTTCTTTACCACTGGTGCCACCTGGGAAGCTGTGCGTTTATCTGAACCTATCACTGCTTCTTGTGGATTTGGAAGCCACCCTAACAGATTTTGGAGCAAGGAAATATTTTTCTTTAATGTTGCTTTATTATTTTATATAATTAAATTTTTCATAAAGATTTTTGATGACCTAAATTCTTTCTTCTCACTTTTAAAATGCCACCCCTTCAACTGGAAAGGAGTCTCCTTTAGCAGCAGTTGCAATCTCGTTGAGTTCTAGATTCATATTGCCCTGGAAGCAGAATAGATTTTATTCGTTTATTGGCCAGCTGCTTGCCTACGTTTTTTTTCAGAATTCTAAATAGGGCAGTGAGTGGATTTCATGCACGCATGAGTCCTGTACTGTTTTAAGTTTTTTGTTTACCGAGGAACCCAACAACATTCATTTCTGTTTACCAGTGTTTTCTCTGTCTAAGGGCATTGATTATACTGGTGCACCATTTGGGAGCACTTGGGAACACTGTCCTAAAGAGAGGTCTGGGAGGTGGTGGTAGCAACCTTTAGCCTCCAGGACCGGTACACAGCCTTTTTACGTGAAAGCGGTGCTCCAGGGACCCAGGCATCCTCTGTCCGTGAAGTGTGCAGCCTCATTTCCCGCTCTGCTTGCTTTCACCCTTACTTGGTACTCACTTTGTAGAGAAGAGCAGAGGGACAGTCTTGGTATTCAAGGCAGCCCGTGTTCTTCCAACATTTGTGCCCGTGTCTTAGAAGAGGACTTTGTTCTCAGTGGTTGTGGGTGAGGCTGGAAGGAGTATGTGGAGAATAAATGGCCTTTTCACAGCACAAATCCACATATGATACTGACGTTTGTTTTCTGTGTTTTGTATGACAGCTCACTGAGCTTTTGTCACTTCTCTGGGGAGTTGTCTTTTTGTCTATTCGAGATTTCAGGGTTCTTCTCCAAGAAGCCATTTATATAACTACAAGCCAAGCTTGTCTGGCAGCTGTTTGTTGGTTTGGTACCAGGGGGCCTGCCTGGCCTTCTGGTTGGGCACCCCTATCTAACGTTAAGTTTATGATCATGGAAAAGGGGAGCTTGGGCCTTTAGACCAGGTACCTATGTGTCAGGGCCTTGCTGCTGCATTGAACCTATGACCCCAGCAAAGCTACTTTGTCTTTTTAGAACACAATCCCTTCTTGAATGAAATATCTAGGGTGTTGGAATGTTTCTAGATGCCTAGCCCTTGGCCTGAACCAAGTAGGTGTATTTAGTGAATAATTCTCCTTCCCACCAACCTTTACTTTTATTTTCCTATTATCTATATATTCCTTTTTTAAAAAAATTGTTATGTTAAATTTCTTATTTAGTATAACTTTTATTGACGTATAGTTAAAGTGTGTTAATTTCAAGTGTACAGCAAAGTAATTCAGTTACACACACATACATACACATACATATTTATAAAATAAGATATTGCGTATAGTTCCCTGTATTATACAGAAGGTCCTTGTTTGTCTGTTTTATGTATTAGTACAGAGTATATGTTAACCCCAACTTCCTAGTTTATCCCTTTCCCCATTTTTACTCTTTCCTTACCAAAAGTTTGTTTTCTCTGTCTGTGGGTCTGTTTGTTTTGCAAGTAAGTTCATTTGTATCTTTTTTTTTTTTTTTAGATTGCACATATAAGTGATTTCTCTTTCTGACTGACTTCATTTAATATGATTATCTCTGGATCCATCCATGTTGCGGCAAATGACATTATTTCATTCTTTTTTATGGCTAATATTCCATTGTATGTATATATACCGTGTCTTTCCTTTTTTTTTACAATAAGGCAGCAGGGTATTTTATTCTTTTTAAAAATTCATCATTCAGTAAATGTTGTTACACTGTGAAATATTACATTTTAATCTAATTTTCAATAGAAAGGTTTTCTAAGGAGATGACTTGGAGCCTTCCACATTTATCAAATGGCTTTTCATTATTCTTTTCTATTTTTGCAATTCTGGATCCAAATTGCCTGGCCTGCTTTGGCAGAAGACCAGAGATTTGTTAGACCAAGTTCCAGTGCTACAAGGTGCAAAATTCGTTTTTCACCAATTCCACGAGAGAAAGTTAAGTTTGCCTTTTCCCAGACTGGTAGGAAATTTAGAAAGGAGACAGTATTTTCATTCAGGAAGGGAAATCTTGCTTCTTTTCCATGATCACCAATAACTCGATCATCACGACCAAGATTTCTAGAAGAAATTTGACCCAGTTCCATTTCAATTTCCTTATTCAGTCTTTCCAACCTGTGTGTCTGGAAGTGGACATGATGATGAGAATAACTTGCAAGCTGCTCCTCTGCACCAACTCCAGAAAGAACTGCCTTCCCACGGCTCTGATATGGGTTTGCTTCATCTTGGGTCACTAACCAATCAACTCCTCTGGAAGCAAATCAGGCCGTGCAGCCACTGCTGTCATTCAGTACTGAAGCCAAGGGCTGAACTACGTGGGATATTCAAGTTCTTCTTAATCTTTGCAATTCTAGAGAAACATTAATTTCAACAAAGTTCCAAATGCGGGAAGGGTTGGCAGCTTGTAGTTCCTTCAGTCCTGCTCTTCCTGTGACGCGATCTGGTACACTGAATTGTTCACCAGGGTTAGCAGCAGCAGTTCGTAGCAATAACATTTTTGGAGCATTCCTCAGAGGGTATTTCATAATGATTTTTCTGTTTTCTTCCCTTTTTGTTAAAACTAGCTGGTACAATCTATTCTTTAGTGATGAAAACCACATTAAGAAGATCAACTGATTCATTGCACAGCAAATACCACACACATTACTATGTAAAATCAAGTTGGCTATTTCTTGATTTTACTCTTCTCTGAGTTTTTTATTCCTTGATATTCTTTCCTCAGCTCACCCAATATATCCTCCTCTTCTTCAGGTTAGAAGGTTTATCCACAACAAATTTTGTTCTTTCAACTTGCTGCTGAGCGCTTCCTTTTGCAGGGTCAGATTGTCAGCAGGGACCAGCCCAGCATTGTCCTTTGGTCATGCACCCCAGCTGGGCACCCCCATGGAGTATCACATACACACAGCCTGCCCGGCACTCCACAGCCCGCAGCCCCCACCATGCCTTGTTTATCCATCCATTCATTTGTGATGAGCGTTTAAGTGGCTTCCAGGTACTGACTGGTGTAAATGGTGCTGCTATGAACATTGAGGTGCTTGTATTTTTTCAAATTAGATTTTTCTCTGGATATATGCCCGTGAGTGGGACCACTCTGTTTTTATTTTTTTAAGGAACCAACATGCTGTTTTCCACAGTGGCTTTACCGATTTACATTTCTACCAACTGTGGAGCAGGGCTCCTTTTCCTCCACACCCTCTACAGCATTTATTATTAGAAGACTTTTATTTTTGTCGTGCTGTGAGACATGCAGAATCTCAGTTCTCCGACCAGGGATCAACCTGTGCCCCCTGCAGTGGAAGCACATGGCCTTAGCCACTGTGTCAGCCTTTGCTTTTGATGTTCTAGGATTCTTGGACGTCAGTGTTCATCTTCCCAGAAGTCATTATTTTCCAAAGCATTGGCCTCTCTCTCTTGTCCTTTGAAATTGTGGGTTTGTTTTTATTATTTTTTGTTACTGCTACTTAGAATATTATTAGGACATTATGGGATTTGGAGGTTAGTGGAGATTCCTTAAATATTAATCAGCATATTAGAGTTTGGAAGGGAATGTACATTCAAGACTAGCTCTATAGCACTGCTGACGTTTGAAGCCAGGCTGGGCTTTGCTGTGGGGGTGGTTTTCCACTGGGTTAGGTTGTTTTGCAGCATCGCTGGCTTCTAACCACTAGATGGCAGTAGCACTGCCCTCTCAGTTGTGACAACCAAAACTGTCTTCAGCCAGTGGCCCCCCCATGCTCCCCAAGGGCAAAATCCCCCCTGATTGAGAACTGCTGATCTGCAGGGAAAGGACGTCTGCATGGGGATGCCTCTTAAACATATAGCCTTTATAATGCCAGTGCCTCCCTTTATTGTGGCTCTGTGTGTTTGCGTGTTCAGCTGCACACTTTCCAATTCTTTGTGACCCCATGCACTGTAGACCGCCAGACTCTGCTGTCCTTATAATTTTTCAGGCAAGAATACTGCAGTGGGTTACCATTTCCTACTCCAGGGGACCTTCCTGACCCAGGGATTGGACCCTCACCTCTGGTGTGCCCTGCATCGACAAGATGATCTTTTCCCACTCAGCCACTTGGGAAGAATTCTGTATTTTCCAGTAACCTTTTGTCCTCGGTCTGACCGTAATAGAATAAAATTTTAATTAATATTTAAAATATTTATCACTATGCTAAGTCACTTCAGTCGTGTCCGACTCTGTGCGACCCCATAGACGGCAGCCCACCAGGTTCCCCCGTCCCTGGGATTCTCCAGGCAAGAACACTGGAGTGGGTTGCCATTTCCTTCTCCAAAGCATGAAAGTGAAAAGTCAAAGTGAAGTCGCTCAGTCGTGTCCGACTCTTAGCAATCCCATGGACTGTAGCCTACCAGGCTCCTCCATTTATCACTATTATATTTTTAAATCACTTATTTATATTTTAAAAAATGAAATTGCGCACCTACATGGACCAGGCACTGTCCTACATAATGAGTATTTTAAAATAAATCAGATGAGGCGGTATTCACTCAGCAGTTAAGAGGCTGTGTCCTAGGGTCAGACTGCCTGAGTTCAAAGACTGGTTCCAGCATTTCCGGCTGTGTGATCTTAACCAGTGAGTACCTCAGTTTCATCATATGTAAAATGATAGTTGTGTTGCTATTCAGTCACTAAGTCGAGTCCAACTCTTTGGGATCCCATGGACTGCAGCACGCCAGGCTCTGTCCTCCACTATCTCCCAGAGTTTGCTCAAATTCATGTTCATTGAGTTGGTGATGCTATCAAACCATTTAATTCTTTGTCCCCTTCTCCTTTTGCCTTCAGTCTTTCCCAGCGTCAGGGTCTTTTCTAGTGAGCCAGCTCTTCACGTCGGGTGGCCAAGAACTAGAGTTTCATCTACAGCATCAGTCCTTCCAATGAATATTCAGGGTTGATTGATTTCCTTTAGGAGTGAATCCATATCAAAATAATAGTTACAATACTGCCTGTTTTTACACACTTGTTCATAAGGTTAAACAAAACCATGTATAAAGCATTTAATGCAGTGATTGGTGCATATGCTATGCTATGCTAAGTCACTTCAGTCGTGTCCAACTCTGTGTGACCCCACAGACGGCAGCCACCAGGCTCCCCCGTCCCTGGGATTCTCCAGGCAAGAACACTGGAGTGGGTTACCATTTCTTTCTCCAATGCATGAAACTGAAAAGTGAAAGCAAAGTCGTTCAGTCGTGTCCGACTCTTAGCGACCCCATGGACTGCAGCCCACCAGGCTCCTCCATCCATGGGATTCTCCAGGCAAGAGTACTGGAGTGGGGTGCCATTGCCTTCTCCGGATTGGTGCATAGTAAGTGCTTAAAGAACGTTAGTTGAGGTGGATGTTACCACTATCTGCATCAACATTATGACTGAGGATGCTGTTCTCGTCAGGAGAGCAATGCCTCATCTTGAGTGGAGGGGTGCTAGTAACCTCAAAAATCTTTCTCATATAGCTGAGCCCTGTAGGACTAGGTCACCCAGAAGGACGTGTGGTAAAGAAGAGGGTAGGGCATTCCAGCAGAAGTATTACCTTTTAAAAAATGTATAATCTGTGATACAGAAACAAATGCATTATTTAAATATTTTAATATGTAACATTTACTTTCAACCTGTATTTCTTAGGTCACAACTCTCTATACCTTATAAAAGTGTATTTTGCTGTTAGAATTTTCGTGGAGTATTTTTAATCCATTTTAATGAAGTATTGACTCTCAGTGAAAACCTAATATTTTCCTTGAAAACGATATCATTGCTATATGATAATCTTACCTAATTTTAGAATTCCTTCTTATCACAGACTCAGGAAAGCCTGGCTATTTCCTATTTCCTTTTGCTTCTTTACAAATAATGTCAAAGGGCAAGTATTATTTACCAGATTTTTTTTCCTGTCCTTCATTTCCATGTTAGCTATTCTATTTGTGTGAGAATAGGCATCTAATCATCCTTGGGCAATTCTTGATGAACGGTCAGCTGCCCTGGTGATACAAATATAATATTCAAAAACAAATATCACACCCCTTCCTAACATATGTAAGACCTGGTGCTGTTTCTGACACATGTACAGGTCTCTGGAACCCACATAATAACCAGTGGGGTAGGTAGGACAATTTTCGAGATTGGGAAACTGCTGTCAGAAGTATTGTTGCTTGCTTAAATTGACCCAGTAAATACCAGAACTGGGCAGGGAAACAAGGTTCTCCTGACTTCAAAGCCTGTTATTTCTAATATAAACACAAACATATATTAAAGTAGACCCTATGCTGTCATACACCTCCTTTTCAGAGACCTCTTATTACCTGTGAAGGTTGGATGATGTTCTGCAGAAAAGCTCAGTATGTCTTCTTTATTTTTATTTTTTTACATTTTATGATCCTAAGCTTCTGCCAGTGGACTTAAATTACTAATTATTTTAACTCTTCACCGGTTTAGTGATTTTTTGAATAATTCAAGAAGAATGTATTAGAATCCATTTTAGTATTTGCATGATTCTTTTTTTTTTTTTTTTTTGATAGCATGATTCTTGAATAATCATTTATCTTGCCCATTCTTGTGAGTTTCCTGAGGACACCTTCTATGACTTTATCTTGGACGCAATTCACAGTTTTTCTCATTGAGTGTCACACCTACTGGAAATGTTTTGGATGAATGACTGTTGACTCTTCTAGAGTAGATCACACAGTTCTTTATTTTTGACCATTTTACAAGATAGGTGGTTGTAGTAGCCAACTTCCAAATGTTCCCCAGTGATCCTTACTCCCTTGTATTCATGCCCTTGGGTTCCATCCCACTTGTAGTAGGGCTGACTTGTGTAAAAGGATGCTGCTGTCAGAGACTGAGACCCAAGACTAGATCATAAAACCCATTGCAACTTCCATCTTGCTCTTTTGGATCCCTTGTCCTGGGCGAAAGCTAGCAGCCATCTCCTGAAGACATAGCCGTCTTGGCTCAGCTTTGTGGAGACATACATGATGAACCAAGGAGACCCTTCAAGTCTATGTGAGTAAGCTGTCTAGGAGGTGAGTCCTCCAGCCACAGTCAAGCTTTCGGATGACTGCAAACTCTGCCACTGTATTGACTGAACATCATGAAAGATGGACTGGAGCCACACAACTAAACCGCCGCCAAAGTCATGACCTGCGTAAACCAAAAAATAATGTTTATTGTTTTAAGCCACTAGGTTAGGGGATAATTTGTTATACTGAGCAATAATTAACAAATGTAGTCTTTATTTGAAATGATTTTAAACCTCTTGATAGTTGGGCACTTTTAAAATGGACGTGCTCATCATTTCTTTGTGTGTATTTAAAATGGAAAGTGAAAGTGTTAGTTGTAGTCATGTCTGACTCTTTGCAACCCCATGGACTATAGCTTGTTTGTGTCCATGAAATTCTCCAAGCAAAAATATTAGAGTGGGTAGCCGTTCCCTTCTCCAGGGAGTCTTCCCCACCGAGAGATTGAACCTGGATCTCCAACATTGCAGACAGGTTCTTCACTATCTGAGCCACCAAGGAAGCCTACAAAATGGAATACACCTTTTATTTGTTCATCTACATTCGATACTATATTTAAAAATGATTCTTTTAATTCATTTTACCAATAGTCATTTAGTATTTTTAATTTAAGATGGAGGAAATAAATGGAAAACATTCATAAAACTGAAGTGTTAGGCAGTGATAAACTATTGAACTGAATTCACTTCATAACTGTTATAATGTGTTTTAACCTATTTATATCTCATAATATTAATAAAAGAGCTTGAAGAGACTCCCCCTTAATAAAAAAATAGTTGTAATCCTTGAGTATTACTTTTATCTTAGTATTTGTAAGATTTACTATTTGATCTAATAATGACTCAATGAAGGTGAAGTAAGGATGAGAGGAAGAATGATAAGGCAATAAATATTTTTTGCCCTCATCTACAAATCAAGAATTGAAAGCATGCAACGTCTAAATTGATTGCCAGTAGCCTGGTAGAGTTTGCTCCTGGTATCCAAGGAGCTTATGTTTCTTTTAGTTTCATTGTCAGGATAAGCTTTGTGTTGTGTAACCAAAAAGTGTAGCTTTGAAATCTAAGAGTGTAAAGGATGGCTCAAGAGATTTGCTCAAAAAATGAGTATCTTGTAATAATCATTGAAAATATATTTTCATAAGTCAGGTTAGTAGTGTATCAAATGCTTTTAGTATTCAATTTAGTATTTAGTATATCCTCTTTTGCTTTTAACACAATACATTTCCTTCATGAAAGAATTTTCCATCTCCATGTTTTGAAGAAGTGGTTTATTCTGTTGGCATAACATAATGATCACTGCCAGCCACGTTCTTCCATGCTTCTGTGGAATATAAAGCTGCTTCTTTATCCCTACTTAAGTTTATGAATATTGTCAAAAGCCACAAAGCTTCCTGAAATGTTTAAAAGGAATGTGTGCCCATCAATAATATTTTTTAGATTTCATAAGCTTCTGCTGACTAAGACCATAAACCACATCAGACAGATCCAGAAATCGGGCTGGGTTAAGTCTTTTCTCCTGGTCCTTTGTTCTGACCCGGCCAGTTGCCTTTGATGATTTCCTCTTACTTTGACAACTTTCTTTATTAGTAAGGTAAGGAAAATGCGTGTGTTAAAAGTGTAGCTGTGAATCTTAGCATGTTTTCTTGTCTTGAGCTCTGATGGCTGCATTACTTAGCCTTCTAAGCAGGCCTTTCGTGGTCACTGCAGATGGTGTGTCCTGTCAGTCGGACTCACACATGATGTATGGAATTAATTGTGTCTGCACTATTGAAGGAATGAATGCTTTTGCTATCACAGGGAACTTGTGAGAAAGAAAAATGAGTCAGTAGAGTTGTCACATGTCAATCACGTTTTTAAGTCACCATTTTTCTTCATGCGTATTAAAAAAAAAATAAACACAGGAAGGCACTCCATCCTCAGAATGACTTTGGAGTGGAAGCGTTTTTTAAGACAGACAGATCGCAAATTTGGAAGGTCTCTCTGTTTCTTTTTTTCTCTCTCTGTCTCTCTCATGCACACACATGCAAACCCACCCCAGATTTGGAAATTTTCAAATGTTTATACACCTTTTGGGTAAAGGGTTTATTAAAATGATATGAAAGATGATTCTGAGTTTATTTCTACTGCCCAAATAGACACATTTTGTTCATTGTAAAATTAAGGATGCTTTTAATTTGGAGACTACCTTTTAGACCAAATCATAAAAATAAGTGTCATTTTTAGAAAAACTAGCGATGTTGCTAGTCTCATACCTGAAATTCAGCCTTCCCCTCCTCCTGTGCCTGACTTTGCTACCTATGAAATCCTAGGCAATTAACTTATCTGCCTGAACCTCATCTTTCTAATCTTGGTAATGGGTTTTTTGAAGATAATAGATGATGGAAACTTCTTATGACATGCTACTTCATATAGAAGTCACCTGGTAAATATGTCAGTTTTGCTACTCATGATGATGTTGGCAGGTGTTGCTGAGACAAAAATGTAGGCTCCCTAATGGAATCCATTCACACACCACTTACCTGTGCTTGCGCCCAATCTTCAGAATAACATGTCTGATTTTGAACATTTGTTTTATGAAAAAGAGGCCAAATGGCTGATGAAAGAGTACAGAAAGAAGATATTTTGGCATTTATATGAATGAACTGAATGAACAGTTAAAAGCTTAAAACTTACAAAAATCAAGTCGTAAGACACTTGAATCAAAGAGTTGATACACTTAGATGACATCATGACAAAAGCTAGAAACTGGCGTTGGTGTGGCAGCACGAGTGGTGGAAATTTGGAGAAACTGATGGAGGGGTGAAACAAGTGGCTCAAGTTTTTATTTTTTAGTAAGTTATTCTTGAAGAAGGATTGGATTTTTGATGTGTGTGAGTCCATTCTGAAAGTCTGTGAGATGTACTGAAAGTGATAAGCAAACGATTGTTTGCCATTTACAAGTTTGTCATTTATAAAACTATTCTCCCTGCATTCTAGGGGTCAATCACTGTGAAACCAGAGGGGATGGTAGTTAGGAAGCCTTCCTACGACTTTTGGGCCTTATTTTCATAGTGGAACTATAGTCATTGGCACACTACCCAACAAAGCGCCCAGCAACCTAGGACACGTGAGGAATGAAATGCTGTAGGTTCTGAAACAGATCATCACTTTGCAGCTTCCCTGGTGGCTCCGTGGTGAGGCGCCCTCCTGCCAGTGCGGGAGACTCAGGTTCCGTCCCTGGTCCAGAAAGGTTCCACATGCCATAGAGCAACTAAGCCCCTGGACCATAGCTGTTGCACCTGTGCTCAAGAGGCTGGGGACCACAACCAATTAAGCCACCGCAGTGAGAAGCCTTGTACCACAGCCAGAGAGTAGCCCCTGCTTACTGCAACTAGAGAAGAGCCTACGCAGCAGGGAAGACACAGCACAGTACCCACGTGCCCACAAATAAATAAATAAATTTTAAAAATCCATCACTTTGTTTAAACCCTAAGGAAGTAATTAGAAGCTAATACAACTGTCATTGAACTCTCTCTTTGAACCACAAAGCTCCATTGCATGTCACCTTTGAGCTCAGAAAGTCTTATCAAAAGAAGATAACCCCCAACCCCAACCGACAATCACACAGTTAACATTTTCCTGCCCATTAATACATCACTCATGTGTTAGAAGCTGAGAAATAATATATGAGTGAATACAGTGTATAAGCTTCAGTGATGCTGGGGGGGATTATTGGACATGTTCAAATTTAACATCTTATTCTTTCAACAAGAATGTTTTGGCTCCCTTATCTTTCTAGCATAACGCTTGCCCGAGCCATTATTATTATTTACGTATATAAATGAGGAAAATGAGCAGAGGAAGCAGGAGACTCACAGCGCTGAATTTCAAGTCTTCAGTGTTTCTCTACCGTACCACATTGATCAAGGCCATTGTGTTCTGCATGATGCTCACCCTTATGAATTTTTCATCGGAAGTTGGAGGAGAAATGATTAGGCAGGCACCGAGAAAACACGATGCATAGGC
>NW_011494522.1:1595621-1607147 GCF_000754665.1 Bison bison bison
ATAGGCTGGTTGTACTTGTTCCAAAATATTTAGAAAGGCAATAAAGTCCTCGTGTTTTAGTTCCTGGCCTCAACACATTGTGTTCTATCAATCACAGTGATTTTGTTCCATTTGCTAAATGAATTTTGATGTGGAGAATTTATGACACATAAAGTTGAATTAAATATGTATGCGTGTGTATCTATAATGTGTATCTATAATTTATATAGTTTAAAAAATGCATTTGGTATCTGAAATGTACTGAGAGTTAGATGCGGATGTACCGTTTCTTTCGTCATCTAGAAAGGTACGAGAGTGCGTACGTGTGTGTACCCGGAGAATGTTATATACACATAGTGATTTTCAGTGTATGATATTTGTAATACAGCTTTATGTTGGACAGTCTCACAATGGAAAGTAATGGGTACCAATTTATGTTGACAGGAATGTGCCTTGGCAAATATCAGGGCAGGAAAAGAAATGATTCACCAAAGTGTCTGCTTAGATATCTCGGTATAGGATGGCTTTGAGGCCAGAACACATTTGTCTTACTATAAGTATGTTCTTTTCCAATTAAAACATAGTATTCTTTTGTTACATAAAATTGCTTGATTCCTTTATAAGAATATAAAATACTGTAAGACTAAAAATAAAATATTAATTAAAATTAAAGATATTAAAGGCCCTTTTTACCCATCGTCTCTTATGCAACCAGAGAGCTGTGGGGGGCATCTTGTTTAGAGATGGGCTTCAGGAGGTTAGTCTGAGGATAATATATTCACTGGATTATAAGCCAATAAGGAATTAAGTCAGACTTGGAGGAGAATATTACAGAAGAATAAGAGTGAACCTGAAAGGCTTCTAGCCTATTACAGGTTCTTCACTGGAGGTGGGGAATGTTTGGGAACATTTTTTAGTTGTTATCAGGTCCCTGGGGATGCCTGTGGTGTTGAGTTGGTGGGAATCTGGAGAGTGAAAGATCCTACATTATGAGAGATCACCTTTACAGCAGAGTTTCTGATCCCAAGTGTAGGACAGCCCTTTAGTGAATTGTCTAACACAGTCAGTGGGAGTTTGGGGGGATACTGTCTAAAAGGCAGCATAGTAAGGGATGAGACACTTCAGGGGAGTCTGTCTTACTTCTGCACACCATTATTAAGGCCTAGCATGTCCTCTAGATGGAGGTATCTTTGTGTTTTTGTTCTTGTCTTAAAGAATGCTCAAATGCCAGGATTTTCCTTGAATTTTTTCTTGCAGAGGATCAGGAAGATAATTCTTATCAGTAATATAAAGATAAATATTTCAACCTTTAAATTATTAACAGCATTTTAGAGTAGAAAATTGTAGATAAAAATATCCGTTAGAAACTCAGGGCAAGAGCTTATGATTCATTCTCCGTAAAGAAAATAAGATGATGAAGGACTAGATTCAATTTACTGCTGTCCTAGTGAAATGATTGTAAGAAGAAATATTGTATCTAAATTCACCTCTTCTTTCAGCCAATGTTTTTCAGCATCCACTGTGTGTCAGACACTGCTCTAGGAATTAAGCCTACAGCAATGTCTAAAGGGAATTTACATAATAATAATGAAGGCAGAATATCAGTAAGGTCAGATAGTGCAGGAAGCACTAGGAAGACAGGGTGAGTAGACAGAAAATGACAAAGGGTTATTTTAAAGGGGCTGGCCAAGGAAAGATTGTCTTAAGTGGCATTTTGAGTAGAAACGGAATGAAGGGTGACGTCAGCATGTGAATATGCGAGATGTAAGAAATTAAGCAGAGATACCAGTGAAAGCTCTGAGAATAATGGTCATGTTGAGCACCTGTAAGGAGACCAGAGAACAGGAGGAAAGTTGTAGAAACCAAGTTGGAGAAGCAGCCAGTTGGCCACAGGAATGGCAGCTCCACGTTAGCCTGTGGAACGGCTTTTGTTCCGAGACGCCTTAAATGCCCCTGGAAGATCCTGAGTGCAAAAGAGACGCAATCTGATGAGTGTTTCCAGAGGTGCACTCTGTGCTCAGCAGTCTTCTTCAGTAGTCTGACAAGAGTGGATGCAGAGGTTGACCTGAGCCCGGCGAAAAGGCAGAATAGGGAAGTGGCTGCTGAAGGCAGAGCTGGTGGGATATGCTGAGGGATGGCGTGTAGGCTGGGAGAGAAAGAGAAGAGCCGAGAATGACTGCAGAGTTTATGACTCCTCTCAATGTTTGGGATGTTCATTTGAGAAATTAACATGTTACTGCAAAGTTAAAATCAACATCATCTATCAGATTTAACCTCCTTAAGTCCTTTCAAATATTGCATTAGTATTAATGGCTGCTGTTGCTGCTGCTAAGTTGCTTCAGTCGTGTCCGACTCTGTGCGACCCCATAGACGGCAGCCCACCAGGCTCCCCCGTCCCTGGGATTCTCCAGGCAAGAACACTGGAATGGGTTGCCATTTCCTTCTCCAATGCTTGAAACTGAAAAGTGAAAGTGAAGTCGCTCAGTCATGCCTGACTCTTAGCGACCCCACGGACTGAAGCCTGCCAGGTTCCTCTGTCTGTGGGATTTTCCAGCCAAGAGTACTGGAGTGGGGTGCCATTGCCTTCTCTGGTATTAATGGCAGACATCCTTAATTCTCAGGGATATTTTAGTGGCTTATTGCAGATTGGAGATTTTTCCAACCTTTGGCTTTGATTTTCTGTAGTTTTGTAAATAGTCACTCTAGAGCTTAAGGTTAAAAATACATATAAGAAATACTTTTGGAGGAATGAAGTATCAATAATAGTGTAGTTGTTAAAAGTGTGAATTCTAAAAGTAGACTGCCTGGGTTTAAATACTGACATCCCCACTCAGGAGCTTTGAAACTTCAAGGCAATTAGCTACCCTCTTTTCCCTCATGTGTAAATTAGAAATATGAATATTGCCTACTTTAGAGGATTATTGTGATGATTTAGTGGTTTACTGTATGTCAAATGTTCTGAGCAATGCTTGCACATAATAAGTTCTTAATAAGCGTTGATTTTTATTGTCTATCAATACCATTGCTAGTAAGAACAGATATGTAGTGATTTGAATTTAAAAAGAGGCAGGTTCAGAAACAAAAGGCCTGAATATTCCATAAACTGAACAAGCCAAAATGAATAATTGAAAGCGAGTTCTGCATAAAATTAATGGAAAGAAATGAAACTCAGTAAATTCATGTATAAGAAGTTAAAAATTACATCAGACTATTCTTGCCTAACAAGATGTTTAAATTTGTAACCTGAGAGAAGAAACAAAAGAAACTATTTTTAAATTGTTAAAAGAGAAACACTTTTTCAATTATTATTTGTGTCATTAAAGTATAATTATGGTATACATTTGCTGTTTTTTTTGTTTGCAAGTTGCTTTTGAGAAATCCAGAGTCTATATGTTTTCTGCATTTTCCAGAATTAAAAAAATTTTTAATGGCATTCTCAAGCACATTCAGTTCAGTTCAGTTCAGTTCAGTCGCTCAGTCCTGTCTGACTCTTTGCGATCCCATGAATCACAGCACACCGGGCCTCCCTGTCTCAAGCACATTGAGGGTACTGAATTGAATGTGCACAGTAAGTAAATCTTAATTGCTCATATAGTTGAAAATAATTTTATCATATTGAAAGAAGTTCTCAAAATTGCCTAAAGGCACAGTTTTATAAGCTGTTGATCAATATCTATACTACTTAATAACAATTTTTTCCTAGCATAGAAATAATAAAGTTGTAAAAAAAAATGAGGGCTGACTTATTTACAAGCCCATAAATACTGTCTTTCTTCTAGAGTCTAGTAATAGGATTCCAGCTGGCTTGGATGTAAGTATTCAATAAATATTTGCAGCTTGATCAATGTTTAATTATAAATTTCATGTGCTAAGTGAAGTGAAATAGAAATTCTGAGTTTGCTCTATGAATCAAAATAACTTGACTTTTAAAGTGTAATTGTGATAAGTGGCCTTTAGTTTGACATTTTGAAGCTGACCTGACAGCATGGGATCATCCACAAATGTTTATCCAGTGCCAATTATTTAATGTGCATTGTGATTGGAGCTTGGGCATTTCATTTGCAAAGCTGTGGATAAATTTGATTCTTTTCTGGTTCCTTTTATCTCTTGCTTTGGACTATTGCAATAGCATTTGCTTTAATTTTCCCCTAGAATAAAATCCAAAACATTAAATATTCTTTTCACTGTGGTACCAACAAATCTTTCCAAGCTGTTTATGAAGTAATATCCTATTTTGCTATCTTGATATGCTTTATTGGTTAAATATATGTAAGCCATATTAACTTTTGTATATTGAAAACACTCCTCTCTTTAAAATGACATTCTGCTTGTTACCTGCTTCTTGGGTGTTCTGGGAATTCCTGGTATGCTGAAAATAGGAGCCAAGTAGGCTTGGAAGAAGATGGGAGAAGCTACCTATATAACGGATGATTCCTTGCCAGGTTTTAGTAGTCTTAAAATATCCATAATTGCATAATCCAGCAATCTGTGTTGGGGCCAGCTCATGGCAATAATGGTTACAAAAGTAGTTCTTGGAGAGGGTCCCATAGGTTTAGCACCAGAGATGATGGAAGTAAGGTGAGAGAAACATTTCAGTCAGAAATTGGACAGCAAACTCCAGGATTCAACTAACCAGGGTCAAAGTTGAAAAAGCTGCAGCCAGATTCTCTTTCAAATACTTTGGAACATAGGGATTTGTCTTGGGTAGTTTAGTCATTTTAACAATATTGATTCTCCCAATCCAAAAACATGGTATATTTTTTTCCATCTGTTTGTGTCATCTTTGATTTCTTTCATCAGCATCTTACAATTTTCAGAGTACAGATCTTTTGCCTCCTTAGATATGTTTTTTCCTAAGTATTTTATTATTTTGATGTGATGGTAGATGGGATTGTTTCTTTTATTTCTCTTTCTAATCTTTTGTTGTTAGTGTGTAGAAATGCCACAGATGTCTGTGTATTAACTTTGCATCCTGCAACATTACTGAGTTCATTGGCAAGGTCCACTAGTTTTCTGGTAGCATCTTTAGGATTTTCTGTGTATAGTATCATGTCATCTACAAACAGTGACAGTTTCACTTCTTTTCTAGTTTGTACACACTGCTGTATTTAAATAGATAACCAACAAGGACCTACAGGAAATAAATAACACCAATCGTAGAAGCGGTCACCAGTGGTCGTGTAGGGGGACATAGGAGTGTGACGAGCAGGCGATCAACTGCACATTGCTCTCCATTGTGGTGTCTCCCGATTCAGTGTCCGTACCATCTTCCTAGTGGAATTCAAGGTTATGTCTGCAGGTGAGCAAGTTATTCCTTCTGGCAGCTATGAGCAACTCAGCAGGCCAGAAGTTTCACCATCCTTCAGGGATATTGGGTAAAATCTGTTTTCATCAGTCTCCTGGGCTGGATTTAACCTGCTTTTCTTCTAGGTTCTTAGTGCTTTCTGTAACTCGTTAATGGACCCTAATAGAGTTGGCTTTGTAACAGAGTAAAACCACGTTTCTTTAGACCAGGCCTTCATTCCTTCCTGGTACCTGGTAAGAATTCAATACATACCTTTTTGAGTGTGTTGGGTGTGTGAAATATTTTAATGAAGTGAGGGAAGAATCAGATTTATTTTTTCTTGGCAGCACCTTCCTATTCTCTTAACTGCTTATATTTAAGATTTTAGGCTCCAATAAGGACCCCCCCCCATTTTTATTAAAGCATATGGGAGAAAGACAAGTCTTTTATATTTATTGCTTTATTTAAATAAATTGGCAGATTCACACCTGAAGATTTAATCATCTATTTTTAGACTTCATTCATCCTCTGCACACTGGGTGAACAACTTGCTGCTCATTAAACAGATTGTACACTAAAAACTATAGAGTACAAAAGCAGACATATCATACATTTGGTGATAATTAGTAGTGTTCATTTCCTCAATAAGTACTAGGGCATACCACACTGTTTCCATAGCAACCTCTATTCTGTTCAATTAACTGCCTAATGTGAATATATGAATAAGTTTCTGTATTTAAGGAAAAAAAAACAAACAATGGGGTGATTTCAGAGTTTACGGTTACAGATGTAAGAATACTGGTTTTACCTTATTTTCTACTTTACTTTTAGAAACACATTTTTGATGTTTTTAGGTACTACTGGTCATAGCCAGAAAAACCATAAAGAGTGAATAAATTTTAATGAATTTCTAAATGGCCTACTGAACCAGATTCTCCCAGTCCCCAGCTACTCCCTGGTTGTAAATTATGCAAATAAACAAGCTGCTTTAACTCTTTCAGGACATTAGGGTACCATTTGGCAAGTAGCTACTCCAGGGAACTCATCCATCATGGGGGTAAAGAAAGAAAAACAAAGGCCATTTCATAGCAATTAAGTCATTGTTGCTTTAGTTTATAAAATATCCCTGGAAAGCAGGACTGACATTAAGTTTGTTTTTCTGAAGAGAAAAACTTAGATATTTTCAGCAGAGTCTCAGACCCCATGGCCAACAGCATGCCACAGAGGAGAGAGCAATGACTGGATTCAGAGAGCAAATCCTGGAGCCAAAATACGCTAAGGCTGAGGCTAGAAATACCAGCTTGCCCCACCGTGAAAGTGATAGCAGTACTCTTGATACTGAGTCGATTCTTAATCTTACTCTATCACCTTCTTATGTGATTACGTCAAGGCACAGTGAGTAAAGCTTGATTAGTTTTCCTCTTTTCTTTGGTGGAACCTTATTAAATTGTTAGCATTAAGCATTTCTGACACCAAAGAAAGTATAGTTCACTGGGGCCTAGTCCATTTTCCTAAAGCACTAAAATGTGTTGTTTGGCTAAATAACCTGTGTAGCCTGACACATTGCAAGCAGCCAGGAATCATTAGTACCTTTTCTATTTCTAATGATTGGTGGGTAGTGGGTGGAATGTCAACCAGAGCAGTGTTGTCATCAGCCTGGTGCTTGCCTGCATGATTTGGGCTGTTGACATCAGGTGGGGAATCAAGAAAACAGATTTATGTCCTACTCATTCCACTAAGACGCACACCTGGTGAGCTTAACTATTATTCCTCTGCTGCTGCTGCTAAGTCACTTCAGTCGTGTCCGACTCTGTGTGACCCCATAGACGGCAGCCCACCAGACTCCCCCGTCCCTGGGATTCTCTAGGCAAGAACACTGGAGTGGGTTGCCATTTCCTTCTCCAATGCATGAAAGTGAAAAGTGAAAGTGAAGTCGCTCAGTCGTGTCGGACTCCTAGCGACCCCATGGACTGCAGCCTACCAGGCTCCTCCATCCATGGGATTTTCCAGACAAGAGTACTGGAGTGGGGTGCCATTGCCTTCTCCTCTATTATCTAAAATGAGAATGATGATGTTGATGTACTTTTTCCAAAGAGGTTGCAATCTTTTGATGTTCTTTGTAAACAACAACAACAAAAAGCTAATAGGTTTATATTACCATACGTTTTTATATCACTGCCAAATATTTAATATCACCTCTGTTATCTTTTCTGGCTATTTTAAAGAAAATAAATCTAAATTCCAATGCTGGAGAGGGTGTGGAGAAAAGGGAACCCTCTTACACTGTTGGTGGTAATGCAAACTAGTACAGCCACTATGGAGAACAGTGTGGAGATTCCTTAAAAAACTGGAAATAGAACTGCCTTATGATGCAGCAATCCCACTGCTGGGCATACACACTGAGGAAACCAGAACTGAGACACGTGTACCCCAGTGTTCATCGCAGCACTGTTTATAATAGCCAGGACATGGAAGCAACCTAGATGTCCATCAGCAGATGAATGGATAAGAAAGCTGTGGTACATATACACAATGGAGTATTACTCAGCCATTAAAAAGAATACATTTGAATCAGTTCTAATGAGGTGGATGAAACTGGAGCCTATTATACAGAGTGAAGTAAGCCAGAAAGAAAAACATCAATACAGTATACTAATGCACATATATGGAATTTAAAAAGATGGTGATGATAACCCTATATGCGAGACAGCAAAAGAGACACAGATGTATAGAACAGTCTTTTGGACTCTGTGGGAGAGGGAGAGGGGGATGATTTGGGAGAATGTCATTGAAATATGTATAATATCATATAAGAAACGAATTGCCAGTCCAGGTTCAATGCAGGGCACAAGATGCTTAGGGCTGGTGCACTGGGATGACCCAGAGGGATGGTACAGGGAGGGAGGAGGGAGGAGGGTTCAGGATGGGGAGCACGTGTACACTCGTGGCAGATTCATGTTGATGTATGGCAAAACCAATACAATATTTTAATTAACCTCCAATTAAAATAAATAAATTTAATTAAAAAATTAAAATAAATAAAATTGGGGGGAAAAATAAAGTCCATAACATATGCTATGAGGAATGATGAGTCTTTTAAAAGCAATGTATCAAGTTTGGGGTTTCCCTTTTTCCTATCCTATAAATATCTATATATACTCTCTCTATATATAATAAAAGATATACATACATATATGTTGATTTTTGAATAAAGTATGTACAGGCATTTTTGGATAGCTGTATATTGAAAATATCTTAGAAAAATATACAGATACACATCCCCTAATTTAAAATCTTTACTAATGTTTAGCCTTGTGCCTAGTAAGTACTCAGAAATGCCAGCTGTCATTTCAACTGGTTTCCTTTTATTTTTCATATAGTGATGCTGATTTAAACAAAATTATATTATAGATATTTCCAGTTTTGACTAAGAGGTTCATATTCAGAGATAAGTGGAAAAACATTTCTGCTAGAATAAATTCAGCTGTAAAGTGAATTTTATTGATTTTTAAAAAAATGCTCAGCAGCATATGAAATGTTATATGATTACTGTTTCGTTGTATGCTCATTATATCCCTATGAGTTATGTTCCACTGTTGTGTCCCTTAGTATCTTAAGTGTACATCATCACTTTAATACTTTCATGAATCTGTAACTGTTTCATTATGTTTTTTTTTCCATAAGCAGAAGGAAGGGTACTTAAGATGAGTCATCATTATAGTCCTTAGACTTTTAAAAAGTGTTTCTAATACTTATTGTTAAAGTCAATGTATACTTAATATAAGAGAACATTTATTTTGCTGAAGTTATTCTACACCATTCCTTATCACAAATTTTTCACAATGAAGAAGTTAAAATGATAATTAAAATAGTCGTCTTTCAGACTTCTCTGGTGGTGCAGTGGTTAACAGCCCACATGCCAATGCAGGGGACACAGGTTTGATCCCTGGTTAGAGAAGACCCCACATGCCAAGGGGCACCTAAGTCCGTGCACCACAGCTCCTGAGCCTTCACTCCAGAATGCATGCTCCTCAACTAGAGAAGCCACTGCAGCGAGACGCCTGAGCACTGCAGCTGGCGAGCAGCCCCCGCTCCCGGCTACCAGAGAAAGCCCATACGCAGCAATGGAGACCCAGCACAGCCGAACTTTTTTTTTATAATAGTCATTTTTCTTCAAAGTTGACAATTCTTATGCGTTCATAAAGATGTTTATCAAAGAAAACTAGATATTATTCTTAGCACTGGCCAGAAAAAAGGCTAAAAGATTCAAAGCACTTTCCAAATATTAAATAATTGGCTTAAAAAGTTTAAAGGAGAAGCTAAACCAATATACATTCCCAAGTAACATTTTATGTTAGTAGTGAGGTTAGAATTTGGCTACTATTTTTAAAGTGCCGAGAGGTCTTATAAATGTGAGGTTCATAGTCAGAAAATATTTATACACCATTGTTTCAGTGAAGGGGTTTGCAAGATAAATATTTCCATTTGCCACTTCTTTCTTTGAGTAAGAATATACTTAGGTAAAATTAAAAATACTCATTTTACTCTGTTTGAAAAACATGATTATTAGAGTGCTGTTTGGAATTGCATCAAATGTATATATTTATCTTGGGACATCTAACATCTTTATGATAAATTTTCCCATGTCAGGCTATAAAATGAGTTTTTAATTGTTCAGATCTTATTCTATATCATTCAAAGATATTGTGATCTTTTCTTCATAAAATCCTGATCTGTTCTGTTACATTCATCTCTAGCTATTTAACAGTTTTGTTTATAAGGTAAACAGAATATTTTTTCTGGTTCTATTTCTCACCTTGCTGCTGCTGCTAAGTCGCTTCAGTCGTGTCTGACTCTGTGCGACCCCATAGATGGCAGCCCACCAGGCTCCCGTCCCTGGGATTCTCCAGGGAAGAACACTGGAGTGGGCTGCCATTTCCTTCTCCAGTGCATGAAAGTGAAGTCTCACTTCTTTATGTGTATTTTAATTTTGTTTCCAGCCACCTTGAAAAATCTTCTCTTTAATTCAGGCTGTTTTTATAAGAATCCTTTGAGGTTTTGAGAGGATTGAAATGAGATGTGTTGTTTTCAAGCTTAAATGATGCCTGACACAGAGCAAATCCTCAGTAAATAGTGGCTGTTCTCATTTTCTAAGGATACACTTTCAGGCTTCATGGTTTTTATCTATAGGACATCCTCTTCAGCGTTGGATTGCATGCACTGCTATTTTGGTGGTTTAATGCATTCACTTTACTTTTGAACAGTGAACAGTGAAAGTCGCTCTGTCGTGTCAGACTCTTTGTGACCCCATAGACAAAACCGTCCATGGGTTTCTCTAGGCCAGGATACTGGAGTGGGTAGCTTTTCCCTTCTCCAGAGGATCTTCCCAACCCAGGGATCGAACCCAGGTCCCCTGCATTGTGAGTGGATTCTTTACCAGCTGAGCCACAAGAGAAGCCCAAGAATACCCCATAGACAAAACCGTCCATGAGTTTCTCTAGGCCATGGATACTGGAGTGGGTAGCCTCTCCCTTCTCCAGAGGATCATTTATTGGGCTTCTGCCATCACACGCTTGTTGCATTTACAGAGAATTTTTTTCATTCTGTGAAACAGCATGAGC
The DNA here is from genome assembly GCF_000754665.1 of Bison bison bison. Taxonomy (NCBI): domain Eukaryota; kingdom Metazoa; phylum Chordata; class Mammalia; order Artiodactyla; family Bovidae; genus Bison; species Bison bison. The sequence continues at coordinate 1,606,506 of NW_011494522.1, forward strand.
AATAATTTCTTTGTTCTAAAGACTGTCATACCATAAACAGTACTACAAGGGACCAACTGCAAGAAAATCTAGCTTTGGGACGACAACTAATGTTAATTAATTAAAGATAGTTATTAAACATGTTGAAAAGAGAGATGCTCTTTTCCTTGCAATGTCATCATCTTTAATGGATGATGACAATATTTTTGCATCCTCAAGCACAAAAATATATATGTTTTAATGTGAAAAATGTGACATTCATAGTGTGAAACTTTGAGGTAGCCATCATGGTTTGTTTGTTTGTTTGTTTCTATTTTGGAAATTTCCTTAAAATATTCCCTGTGGAAATTATTCCTGGGGAAATTAAAGCTCTGAGAATTGAATAAACTTCCCAAAGTTACAGAATTACTGTAAAGCTGATATAATACTCAAATCTTAATTAAATTCTAAAGTCATCCTCGTATCCTCTAATTCTACTACTCATTACATCATAAATAATGATTTTATTGAAATAAATAATTTTACTTTAAAAATATTCAGCTAGTTTATAAATATCTGCGGCTGCTAAGTCGCTTCAGTCGTGTCCGACTCTGTGCGACCCCATAGACGGCAGCCCACCAGGCTCCCCCATCCCTGGGATTCTCCAGGCAAGAACACTGGAGT
>NW_011494522.1:1607247-1631966 GCF_000754665.1 Bison bison bison
GACAACTCTTAGCGACCCCATGGACTGCAGCCTGCCAGGCTCCTCCATCCATGGGATTTTCCAGGCAAGAGTACTGGAGTGGGGTGCCATTGCCTTCTCCATTATAAATATCTAGGGATGCATAATGGATTTAATATGTAAAATAAATCAACACTATTAATGTTTGACTAAAGGTGATTACCAATGCTTGTGACAAAAAATTTGCCATAGAATTTGTAATATTTAAACCATCACTGAGATTGAAAATTTACTTATGGCACTTAGAATTGTAAAGTTAAGTATTCGTTAGAATTTTAGGGGGGCGAAATAGCATCATGATCAGGAAGATTGCAGCCTTTTTACAGTTTTTGTCCTTAAAGGTAAGAGTTGAAGCAATTTCCAATATTGATAAAAAATTTTTACCCTACAGATACATCGTAGCTGCTTTGTTCTAGAGATTGCCCTAAGCATTTTATAAATATTAACTTACTTAATCCTCATATTCATGGGAGGTAGGCACATTATTATTCCCATCTTAGAGTAAAGAAAATGAAGCATACACACTGGCTTATGTTTACAAAGCTAGTAAATGTGGCCATCAGATTTCATCTAGGCTGTCTAATTCCAGAGTTTGTGCTCAGGGCTGCCTTTCATCCATATCATCCAAATACTTCAGTCATTCAGTCAGTGCTTCATTTTAAACATATTGCCTATATTTCCATGTTCTGTGTTCTACAAAGTAGCTGATGCATGCAGCTGTAATTTCAGAGAATTCCATTATTTTTAAAATTGTGCTATGATAGGGCAGAGTCATGTTTTTAAATAGCATTTCCTTATTTGACTACTGTCATAGAAATTTTTAAAATTGACATTTTAATTAATGAGTCAAAGGTTCTCAACAGACACTGTTTGATGGATCATGAAGCAACCTTTGTGTGTGCTCTGCTGCCATTTGTCATCTCATCTGTGCAGTGGAGCAGAGGACATAATGCTTCTTGTCTATAGGGATTTCTTTTGCAATTGATCATTAATTGAAAAACGTGGCATAACTAAGTCTTAGGAGAGAAATTAATGTCTTGTCCCAATTAAATGCATTAATTAAAAAAATAGGATCTTTGAATGATTTTTATGAATGGCCAAATGTCTTTATACTGCTGTCTTGAGTATAATGGGGGATTTTTTCTGTTGCTTTGTTAGAAAACAAAGGATAAAATCATGGAATTTCTCTTAATGTATCTTCTGCTGTGCTTAGTCGCTTAGTCCTGTCTGACTCTTTGAGACCCCATGGACTGTAGCCCACCAGGCTCTTCCATCCATGGGATACTCCAGGCAAGAGTACTGGAGTGGATTGCCATGCCCTCCTCCAGGGGATCTTCCCCACCCAGGGACCAAACTCAGGTCTCCCACGTTGCAGGTGGAATTTTTACCATCCGAGCCACCAGGGAAGCCCAAATGGATCTTACCAGCCCCTAGAAAGGATAACTCTTTGCTCTTCTACATCTTCATTCTCTTCAAAGACTAGGATTCCATGTTCTGTACTTCTTGTCAGTGTACGCCACCTCCTGCTCTTTCTATGCTTCGTCCCTTTGCCTTTCTGCCACATCCAATGTAGGTGTCTGCTTTCTCTGAGAAGTCACGGTCTCTGGTGTGAAGGTGTACAATCTTCCACAGGAATCTATAGGTCATACTGTGTTAGCTATAGTTCTCTTATTTGATAAGTATCGTCTGGATATTCTGAAAGTACTGATTGGAGAATAGAGCAATTTAAGAGAGGATTTTTACACTATTTTTGAACATGTGACATTTTTATGTATGAATAGTTCATCCATAATACTTGAATAGATTAAAACTCTCCAAACAGCAATAAAATCCATAATATTCATAGCAACATCACCACTGTGTCACAGTGGTGCAAATGACAGATATCGTCTGAGCTGTTTATTCTTACCTTGTTACTCTATTTGAGTAGGACTATTACCTTGAACCTGCTCTCTAATGTGCTTAGGTGACAATGTTTAAATGTTCTCTGTTGCTGCTGCTAAGTCGCTTCAGTCGTATCCGACTCTGTGCGACCCCATAGACGGCAGCCCACCAGGCTCCCCCGTCCCTGGGATTCTCCAGGCAAGAACACTGGAGTGGGTTGTCATTTCCTTCTCCGATGCATGAAAATGAAAATTGAAAGTGAAGTCATTCTGTTATGTCTGACTCTTAGCAACCCCATGGACTGCAGCCTACCAGGCTCCTCTGCCCATGGGGTTTTCCAGGCAAGAGTACTGGAGTGGGCTGCCATTGCCTTCTCCATTAAATGTTCTCTAGGAAGGATGAATATCTATTTGGACTGATGCTTCACTTTTTTTTCCCCTTCAATATATTTCACATTCTATTTAAAGGACATTGGAGTGACTGTATCTATATTCAGCAAAAGTTTTAAACATTGAAAAATAATTGGTAATAGACACATTGCATCCTGATTTAGAACCACTGAGGTAGGTGTGGGGAAAATGCCCATTGAAATAAAGTTTGGGGTAGCTAGACCATCTCCCTTTGGGTCTAGATTGCTGACAGATCAAGGATCTATAAGCAAGTTTTTACTGACCTTCATCTTCTGTGTATAAAGGACATTTGAGATTCCTTCATTACTTAATTTAGTCAGGTAACAATCTGATCTAGGTGCTAGGCACTTGTCTAGGTATAAATGGCTCAGAAATGATCAGGATAGACCCGCTGTCCACTCTTGAGCAATGTATAGTCTGTGGAGGACTGCTGAAGCAGAAACTGAATGGCTCATTCATTCCCTGATTCAGCACACTTTATCTGTAGCACTTTTTGTGATTTGCCCCATTATACATTTGTTGGCGGTCTCCCCCAACCAGGATGTAAATGGTCTGAAGGCAAGGGTTTGTCTACTTTGCCCATTGCTGGAACTCCTCTGCTAGAACATGTGCTGGCTCCTACTGTGAGGTCAGTGTTGAAGGAGAAGAATTAAGTGACACATATTTTATATTTATCTGCTAAGTAAGAGGGTGCTTACTGCCAGGTATAAAAAGATGAATGGAAACCACAGGGAGTAGGAAAGTCTGTTTGGGAACAGACAGTCCACCGAGAGCTGGCGACATGCAGCAACAGACCGAGAAATCAGGTACTTTGAGAAGCACAGAGCAGGACTAATAGGTGCAGACTTTAGAGGTGAGCAATAGCCTCCTAAAAGACATGCTGTCTGACTGCACGGAGCAGTCGTCAGCCTTAAAACTCAATACTCTGGGATCTTACTGTTAGTCCCCGCCTCACCTGCATATGCCCCACATTCAGACAGCTGCCCGCACAGAGACGTTACGCGTGCACTGTTGCTCCTAGGGCATCCAGGCAGCAGAGAGGGACGTCTGACTGGAGGCCTAGAAGAGACATGACAGGGAGGAAAATGGACCTGAAGTTTCAAAGGGGGTACACTGTTACGGAAAAAGCTGAGAAGAGGTCCCATGGCAAAGGTGGTGGTGGTGGTTTAGTCATTACGTCATGTCTGATTCTTTTGCAATGTCATGGACTGTAGCCTGCCAGGCTCATCTGTGCCTAGGATTTCCCAGGCAAGAATGCTGGAGTGGATTGCTATTTCCTTCTCCAGGGGATCTTTCTGACCCAGGGATGGAACACATGTCTCCTGCTTTGGCAGGCAAATTCTTTACCACTGAGCCTCCTGGAAAGCCACATGGCAAAGGTTCTCGTATAGAATCTTCCTGACCATCATCTAATTCTTGGATTCAGTTCTTAGAGATTAAGGCTGGTTGATTAGTCTTGTATCATGTACCTTCCCCTTTCTTTAGATGTGCTTCTGTTTATTTCCTTTGACTAAGTTTTATGGCATTAAAATGTATCAGGGAAGTAGAAGATTATAATTGCTGAGGAAACTGTACAAAAGAGATGATGAATTTGGAAAACTAATCACAGAGATGCAGAGCAGAGAGAAAGAGACTTGTCTTGCAACACCCTGGAAAAAGCAATTCCTCAGTGGGAGATGAGTCATCATTTTGCAGAAAAGACTGCAGAAAAGCAAAACTTTCTTTAAAATACTCCTGATAAAGAAAATATAAATTGTAAAACCACTTTGGAGAGCAATTTGCTAAAACCTAGTAATCCTGACATGACCTGGCAATTCCACTCCTATTAGGTTGAACTGTCTGAAATTGCTGACACCTACCTGTTTTTGACCTACAAAAACACCATTTTCAGATGGTCTACCTGTATATTTCTTAGAGACATGTGTCTATGTGTGCAAGAAATACAATTGTAGCAGCAAAAATTGGAAATGAACTAAATAATGCCTTCAAGAAAAGAATGGATAAATCATTGCATATTTATACAATGAAGAGTTAAAAACAAAGCATTTAACTTCATTATAATTAAGAATGACTTGGGGGTGACATTTCTTGGTCAGGGGAGAGCAGCTCCCTTGTATATTAGAAAGGCTTTACGTGTCTTAACTGGCACATCAAATTATGCTTTCTTCAGTTTATGCTTCAGCTAAAATCACAGTAAGCTCAAGTCATTAGTCTTCTAAAACAGCTCTGTGTCACAGCCAGCTGTAGACTCGTAGCACATTTTTCTTTGCTGAAACTGAGTAGACATTTTTCTTTGATCTCAGAAATTTGAGAAAGTTTGGGACTTGAGATTTTTTGCCTCCATTTTACCCTCCTTCCATCTTTCCAGAAACACTTGGAAAGGCACATGATCAGAATCTATCGCTGCTTGCGATAGATTAGTGCTATTTCTGATCCTGTTCTTTCTGATATAAAATGAAGTGATTTATTAACATTTTACAGCCAGTACTGCTGTTATACTGTGCCAACCCTCTCTAAGGCTTGGAATGAAGTAATATAGATGCACTACTCTTTCTAGTGAAATTACTACTGTATTATGTTTTACTACTACAGGAGAATAAAGCCTGCCAGTCAGGAAATTGCTTGATTTAAAAGCACAGTTCTACCATTCCTATACCATATAAAAGAAAAATGTGGTTTCTGTACCTTAATTTACAGTGTACATCTCAACTTCTCCTAAAACAGATGGAGAAATGCAATAACATTACATTTCGGGCCCTCAATACCAAGGAGAAACCTGGCAGCTGTTCAAAAATACTGAAACAACAAAGAAGGAAACAGATCCTGACGCTTCCCTCTTGTTGCACCCTCTATCATTGCCCAAACAGAGATTTTGCCCTGTTTGAAAAATCATACCTATTTGGAAACATATACAAAGTATAATTGAGTCTTGCAGCATTGTCCAGTAAAAGTAGGTCCTGGTTTCAAAGGAATTACTTTGGAGGAGTATAAAAGCCATGAAGCTGCTGAGATTTATCATCAAACAAGGTCTGATCCTGAATTATGCTATGATTTAGCTACAGTTAGAGACCTGATCTTTATTATCTTTTCAGGAGCACATACACACGCACACGTGTACAGCCAGACACCCTTAATTTTACTTACTTAATTGGGCTCTTGGTTGGAGACTTTGTCATGTATGGTGTTTTAAGTCAAAAACATCAAAGGTGGTGAACATTGCAGATGATCAGTTTAATAGCAGTATTTATATCTCACAAATTACAGAGTATTAGAATATATTACCGACTGGTTATTAAATGGTAATAGTTGGATCAGGGCCAAACTGATTATTCAAGTATTTCTGCTGCTTTATTATGAGCTTGGCAGTCAGTGGAAGAGCTCTCTTCTGAATGTTATTGTTCATACAACTGTGGAGAAAAACTGTGAAGAAATCTGCAAACAGCAAGTCGCCTAATATATGTCATAAAATTTTTGGCACCTGTTTGCTCTAATAATTATCTCAGTTTTGCTTTGTGTATGAAGTGTAGAGCTGATGGAGCCTGCTAAAGTTTCTTTCAACTCTGTATTCTATGAACTTTCCTGAACTTTTTGCTGGCAGATATTATTGGTTAAGGTATCTACTGAGAAGATAAGTCTTTTTTATTTTCCTATTCAGAGTCCATTGGAAATCCTCTGTTTACACCCCATATTGTTTTTGATGTAACTTATTCTTTCAGCACATCATAAAGTAAGCTATTTGGGAACTAGGAAAGTAGACTAGGGAGGTGGTTTAGATAGAATCAGGCTCAGATGATAAGCTGTAATCATACATTATCCCCATAGATGATTTTCCTGGGTTGTTCCTTTCTCAACTTCTTAAATAAATTTCAGAATATAATTTGGATTAGACCTTATTCAAGCCAGTGGTTCTGCAGAGAGACCACTGCAACATAGATATACCTAGACCAGGAATGAAAAATTCATTCCATCTTTCAACCAACATTTATTGAGCACCTCTTATATGGAAGGCAGTTTACCAGGCACTGAGGATAACTTAGTGAATAAAATGCAGGTTGTTAGTGACTTTAGATGTTTCAAAGTCTGATGATATTTGTGTATTTCAAGTTCTATGATGAGTATTAGTGACAAGAGATGGAGATAATACATTACTTGTAACCCCTGGATAGTAATTCACTATGTGCTATATTATTTTTTGTCCTGTTGGCACTCATTTCAAGTTTTAATTTATCTTATTTAATTAAAAGGCATAAATTAGCACATCATATGGTTTGCATCAAATTATGCAGCTCACTGCTTGGATTATCTCTGATTCACACAGTGAAGTCAAGATACAAACAAGGGTTGGTAAATCAGAAATACAAAGAAACTTTCCATTTGAATTTTAAAGTACAAGCAGAATTCATGTGCACTGTATCTGTACATCGTGACCATTATATTGATTAATCTTCTTAAAAATGACTTTGTTATAATAGATTCAGTTTGAGCAGTCTTCTGTAATATGGCAAATACAAAATCATTTTGCCATTAAAACTTGCTCTCTGCTATGTTTTGTATGATGAAATATTTTTTTACGTGTGCCTTTGGAAAGGGATAATTTACTAGCTCTTTCTTTTCAAATGACAGTCTTCACTTTTGCTTCTCCTTGCAATAGTCTTATTTTCTTTACCGAGGTCATGTTGAGTTCCTCTTTCACTTTAGTTTAGGTCCTTTCATGAGTCATTTAGTCAGAATACATTGAAACAGAGATCTTTCTCATCAGATATGTTGAGCTATGTTGTTTCATTTCAGTGGTGATGCCCTGATGTCCCTCCATCCCTTCTTCTCTTTGTCTGCTAAGCTTGTTTTCTCCACTTTTGGCTTTTGGCTGGCCTTCTGTTTCTCCCTCCTTTTTCAGATAGTTCCCAGGTGCCAGATGGAGAAGGCAATGGCACCCCACTCCAGTGCTCTTGCCTGGAGAACCCCAGGGATGGGGGAGCCTGGTGGGCTTTCGTCTGTGGGGTCACACAGAGTTGGACACGACTGAAGCGACTTAGCAGCAGCAGCAGCAGGTGCCAGGCTCTGTGCTGGCTTCTAAAGATGCAGTTGATGAAGCTGTTAATCACATGTGTCTTCGAGCTAGTAATAAAAAAATATTCCTTAAACAAACAATCGCACACACTGAAATGATTCTGTGTTTTTAATGTCCTGAAAGGGAAAGTATGAGGTATATTGAGAGGTGTAATTGGGGAACTTACCCTAGGCTATGGAGGAGGGGGTGAAATAAGAAAGTCTTCCTGAACTTGACATTTAAGACGATCCTTGAGCGCTTCTGGAAAAGGTCAGTTTTCATTCTAATCCCAAAGAAAGGCAATGCCAAAGAATGCTCAGACTACCACACAGTTGCACTCATCTCACATGCTAGTAAAGTAATGCTCAAAATTCTCCAAGCCAGGCTTAAGCAATACGTGAACCATGAATTTCCTGATGTTCAAGCTGGTTTTAGAAAAGGCAGAGGAACCAGAGATCAAGTTGCCAACATCTGCTGGATCATGGAAAAAGCAAGAGAGTTCCAGAAAAACATCTATTTCTGCTTTATTGACTATGCCAAAGCCTTTGACTGTGTGGATCACAATAAACTGTGGAAAATTCTTCAAGAGATGGGAATACCAGACCACCTGACCTGCCTCCTGAGAAATCTATATGCAAGTCAAAGAAGCAACAGTTACAACTGGACATGGAGCAACAGACTGGTTCCAAATAGCAAAAGGAGTACATCAAGGCTGTATATTGTCACCCTGTTTATTTAACTTATATGCAGAGTACATCATGAGAAACACTGGACTGGAAGAAGCACAAGCTGGAATCAAGATTGCCGGGAGAAATATCAATAACCTCAGATATGCAGATGAAACCACCCTTATGGCAGAAAGTGAAGAGGAACTAAAAAGCCTCTGGAGGAAAGTGAAAGTGGAGAGTGAAAAAGTTGGCTTAAAGCTCAACATTCAGAAAACGAAGATCATGGCATCCGGTCCCATCACTTCATGGGAAATAGATGGGGAAACAGTGCAAACAGTGTCAGACTTTCTTTTTCTGGGCTCCAAAATCACTGCAGATGGTGACTGCAGCCATGAAGTTAAAAGACACTTACTCCTTGGAAGGAAAGCTATGACCATCCTAGAAAGCATATTCAAAAGCAGAGACATTACTTTGCCAACAAAGGTCCATCTAGTCAAGGCTATGGTTTTTCCAGTGGTCATGTATGGATGTGAGAGTTGGACTGTGAAGAAGGCTGAGCACCGAAGAATTGATGTTTTTGAACTGTGGTATTGGAGAAGACTCTTGAGAGTCCCTTGGACTGCAAGGAGATCCAACCAGTCCATTCTGAAGGAGATTAGCCCTGGGATTTCTTTGGAAGGAATGATGCTAAAGCTGAAACTCCAGTACTTTGGCCACCTCATGTGAAGAGTTGACTCATTGGAAAAGACTCTGATGCTGGGAGGGACTGGGGGCAGGAGGAGAATGGGACGACAGAGGTTGAGATGGTTGGATGGTATCACTGACTCGATGGATGTGAGTCTGAGTGAACTCTGGGAGTTGGTGATGGACAGGGAGGCCTGGCGTGCTGCGATTCATGGGGTCACAAAGAGTAAGACACGACTGAGTGAGTGAACTGAACTGAACTGAACTTGAGCACTTCTTTATTGGTGAGAACAAGGAAGAATTTGAGGAGAAGCAGTTCTAGTCGCCACTTCTCTGCTGTCAGGAGATATTTCACTTGATGCCGAGTTTCAAAGAGATACAGCTGGAAAGGAAGCGTTGTTATTACATATGCTGAATTAATCTAATCATGATTTGAAAAGAGAGAATTTGTCTTAAGTGCAAAATCTGATGAACATTTTGCCATGTACAATGAACCGTTTCATATTTCTGTATTTCTTTGACTTGAGTTATTTTGTGTGGTTTATTATTTCAATTTAAAAATTATATGAATTGTAATTGATTTGTAGAAGGATGCTTTGTTTTACGGGTTCAGTAAATCTGAAAATGTTTTTGGAGCCCGATACCAGTCTTGGGAAAACATTGTTTGCTGGTTAGTCGCTAAGTCATATCCACCTCTTTGACCATGGACTGTAGCCTGCCAGCTCCTCATCCATGGGATTTCCCAGGCAAAAATACTGGAGTGAGTTGCCCCTTGCTTCTCCAAAACATTAGTTAGTGTTAATGACTTACATTTCCCACTTTTGATATTATTTAATAGGCTAATAAAGATCATAGAGATGGTCTTTATAATACCTATTACTAGGTCAGCAATAAGATTGAGAATCAAACTAAAGATGCTGCTGCTGATATATGAGGAGCCTGGCGGGCTGCAGTCTACAGGGGGCCAAAGAGTCGGACATGACTCTTTGGCCATTTAGATAGATATGGCCATATCACATATAGATAGATATAGGAACGGTTTTCAAACTTTCATGTTTTCAAGTGATTTGATCCTATTGAATGGGTACTGAGAACTGAAAATTCCATTTCTCATTAATTTTTAGCAACTTTCTTAAATCTAGAGTAAATTCATCCCAAGAACTCAGATTGTTATTAAAACTAGCTTCTTAGCCCTTTAGACTCATCAAAATACAAATATGTTTTACACTGCTAATAACATTTTAACACCAAATGCCTTGGAGGACAGGGTCCCTTTGATTTAAATTAATCATACAACTTTCCTACTTTTTAGACCAGCTGTAGTCATAATTACTTCTTGGCAAATATAATCAATTCCTTAGAAAATTTTGGTCATTTATACTCAAGGGAATTCCCCACCATATTTATACTGACATTAAAAACATTGAAGTAAAATTTCAACTGCTTTTCCTCTGTGACCCCTCAGTCTTTTCAAATGTACGCTGAGTGACCCATTCTTACATTTTCTCCATTTTGTTGGTGACTTAGTCTGTTACTACCAGCATCTTTCCTATGCTTTTTTTTTTTTTTTAGTTCTTGCTGCTTATATGAATGATGATTGGAGTGGATTACTTAACAGCCACATGGATTTAGAATACTTAAAAAAAAAAAAAAAAAAACAACCCTCTGAAATTTGATCCATCAGTAGGGCAGACTTCTCTGCGCTTAACTTTCTAAGGGCTTCCCTTGTGGCTCAGCTAGTAAAGAATAATCCTCCTGCAATGCGGGAGACCTGGGTTTGATACCTGGGTTGGGAAGACCCCCTGGAGAAGGGAAAGACTACCCACTCCAGTATTCTGGCCTGGAGAATTCCATGGACTGTATAGTCCATGGGGTCGCAAAGAGTCGGACACGACTGAGCAGCTTTCACACACACACACACACACACACGTATGTTATACATAAATGTATTACATCCCTTTATTAAAAAAAAAGTTAATCACTCAGTCGTGTCCGACACTTTGCGATCCCACAGACTGTATCCTGTCCGGCTCCTCTGTCCTTGGAATTCTGCAGGCAAGATACTGGAGTGGTTGCCATTTCCTTCTCCAGGGGATCTTCCCTACCCAGGGCTCAAACCCAGGTCTCCTGTATTGCAGGCAGATTCTTTACTAACTGAACCACTGGGGAAGCCAGTATACATGTAAGCACTGTGTACATGTATGTATATGTCTTTATTTTCACAATTGCAAACACACAGATGTATCTCTGTGGGAAGGGTATTGGGAAAAATTGTAGTTTTCTGAATTAAGAAAGACATTCAGATAGCCCTGAAGTGAGAAATACCAGATAGCCATTTTTCTTTATGGTAATTATATATGTGTACATAATATATATATATATATGTATGTATAAAAATACATCAGAAATTGCTTATGGTGGATGGAGCAAAATCTAATGATGTTCTTATTCAGCTACCACCATCAGTTTAAATATGTGGTTTATTAAATAGAATAATTTTAGCAAGTAGGTGTTAGTCCCATTTTCCTACTTTAATGGTATTTGTTTTATTATAACATTTAAGTCAAATATTGTGGAATCCTAAGCTAAATTATTAAAGCTGGGAATTTGGGAAAAGTCGGAAAGATTTAGTTCTATGAGCCAATTCTGTGCCTTCAAAGGGATTAGATTTTTTTTCATGTCTATGCCACAAGGTTTCTACATGAATTGTCTAAAGATATTGCCTTTATTTTTAATAAAAAATTAAAGTAATATGTAAATTGTACTTCATTTTTTAAAGTATAATTTATGTATAATAAAGTTCACCATTGTAAGTTTTCAGTTTGATATATTTGAGGAAATGTGTGTAATCTTATAACCATGGCCTCAGTCCAATTTTAGACGTCTGTCTTCACCAAAAATTCCTCTGTGGCCCCTGCTGTCCATTCTTTTCCCATCCCTGGCCAAATATAATCCAACACGGGCACACAGTTTTACATTCCCACCAGAGATTATCGCGAGTTCTAATTAGCCATAACCTCAACAAACAGATTTTTCAGACTTTATGATTTTAATCATTCTAGTGTAAACAGTGGTATTTTATTGTGGTTTTAATTTGCATTTCATAATTGTAGAGAGAAAAACCTTTTTTAGTGAGTTGCATGTGTTTTCTCATGGTCTGGGGCTTATCTTTTTACTTAATGGTGTTTTTTTGAAGAGAAAGGTTACTAATTTTCCTGAAGTTAAATTTAAATGTTTCTTTAATGGATCATGGCTTTGGAGTAACACAAGGAAATTTTACCCAACTTCAAAGTCAGGGGTATTCTTCTGTTTTTCCTATTGTCTTCTCCTGTTTCTTCCGGATAGTTTGTAGTTTTAATTTGTACATTTGAATATTTATTTCATTTTGTGTTTATTTTTGTAAATGGTGTGAGGCTAGATGTTAAAATTATTTTGTCATATAAATATCCAATCATCCCAATGGTGTTTAGTGAAAAGTTTGTCTTTCTTCTTCATGTTGCCTTGGCACATTTATGAAAAATCAGTTGACATAATTAGAAGGTATGTTTCTGGAGTTTTTATTTTATTCCATTGGTATTTATGTCTATGGAAATAACATACTGTCTTTATTACTGTAGCTTTATATTAACCTCTAAAATCAAAGAGTGTGTGTATGTATGTATATATATGTATATATATATATATATATATCCTTCAACTTTGGCTTTCTTTTCCAAAATTGCTTAACTTTTCTAGGTCTTTTGCTTTTCTATATAAAATTTAAGATTAGCTTATCAATTTCTATAATAATGAGATTTGGAATTTTAATTGAGATTTTGTTGAATTTATAGATCAGCTTGAAGAATTACTTTCTTAATTATATTCTTCCAATCTAAGAATGTGGCATATCTTACCTTTTTTGTGTCTTTTAAAGTTTTTCACAGCAATGTATTATAGTTTTTAGTCTGCAGATCTTGGATTTATGTTAAATTTATTCCTATTTTATTCTTTTAATGCTACTGTTAAAATTTGTTTTAACTGTATTTCAGATATTTTGTTTATATCAGATGCAAATAATTTTTATATTTATCTTGTATCCTATATATATCTTATCCTATATATATCTTGTATCCTATCCTATGTTTATCATGTACACATTTATTAATTCTAGTACATGAACCATTCTTTCATAAAAAGTTTTTAGGATTTTTATTTATTTATTTTTATTATGAACACATTGTATTTTTAAGAGAGTTTTATTTTATTTTTTTAATATAAACTTATTTATTTTAATTGGAGGTTAATTACTTTACAATATTGTATTGGTTTTGCCATACATCAACATGAATCCGCCACGGGTGTACACATGCTCCCCATCCTGAACCCCCTGCCCACCTCCCTCCCTGTACCATCCCTCTGGGTCATCCCAGTGCACCAGCCCCAAGCATCGTGTATCCTGCATCGAACCTAGACTGGCGATTCATTTCTTTTATGATATTATACATGTTTCAATGTCATTCTCCCAAATCATCCAGCCCTCTCCCTCTCCCACAGAGTCCAAAAGACTGTTCTATACATCTGTGTCTCTTTTGCTGTCTCGCATACAGGGTTATCGTTACCATCTTTTGAAATTCCATATATATGCATTAGTATACTGTATTGGTGTTTTTCTTTCTGGCTTACTTCACTCTGATTTTTAAAGGGTATCTCATTCTGAATGTCTCCCAGAAATAGTCTGTATGCTACCTGAGAGTAGATAACCATGCTTAGCACATAATGAATACTTGATACATATTTATTGAATGATGGAATGGATTTTTGCATATATTTCTCCAATATATTATGCTTTTCCTAACTTTAGTTTGCAAGTACTTTAAATTCATAAAAATGAAACTTTAATAGGTTTGATTATATATTTACATTTTGTTACAAATACATTGCAAATGTTTCGTGCTTTAGACTCCATTCCTAGGTCATACAGACAATGTGATAACAAAACCCAAGTTGGTGATAAAATAAGAGTTATTTTATCCAAGAGCATTTTGGTGAAAAAATTCACTTTTTTCTTTTTTCCAAAAGGATACAAAGTTCAAGATGAATATGTGATCAATACTAAATGCATTAAGAATGCATTCCTTACAATCAGGTTTTTATTTCATGAAAGAAAAATGCTTATGCCTTATCATGTTTATTTTGTAATTTGCAATTTATAGCAACAGGGCATTTATTTAATTTTCACTTAAATTTTGTAAATTGCATTGTTTAAGTATACACTGAGTACAAATCTTTTTTATTCACTTCAGTTTTTTTTTTTTAACCAGCAATCTGTGTCATTTTAAACATCTCACATTTTACTGGGAAGATCTTTTTTTCCTTAAATAATTTTTGAGTGAGGAATTTTAATTGCATAAAACACAAACACCTGTTTTCCCCACGTATGAATTGATATAATGCCAAACATACATCAGTCTGACTACTGTGTGAGTTGTGTCAAAACATAATGTTTCAAGCCAAAGACAGGTTTATGGAGTTTGGAAATTAAGGACCCAGAGAAAAATGTAAACAAACATAAACAGAAAGATGCAACCTACAAAGTTAGCTTTTTCCACTACAAGTAAAGATTATCCTACGTGGGAAGCAGTATTTCTTGCGAGTGTGTGGAGTCCAGCCTGCAGCATGTGTGCCCGAGTGTATGTCCACTGCACTCGGTCGCATATATGTATTAATATTACGTGGAAAGTATACAGTAATCAATAAACGCTCAAGAGGTTTTCACCATCCTGGCATCTCTGCATGTGGCTGCCGCTTCCCAAACAATCCACCTGTCGTCACTACCTGTCTTACCTGTGTGTTGCCATTGCTCCCGGAGGCGGCTGTAAGCAAAGGGCAAGAGCCAGGACTCTGCACTCTATTACCTAGGTTCACATTTTTGGCTTAGTCACTTATTAGCTATGGACTCATGGGCAATTTATTTATGTGAGAATGGCAACCCACTCTAGTGTTCTTGCCAGGGAGAATCCCATGGACAGAGGAGCCTGGAGGGCTACAGTCCATGGAGTCACAAAGAGTTGGGCATGACTGAATGACTGAAAACACTCGCCCAACACACATACATGTGTGTAGTTATGCGTCTTTGTGTTGGAAGTGCTATTCCTATCTGTTATCTCTCTATATATACGTATTTTCATTTTTTAGTATTAACCCTTTAGCGTGGTACAAAGTTTGATGAAGGAAAACTGATAAGAAATAATTTCATTATCAAGAAAATGGATTAACTATGAATTTATTCAGGTTTTGGTATGTTCCAGTGCTAAAATACATATATGAAGAGTTAATAACATATTTAGTAGTTATTTTAGATTCTGAATCCAAATTACTTCAGAAGTATGAGAACTGAACATTGAAGTATCCATGGTCATCCTACTTAAAACATGTCAGAAAAATGTTCCATCCTGTACCAAATAATTGTCATATTCAATGAAGAATTAAGTTCTATTGAACATATCTTATTTTTCTTTTCCCTAGAGGAGTTTGTTTGATATTCAGTAGATGTATGTCCATTGCTTCCTCACAATGCTTGAGGATATTTGAAAATACTTTTTCTTTTTGAGACTTTTAATGTGTACTTGTAATTATATTAAATATGTAATCTGACAGTATCATTATTAATGACAAATATGATCTAGTGAAAATATATTATTTTAATATCTACCTGCTAAAGTCATAGATGATAATCTCCAAGTACTATTATAATTCCTAAGTCACAAATTCCATTGAACTTCAAGAGTAAAATACTTATTACTCTATAAATCTTTGTTCAGAATTTCTTGTCCGTTAAGATGTGATATCTTTACTGCTTCTCCACTTATTTAGTTTTATTTAAATTAAAAACAAGAAAAGAAAAAGCATGCTATAATCTTGTTAATCTACGTAGAGTCTTCTCTGATAACCTGTTTTTTTTTTTTTTTTCTTGATAGCCTGTTGTTTTTGTACACTAAAAATAAATATTGAGTGACAGATCCTGTAGACAAGTTTGCAGTGCTCTGCAGTGCATAAGAGTTGTGATGTATGTTGGCAGTTTTGGAGCATTTTGTCTTTGGTTTATGGATCCTTTTGAGAATCTATAAAGAACCTGTGAAAGCCCTAGACTTTTCCTCTAGAAAAGCATATAGGCACTTATGCAAATACAATTTGGTATACAGTTTATTTAGGTCACTGGATCTCTTAAAGCTAAATCAAGGAGATATTCATCGTGTAACTCTTAGTACTAAAAGAAACCCAACTTTTATGGTGGTGATTGTGGTTTAGTTGCTAAGTCGTATCTGACTCTTGTGACCCCCATGGACTGTAGCCCGCCTGGTTCCTCTGTCCATGAGATATTCTAGGCAAGGATACTGGAGTGGATTGCCATTTCCTTCTCCAGGGCATCTTCCTGACCCAGGAAACCAACCTGGGTCTCCTGTGTTGCAGGCAGATTCTTTACCGACTGAGCTATGAGGAAAGCCGATAACTCTTATCAGTTCAGTTCAGTTCAGTCGCTCAGTCGTGTCCGACTCTTTGCGACCCCATGAATCACAGCATGCCAGGCCTCCCCATCCATCACCAATTCCCGGAGTTCACTCAAACTCACGTCCACAGAGCTGGTGTTGCCATCCAGCCATCTCATCCTCTGTTGTCCCCTTCTCCTCCTGCCCCCAATCCCTCCCAGCATTAGCGTCTTTTCCAATGAGTCCACTGTTCACATGAGGTGGCCAAAGTACTGGACTTTCAGCTTTAGCATCATTCCTTCCAGAGAACACCCAGGACTGATCTCCTTTAGAATGGACTGGTTGGATCTCCTTGCAGTCCAAGGGACTCTCAAGAGTCTTCTCCAACACCACAGTTCAAAAGCATCAATTCTTCGGCACTCAGCTCTCTTCATAGTCCAACTCTCACATCCATACATGACTACTGGAAAAACCATAGCCTTGACTAGACGGACCTTTGTTGGCAAAGTAATGTCTCTGCTTTTAAACATGCTATCTAGGTTAGTCATAACTTTCCTTCCAAGGAGTAAGTGTCTTCTAATTGAATGGCTGCAATCACCATCTGCAGTGATTTTGGAGCCCCCCAAAATAAAGTCTGACACTGTTTCCACTGTTTCCCCATCGATTTGCCATGAAGTGATGGGACCAGATGCCATGATCTTAGTTTTCTGAATGTTGAGCTTTAAGCCAACTTTTTCACTCTCCTCTTTCACTTTCATCAAGTGGCTTTTTAGTTCCTCTTCACTTTCTGCCATAAGGGTGGTGTCATCTGCATATCTGAGGTTATTGATATTTCTCCTGGCAATCTTGATTCCAGCTTGTGCTTCTTCCAGCCCAGTGTTTCTCATGATGTACTTTGCATAGAAGTTAAATAAGCAGGGTGACAGTATACAGCCCTGACGTGCTCCTTTTCCTATTTGGAACCAGTCTGTTGTTCCATGTCCAGTTCCAACTGTTGCTTCCTGACCTGCATATAGGTTTCTCAAGAGGCAGGTCAGGTGGTCTGGTATTCCCATCTTTTGAAGAATTTTCCAGTTTGTTGTAATTACACAGTCAAAGGCTTTGGCATACTCTCATATTCCTGTGTAAATCAGAAATGATTAATAATCCATACTTTCTTGTATTTAGTCAGCATCACAGAAATCCTATTGACTTTTTGTTTTTCACTTTTAGTTCTAAGGATGAAATTATTATGGGCCTTGTGGCACTATTTCATATTATGGTTCCTTTGTAAAGATTACAAATGTTTTAAAAGTTACTATGAAAAAAAAATGAACATTTTCTCTCCATCATGTTTTTCTTTTTTTTTTTTAATTTTATTTTATTTTTAAAATTTACAATATTGTATTAGTTTTGCCAAATATCGAAATGAATCCGCCACAGGTATACACGCGTTCCCCATCCTGAACCCACCTCCCTCCTCCCTCCCCTACCCTCCCTCTGGGTCATCCTCATGACGATATTCTTTTCTCTCAGAAAGTTGTAAGGAAGTCTCCATTATTGGTCAAGTAGCTCAGTATGTGGGGAAGGCAAAAACAATGTAGAGCTGAAATAGCTTTAAAATATTTTATATTCTGAAATTAAGTTATAAAAATACTGACTGTTAAACATTTGTGACAGGCCAGGCTTTATATTTGGAACTTTAGTGACATCATTTCATTCATCTTCATAAAAAACCTACAAGTTATATCAGTCTGTTCAGGCTGCTCTAAGAAAAATGTCTAGACTAGGCGACTGAAGCACAGAAATTGGTTTCTCATGTTCTGGAAGCTGGGGAGTCCAGGTTCAAGGCACTGGCAGATTTTGGTATTTGGTGGATACAAGCTTCCCGGTTCATACACAGCCATCTTCTTGCCATGTCCTGCACGGAAGGGGGGACAGGGCTCCTGTCCGAAGTCTCTTTTAAAAGAGTACTAATCCCATTCATGAAGACTCCTCCTTCACGGCCTAACATGGGGGTTAGGTTTCAGCATATTAATTGGCTGGGGGTGTATGGGTGAGACAGGGGGACATACACCCATTAAATCATTACCACATTAAACATTAAATGTTTAAAACGTTAAAGGGTGTACATGGCCATTCCTATTTTATGGTTAAAGTGACTGTAGCTGTGAGTGGGAATAACCTTCTTAGGATCACTCAGTCAGTGGTTCCTGGAGGACAGATGGGGATTCCCTGGTACTTTGTCTGACTTTCAGCCTCTAATTGTAACCATTCCACTGAAAGTGAACATGGTTTGCCTAGACTTACAAGGAAATGTTGATTTGATAGTTTCTCAAAAAGGAGATCCAACCAGTCCATTCTGAAGGAGATCAGCCCTGGGATTTCTTTGGAAGGATGGATGCTGAAGCTGAAACTCCAGTACTTTGGCCACCTCATGCGAAGAGTTGACTCATTGGAAAAGACTCTGATGCTGGGAGGGATTGGGGGCAGGAGGAGAAGGGGACGACAGAGGATGAGATGGCTGGATGGTATCACTGACTCGATGGACGTGAGTCTGGGTGAACTCCGGGAGGTGGTGGTGGACAGGGAGGCCTGGCGTGCTGCGATTCATGGGGTCGCAAAGAGTCAGACACGACTGAGCGACTGAACTGAACTGAACAAAGAAAATGGCAACCCACTCCAGTATTCTTGCCTAGAGAATCCCATGAGCCTGGTGGCTACAGTCCATAGGGTTGCAAAGAATTGGATACGACTTAAGTGACTTAGCACACAGCACACAAATTAGAGAAGAAACACATCGCATGACCTCTGAAACTCTTTACACATTTCATTTTAATTAAATTATTCAGTATTTACCTAGTGCTTAGGATTAACTATCCTTACTTTACAAATAAGAAAACTTGAGGAGCCTATACAGTTATGAATATAATTAGTTTATTGGCCATTAATCATAATTTAAGTGCAATTTTATTCCTAATCTCCTCTGTTTTTATAAAATTCCGTATTAAAGTTGTTCAGGTATATTCATGTAGACGAATCCAGCCCCAGGTGTTTCCAGTCAATTGCTTGTTTTGTTTGTTATCGAGAGGCCTCTCTTGAATCTTTCAAATCTTCCATAAACAATTTCTTTTCAAATTACTGGTAGAACAGTGGTCCTTGGTTTTTATTTTAATAACTACTCCTGTTAAACCAAGCACATTGTGTATAGCAAAGAGCAAATACCTGTAGAAGTAATGTGTGAATGAATGAATTTTATAATGTCTAGACTATAAAAAATTAGAGTACTTAAAAAATGGATAGAGTTGTTCAATTGGATATGTGTTAAAATAGAAGCTGAATTCCTGAATATCTCTTAGGAAAAAAATACTCTATAAGAAAATGATAGTTTTAATTTCGTACATCTTGAGAATGAATTCAAAGATTTTAGAGCAACTGACTTGTGCTAAGTAAGTCTAAATATTCCACTACAAGTATTAAATTGTAGGAATTTAAGGAGGAATTAAACCCTATTCTTTAAAGGTATGTTGTGCTTCTTTGAAACTTATTCTATCTGGATTAAGTATTTTTATTTGATTTAAAACTTTGCTTTGATACCCACATCAGATAGGAGGATAAAATTTGTGTGAAAGAAATTCTGCTAAGTTTGATTTGATTTCTTATACTTCTGTTGAACATTTTCTACATGTTGTTTATTATGATGGGTAATAATAGGTTTCTTTCAGAAGCAGAATACCCATTTCTGGGTATTGCATATTTAATTTCTTAAACCAAAAATTTTAAAATCATGGTATCCTATATTGATGTGTTTAATAAGCAAAGATTATATGATCTGAAACAGAGTGTGTATTATTATTCAGAAATAATAACTTGAAAATCAATTTTCAGAGTCAAAGGGTTTTATTTTTTTTTAATTCATCAGTCCCATGTCAAAGTCCTAAAAATAAATTCCCAATCGCAGAGAATGTGAATGGAGAATGCAAGGAATTTTGTGGGAAAGGAACTACTTGCTAGTTTAGTCAATGTTAAAATGAATCTAATGTTTTTTGACTATTGTGAAGGGTAATAAGAGAAGAGGATAAAAAAGAAAAAACTAATGGCTTCCAAGTAAAAGGTGCTTGACCTTTGTTCTTTATTTTTTCCCCCACTTTGAATAACTCATATATTTGCACATTAATACTTTTGTTGAAATTATTAGTTATTGTGTTTGCTCATATTTGGTAGTAATCAAGTATAGTTTGCTATATAAATTCAAAAGTTTTCATTAAATCAGGGATATTAACTTATGGGAATAGCAGTTTTTTTTATTCATCATTTTGTTGTTGTTGTTGAATGATATGTCCTTCATTTTGATTAAAAACTCCATTGACAATAATTTTTTGTTTTCACTGTTCATACATATTTGAATTTAAACTTTAAGTCTTTAATAATCAAACTTCATTGCCAGACCTTCATACTCAGCGTACTGTATGAATGATTAAATGGAGCTTAATAGCCATAACAGTAATGTCTTTTGATTCATTGAAAGGTGTAGGTGCGTGCATGCTAAGTCGCTTCAGTCATGTCTGACCCTTTGCGACCACATGGACTGCATAGCCCTCCAGGCTCCTCTGTCCATGGGATTCTCCAGGCAAGAATACTGGAATGAGTAGCCATGCCCTTCTCCAGGGGATCTTCCTGACCCCAGGATCAAACCTGCCTCTCCTGCGGCTCCTGCATTGCAGGCAGATTCTTTACCACTGAGCCCCCGGGGAAACGTAGTAGTTTACTTGTTAGGTTGTGTCATACTCCTGTAACTGCATGGACTGTAGCCTACTATGCTCCTCTGTCCATGAGGTTTCCCAGGCAGGACTACTGGTTGGATTGCCATTTTCCTTCTCCAGGGGATCTTCCTGACCCTGTGATTGAACCCAGGTCTCCTGCGTTGCAGGCGGATTCTTTACTGATTGAGCAACACTAGTGGATACTAGATGTAACTGTTAAAAAGATTCCCTCTTAGCAGTATATCCAAAGCATAACATACATTTTAAAGTTCCTATGCCTGCTTTCAAGCATGAGATCTCCCTTGAACAAGTGAAATTATCTTAGTGAATATGAAAGATGCACTAATTTGTTGAACATGCATCCAAGTAATTCTCTGATTCACAAGTGGCATCAAATTCATTTGAAAGTAAATAGTTGTTCCTGAGTTTTTGTACTGTTTGATTTTAGCCTTTTCTACAATTTTTCCACTTAAAAAGAAATAAGGGAATAGATGGTTGAGGATCCTTTTCTCACGGGAAGGATTTTCAACATGAAAGATTTCACTTCCTAAACTGCAGAAAACATAGAATTATAAGGAGGTTCTATTTCATTTCTACTTTTCTGCTAATATGATCAATGTCTAATGTTTAGGTTGTGCCAAAATACCAAGAATTTGGTTTGCCTTTAGAATATGAACATAGGTTTTTGTTAAAAATATTTACAACTCCCTAAATTCTCATTACCCAATTTAAACTTCCAAATTAATATCCCAAGTCATGAGATGAATCATTATTTCCAAGGGATTCAAATACTATTAAGAATGTCATAAAATGTGGTGTCATTTAGCTGTCTTGGAGAACCATAAAATCTCTGTTTCTGCATAAATGTAAAATTGGCAAACCAATTTATGAGCTCCTCTTCACACAGCTCTGGCTTGAGCCATTTTTAGCTCATGTGATTTGTATTTTATTAACTAAAAAGAACTTCATGATTGCTGTGGTTGGAATGTATCTCCCCCAAATTCATGTTGAAACTTAACCTCCAAGGTGATATTATTGAGAGAGGAGGCTTGGCAGGTGATTAGGTCATGAGGGTGCTGTCCTCATAATGCGATTGTGAAGCGAAAGTGAAAGTCGCTCAGTCGTGTCTGACTCTTTGTGACTCCATGGACTCTATGGTCCATGGGACTATAGAATTCTCTAGTCCAGAATACTGGAGTAGGTCGCCTTCCCTTCTCCAGAGGATCTTCCCAACCCAGGGATCAAACCCAGGTCTCCCACATTGCGGGCAGATTCTTTACCAACTGAGCTATCAGGAAGCCCTTGTTTAGGATTCAGAATGTGGAATTTAGAGGTAAGAAAGGCAGGAGTGATTAGCATTGCCTGTGTACACAGCCTACTGAATACCACTGTTGGTCACTTTGGGCTGCTACAACAAAATACCACAGGCTGGGTAATTTATAAACAGTAGAAATTTATTTCTCATAGTTCTAGACACTGAAGACTGAGTAAAGTGTGCCTGGTGGTTAAGCAAGGACCCTCTTCTGGGTTTCAGATTTCTTGGATCCTCACTTGATGGGAGGGTTAAGGGATCTTAATTAGCGATCTTATAAAGGAAGACCCTAGAAAGATTTTGTTGTAGCAGCCCAAACTGACTGACACAGGCAATGCTAATAACTCCTGATATTTTTACCTCTAAATTCCACATTCTGAATCCTAAACTAGAATTCCTTGAAAGGTATTGCTAAGGATCAACTACCAAAAGCAGATATTTTCAGATTATATTCAAATGTGAAATGCAGGGTGTTTTAAATGTTACACCCACTTAAGTGCATGCATTCACTCAGTTAATACTTGTTTAGCATGTGCTGTAAGTCCTTGACAGTGTGCATGATAGTGAGGATATATTGCTGGCCAAGTCAAACCTGAGTCTATCTTCACAGAGCTTACACTTCAGGGGGAAGACAAATGAATATCAAATAATGAGACATTCGTTTCAATTGTAATACGTGCTACAAGAGAAGAACAGGTGTCATGAGCATGTTTAACAGCAGACCTGAACCTGACTGGTGGTCAAAGGAAGCAGTCCTCAAGGAAGTGGATTTGTAGATCAAGCTTTGGAAGGAGGATGGGCTTCCCTGATGGCTCAGCTGGTAAAGAATCCACCTGCAATGCAGAGACCCTGGTTCGATTCCTGGGTCAGGAAGATCCGCTGGAGAAGGGATAGGCTACCCACTCCATCGGCTTCCCTTGTGGCTCAGCTGGTAAAGAATGGCTCATATGGTAAAGAACTGGCCTGCAATGCAGGAGACCTGGGTTCAGTCTCTGAGTCGGGAAGATCCCCTGGAGAAGGGGATGACAATCCACCCCAGTATTCTTGCCTGGAAAATCCCATGGACAGAGGAGCCTGGTGGGCTACAGTCCATGGGGGTTGCAAAGAGTCAGACATGACTGAGTGACTAAGACTTCAGAAGGAAGATAGAGACTAGGAGAAGTGCATTTTAGGCCAAGAGGGGAGTAGGCATGAAATACTCTAGGTATGCTGGTCTGACTTACATATATTAAATTACTCATGCCACAAGCCAAGAAGTGAAGAAAAATGTAATATTTACATATTTCATTATTATTTTGGCTTTATTTGATTACATCAATCCGAGTTCAGCCAGAGAAACAGAAGTAGGAGGAAATATGTATGGAGACTTATTGTAAGCGATTGGCTCACACAGTTGTGGGAACAAGCTAGACAAGTCCATTGGCATCCAAAGGGCGGGCTAGTACTCTTGCCTGGAGCTGAAGCTGCTGTCTGAGGCAGAATTTCCTTCAGTTCTGCTTTGAAGACCTATCAACTGAAAGGCCCACCCAGAATATCTTGGATAGTCCTCCTTACTTAAAGGTTACTGATTACGGATTATAATCATATGAATCATATCCACAAAGTACCTTCACAGCAACACCCAGGTTGGTGTTTGATTGAACAAGTGGGAACTCTAGCCTAGTCAAGCTGACACATAAAACTGACCATCACGCTGATACAATTTAAATTCGTCCAACGTGAACATTTAAATGGTCTTTATAGGTTAATGTCAACCTGTCATTTAGACAAAAATGTGCTCTTTGAACTAGTCCCCTTTCAATCTTCTTCCCTCTCTACGATATCATCTAGGTGTCTGAGGGTGAGTATTCTGGAAAGGTTGTGCGTCATGAGACCTGGGGTCATGGGAAGAATGTGGGGCTCTCTCCCATGCTGTCCCATGTATGTGTGTGTGTGTATGTGTACACTCACTGCTATTTGTACACTCCAGGTTTTTGTACTTGATATACTTAATTGATGCATGATCTTCTGTTTGTATTTTGGTCCTGGCTGGTGTTTCTAGACACATCCTCAGTGGCTAGTCATGTAGACATTCAAACCTCTCTTTTATCCTCCTTTTCTTCCGTGGCCTGGGAGTTTTCACAGCCCCTCACTCACCAAGAGGGCTCAATGGTTAACCCACTGGTTCTCAACATGTCATTAACTTTGACATCGGAAAGTGAAAGCCACTCAGTTGTGTGACTCTTTGCAATCCCATAGACTGTATAGTCATGTATAGACTGAATTTTCCAGGCCAGAATACTGGAGGGGGTAGACTTTCCCTTCTCCAGCGAATCTTCCCAAGCTAGGGATTGAACCCAGGTCTCCTGCATTGCAGGCGGATTCTTTTTTTTTTTTTTTAATTTTATTTTATTTTTAAACTTTACATAATTGTATTAGTTTTGCCAAATATCAAAATGAATCCGCCACAGGTATACATGTGTTCCCCATCCTGAACCCTCCTCCCTCC